>NW_026087631.1:52162079-52624270 GCF_022539395.1 Myiozetetes cayanensis | reverse complement strand
CGCGTCTTCCAGGGCTGGTTCCTGAGATGGGGTGCCGTTTCCCATGGAAAGGAGGAGGAAAAAAAAAAAAAATCAGGCCGGAGAGGGAGGTGGTGAGTTAATAAACTTCAGACTTCTGTCCGCGGAATGGTTTAGAGACATCTCTCTCCCCTCCTCTCCCCCTTCCCCCATCCAGAGTTTAACTTATTTAAGAATGAAATAAAATATCTCTCCAAGTCGACCTCACAAGCTCTCAAAGAACAGCCTCCAAATCACACCGCTATTCTCAGTTTGTTTCTAAGCCTATTGTTTTTAAAGGGAGAGAAGCAGCTTCCTCCATTATGGAAAACACTAACAGAGACTTAGAGTTACTTCTTTAGTCTGTAAAGGAAAACAATTCGCTGGACTTTAAAATGCGAATTTTGCTCTAAGTCGGAGCAACATCCCTGAGAAACAAACACAAAGGATTGCTAGCTAATTAAGTCGCACCATTCCTCGTTTCAGGTGTTCCACGAGACGACAGAAGACGGGCCCCCCGTTACGTGAGGGGAAAAAAACAACCAAAAGCCCACCAAAGAACCCAAATAAAACAAAACCCCACAAACTTGGAGAGAAATGTAATTACTGTGATCTTCAAAAGTAAAGCTTTGAAAAATCCCATCGTTCCCAGGATGTTCTGGCAGGATAAACCACAATAGGATTCGATTGGGATAAAAGTAGGGGAGCATTTCGTTCTCCTGCAGAAATCATCCTGACAAGGGTGGGCTGACGCATGGATTCTAACTGATCAAATCTCACTTTTCAAACAAATCACACACTCCATTTCTTGAAATACGTTTTCGATATATTGTCTTAACCCGAAACTACAAGCCACTCTGTTTCAAACCCATTTCCATGGATTTACAACATAATCCTTTCTACTATTTCCAAATAATCCTATTTACATTTTGTTCACTACTAAGACGCATACAGACGCCTACACCAAATGTTACAAAACAGAAAAAAAAAAAAAAAAAGTAAAAGGGAAAGGAAAAAAAGTACCCCTAGACCTAGTAATTTAATATTTTTTTTCTGTAGAAATATTGATGTCAGTCGAGATTTACAGTTCATACAGTTCATAAGATGCCTCTCCGAATTAGTTTTGAGGTCTTAGGGCAAACTACTAAAAGAAAGGCAGACAGGATTTTTCCTCTTAAAGAGGTTACTCGTCTTGACGACGAATTAGTATTTTTCGGTTTTACTCCTTTGCCCCCCCCCCCCTTTTTTTCTTCATATTCTCCCAGAAATTTAAAAAAAAAAAAAATCTTAAAACCAAAAAACAGCCTCTGACGTATGAAAAACGGTGGAGTTTAAATGTTACATGGGAAAGAACCGCTGTAGAGACAAACCAAAAGAACTGGGTCTGCCCTCGATCCGCTACTATCACTCACGCAGGATGCACCGGTGTTTCACTGAGCGAGTGACAGTGGGGGTTCTTCGGTAGCACCGGGTCCCCGGGGGCCCGGCTGGGTGTGGCTCGTCCCGAAGGTGGCCGACGGGGGTGGCCTCGGAGGGTGACGGTGGGTACCCGCCCCCCGGAAGACCTGGGCAGTATTCCCAAGCCCCCGCCTGTTGATGCAAGGTGTGTGGTGTGTGTGTGTGGGAGGGCTGCTCAGGGAAGGGGGTCAGTTGAGCCAGCATCCAGTGCGGACAATTACGACCTCGTGTTCATATAACTCCTGGTCGCGACTTGTCTCTGAGCATCTTCCAGTCGCTCCCGTCCCAACTGGCCAGGTGCCGTCTTACAAGGGCAAGAAAGAAAAGAAAAACGAGCAGCGACGGCAGAACCACGAGTGGCAATTCCCGTGGTAAGACCCCGCCGCCCCGCGGGCTTTGCCCTGTCCCCCACCTCGCGGCCGATCCCGCTCCGCGCCGCTCCGCGCTCCTCCGCCCCCGGCGTTTCTCTGCGCAGACGGGGGATGCCATCTACCGGCAAGGAGCGCCGGCTCTGGTATGGTGTGTGCCCAAAGCAGCCCCCAGGAAGGGCAGGGCCGGGCAGAAACCCCGCGTTCAGGGACTGAATTTGACCCCAAGAACTCTAAGGAAAAGAAGCGTTTTGGAGGTGCCCTGAGAACACTCCCCTTCATGGAATGGCTGGAACGTCCATGACCACCTCCCCACCTCTGCCCCAGGGCTCTCTGTCCACACACCCAACCTTGAAAGGACCACCCTTGGCCCAGGACCTCGGGGGCTGCCTTCCATGGCTTCCTGCTGGTTGTGAATGATGTGACATAACATGCACTTAAAACCACAGTATCACAGTAGCCAGACCAGGAGTATTCTGGTTCACATGGTATGTCCAGGGACACTGGGCAGAAGCCAGGCTGGGTGGAACCTGTCATGAATTCCCCTTGATTTCTCTATTATTATGGGAGGCAGTATCCCTTGGGACTTCCATAGCATCCCAGGCCACACATCTTTCTGCAGCTAGGGAACCTGTGTCCAAGAAGGGCCCATGCTGGCAAAAGGAATAGATGAGCCCACATACCTTCCCTGGTCTTTTATTCAAAATCAAAGAGCACCCTGGGCACCATTTAGGGCATTTGCAAACAGCCACACTTGCACACTGGCTGAGGTCCTTCAAGTTTTCTGGAACTGCCCCTGACCATGCAGAAGGATGCCAAAGGCTTCTTCATCACCATATGGGTCAGGTGTCTGTGGTGGTGTGCACCCCCGGGTGATTTGTTGAGTGCTTGTCTAAGTACAGTCAGTGGAAATCAAGGCAGAGCCTGGCACTACTGACATATGCTGGAGCTGAACAGCCTTTCCTGGGCCTTCTCAGCCTTGAAAGTCTCCAACACCAAAGGCTACCATTCTCCACATCCAGATCCATGTCTTACATGCAGGACTAGACTTCATGTTACTATATAAATAATAATTTCTTGAATAATTTACATTTTCTGTCTATGTAGTGCCTTATGCCACAGATTGGACTGAATTCTGAGCTGCTTGTGTCATGGAAAGAATAAATCTCCAGTGATGACCTTGCAACAGGATGGTTTTGTCTATGACAAGGACAATAGCAGTGACAGCTGTGGTTTTCTTTGCCCAGTATAACAGTGACTACCATTTTAGCTCCACTTTTTTAGGGGTTTATCCTCCTCTTCCCTTGCCATGTAGCTTTGGGGAAGGTAATACTCTCTTTAAGGCTTCTGCAGAGGCTGGGATTAGAGTGTCTGTGTGACCACAATGCATTGTGAGGGTTGGCAGCAGTCACCTGAAAACCAAAAGAAAAATCTGTGGCTTCCAGTCATGCCTACTACTGAAAAAGAGTTTGTCACCCTTGGAGATGACCGCCCCCACTCCTCTTGTCAAACATGTTTTTCTTCTTTGCCAAGTTTGTTTGCTTGCTTGGTTGGTTGGTTGGTTTTTTTTTTTTTGAGTTTGGTTTTTGGTTTTTGTTTTCCCTTCTCAGCCCTATAATTCTTGTAGGACAGTAAATTTGCTCTGACAAGTGAAAATCACTTCCTTTAAGGTGTTTTGGGCTTTTAATTTCTGTAAAATGTGATTTAATGTTCTCACAACCCTTTTGAACTTAAAGACAGTTTTTACCAGTTTAGACCAAGACCAGTCTAGCAGCATAAGCTGACTTCAACATAAGACCATACGTCTAGGGAAGACTATAGGAACAGAGCAAGTGTGTAAAATTGATTCATACTGCCCCAAATCTAGTTTTCAGGTTTGGGGTTTTTTTTTAAGCCAGAGATAATATCTGAATTTAATAGCCTCCGATGGGAGTTTCTTTTGTGAATTTGTCCAGTCATCTTTCGAAATCATGTACTTTTACACCACTAAACATATTCTGCAGTAGAATGTTCCCCAGCTCTAACCATGTGTGGTATGAAGTGTCTCTTGTCATTTGCTTTAAGGAAGTCACCTGCTTATTTAATCTGATGTGCTCTCATTTTGGACTAGAAGAGAGAAAGAATAACTGTTGTAAAACACCTTCTCCCTGCTGTTCATGGCTTTGTACATTCTGTGACAATTTTTTTGATTGGTTCTCTCTTTTTCAGGCTGAGGGGTTCTGCTTTGGAATCAATGGATTAGCACAGAAGTAATTCTGTACTCCTGACAATCCTTATAATTCTACCTTTTATTGTTCAGCTCAGGCCTATTATTTTTGCAATAATCCTTCTGAACAGCATGAGATGCCTAAATTTGCTTTTCCATTTTTAATTTCACTTTATTATTTCTACTCTTTTAAGCCAGTGCCTATGCCCAATGCTAGCGGAAGGATATTAGATTTTTAAAACAAATCATGTTTGTTTAGGTTACCTTTGATTTCATTACTTCACCGACTACTGAAAGTCTTTCGAATTTTTTCCACATAAGCCCTAAGTTCTTTGTTGTAGACAAAGTTGTTGTTGTTGCTGTAGCTTTATCAAACTAAGAGGGAGAGCCCATAATTAATATCTCAAATATTTGATATATTTTCCATTTCATTTTGTAGAGATGGAAGTAAGCCCCAAAGGAGTACAAACCCATTCATAAATGCAGTGAATATTGGCAGGTATGATCTTTTTTCACTTAGAAATCCTTGGGGATAAGCTATACTGTGAATGAAGATAGAGAAGATAATTTTTCCATCTAGAACTAAGTGGGTGGTGGGTTCTGCCAGGGCTTGAGCAGAAATAACAGCTAGCTGCTGCAGAAGGAGGAAGGCCCTTGCGTTGTCCAGCCTTCCCACCTCTGGCCACTTGCATTCACCGCTTACCTCCTGTTGAGCACCAGCTGGACTAGAAACTCAAAGAAGTCAACTCGAATGAATCACAACTTTGCAGTTGCCAAGGCATTAGTCAAAGGTAGCACACTGACACCTATACTTCTAAAGTGGACCAAATTTAGTCCTTATTCATCCTGGGGTAAATGTGCTATGCCTAGATGGAACTATGTGGATTTTGGGTTACATCTCAACTGTGTTTCTGATTTGTAAGTATTAATGGTTTAAAGACAATCCAAAGACCACTGTCTTAGCAGCAATCAAAACATTTCTGTGATCATGGCTTAAAAGATCAAGTCCTCTTGAATCCTGTGTATAGGATACCTACTGGAATAAACTGTTTGTTTGACAACTGTGCATAAATTTAAGGTACCACCCTTTTCACAGTGAGGAATATGCTGACTTCTGGGTCTTACCTATTTTCTAGCAAGATCTTTGTTACTGTCAAAGACTAACATGTAAGCCTTTCTTAGCAAATTTTTACCAGTTTTTTTTACCAGTTTTTACCTGCTGAGTTTAAGAGCTACAGGCACGGTGAGAAAAAGACACCGCTGAGGAGCACTCTCTCTTGACACTGAATTCTACTACAGATCACTCCATACAACTCAGCAGCACATAGTACAACATATGAGATGAAAACAGCACCAGACTTGAGTTCAATCTTCCTGGGCTCCTATTCAATGTTTATATATTTAGTATCCCTTAAAAAGTTATGATTTTTTCAGTGAATTTTAAGTCTAGATATCTGGAGATGGTTTCTTTTTCATTTGCTTCTCTCTGAACACTTTTGCTCCTCTACCCCATAATGCAGCTATTTTCCTCCATTAAATTACTGACATATACAGATATTTTCCCAAATAACTTAGTGCTTCCTCCTCCTTATGTCCTGTTGTTAAAAACAGTATTCTTCTGAACAAATGCTTCCCAATGAGATTTTGACTATCAGACACTGATAGTGAGACATTTTCACTGATAGCAGAAGGTTTCCCAAGTAACCAGTTTAGTTCTCCCACTCCTATGCTACTTTTCTGCAGTTAATGAGTTTTGCTTTAGCAATGTATATTCTTTGATAGGTTTGAGATCATAACTCTCATTCTTACAGAACTGAGAAGATGTTTACTGAGCTCAGGCTCCATTTCAGTGCTACAGATTTTGGATCTGTTTAATTTTTCAGTAGAAGTTCTGCTACAACTAAATCTAGGTTCAGGTTTATGCTTTCCATTATGCAATTACACAAAAACAATTCAAGAAAACAAGACAATACTGTTTAGCATTCTAAAATAACTTTTTCTCTGATGCAAAGTTTGTTTTTCGAAGGTCTGCTGTTTGAGATCCACAAAATATAACCAAATCTTAGAGTCCCTTGAACTGTCATTCTTGAGCTGCTTTAGTTGATTCCGGATACAACTCAGTGATGTGGTTTTCAACATAATTCACCTTCAAAATCTCACACAAGGGAATATGAGATCATACCTCTAGATCAGTTAGCCCAAGATGACAGCTGGAACAGCATTTTCTACAACATCTCTCTTGGAATAATCTTTCTGTGACTCATTTTCACTTCAGCATTTCAGCCTATTAAATCATTTTGCATGTTTGTAATTATCATTTAGCCTAGTAACTCTAAAATCTTTCTCGTACGTTGATGGCAGACTGTGATAAATCAGAAGCTGATTGAATTTTACTTTCAATACCTTGCAGTGATTCAGGTTAAGTTTTTTTTTTTTTTTTTATTGTGGTTCTCCTCCCTTTTACTGCAGGTACATTGCTACAGGCACATTGCCAGTTTCATACTGCAATAAATTTATAAGCTTTCTTTTTAGTTCATAACAAACTCTCTGTTCCCCAAACTAACCCCAAGTACTCCCTTCTCTTGAATCTGTTTTTTTTCTTTCTGAATTAGATAATGGGTTTGCTAGTTCAGATACAGTAATATTGGCTTCTCCTCCCATCTCTTCTGCTCAAACGGCGTCACTGCTCCAATTTTGCAGATATGCTGGACCAAATTTTTAGAGGTGTCCAACCATCCTTTACAGTTGTTTGATCATCCCCTAATTTTCATCTGTGATGTGTCTGGGAGGCAGAGGTTGCTCTTCAGCAGCACCTTTTGAATCATCACTTCCTTGAGATCTGTCACCACCAGATGGAGTAATTTCAGGGTTATCACAAATTTTCACTAATTACAAGTCTCAGTTTTAATAGAGACCAAAATCTTTTGTACAAATTAACACTCAGCTCTGGAGCATTCAAAAGATAACATAAGAACAAATAAAATTTACAGACATATAAAAAGCACTGCCTTGGCAAAGCCTTGGCTCTGAGGATTACTAACAAGGGAGACTTAACATTATCAACAAAAAAGTATAAATTATTAACATAGTTTTACAGAAGCAAGAACAAAGAAATAGTTTATTGAGGATATTTCAGAGAAGAACCAGCATAAAAGGCATTAAAATACAGGATGAGATCGCAAGGTCAACAGTATTTCTACTGATGCCAGTGGGCACTTTGGTTTCAGATGCGATGGTGATTAATTAGAGCAGGGTCACAGAGCAACAGAGCTACTCCTCTGGCATCACTCCATGAGCACGTGTAGCACTGATGGGAATGCCAGGCTTCTTCCCCCATAAATCTACTTCTTCAGCCTATACGCAACAAAGGTCCAGACCCTGCAAAGACTGTATAGCTTTCTGTTGGAGCCAAACATGCGCATTTCTGATGACCATGAGATTAGTCCCATAAGACTCTATGAGAGAGACCAAACTCAAACACATTGGCAAAACTGGGGAGGATTGAAGTTTTAGGCTGTGAATGATTGGTACACTGAGGAACACAGGCTGGGAAAAGGATTTACATATATTCAAATGCAATAGTAACTGCTTGAGTTAGGGCCTGGGAGGTGTGTGTTTGGCTCTCAGAACAGCATTTGGATAACACAAACAGTACCAGAAAAGAGCACACTAAGGCCTCAGTGATGGAAAACATGGCTATAGGAGAATAGCTCTGAGAGGTCCAGCAGGGGCACGCAGAGGGTGTCCAGTGACCAGCAGCAAGTAGCCTGGCAACATAACAGATAAGGCAAAGCTGCATGGAAAGCACCTGAGGTGGAAGGAACATGAAAGAGGACAAAGGTTGACACACAGGTGTGGTGACAGAAAAAGCCTTGGCAGTTTGGTTGGATGAGGCAATCGGGGTGTCAGGGGGGTGGTTCATCTAAGAGGTCCCACTGTGGATCTTTGCAATGACCCACTGGAAGGAAGGAGGCAAATCTCTAGGGGCAGTGGGGAAAGCACAGCCATGGGTTTGGGGAGGGGGCCTGCACTGCACAGGTGAGAAACACAATTACATGTTTTCTAGGAAGTAAAATATTACTGAGGCCACATCTGGAGTACCATGTCCAGTTCTGGGCTCCTCAGTACAAGACAACAAACTGCTTGGGAGGATCCAGATGTACAAAAATGATCATTGGAGCAATCTCCCTTATGAGATACTGAGGGAGCTGGGCCTGTTTATCTAGTGGAGAGAAGACTGGGACAGGATCTCATTAATGTATATAAATATCTCATAGGCAGGTGCCTAAAGGATGATTCCAGACTCTTTTCAGTGGTGTTCAGCAACAGGATAAGGAGCAATGGCCATAAACTTAAACACAAGAAACTTCAACTCAACACGAGGGAGAACTTCTTTACAAGACAGGGGGCAGAGTACTGGAACAGGCTGTCCAGGGAAGTCATGGAGCCTCGCTCTCTGGAGACATTAGAAGTCCACCTGGACATGCTCCTGTGCAACCTGCTCTAGATGACCTTGCCTTAGCAGGGGGGTTGGACTGGGTATCTTCACAGGTCCCTTCCAACTCTAATGATTCTGTGATGCCAAACTGGGGCTGGTCACACCTGTGGCAGGGAACTTCTCTGGCGAGGCTGCAGGTGGCAGGACAGGTAAGATAGCCGTGAAGTACGTGAGGCGTGGCATGGCAAGGCAAGGTGAGTGGTGGGTCCTGCCTTTGGCCACAATAACCCCATGCAGGCTGGGGCAGAGTGGCTGCAGTGGAAATGGATCCGGGAGTGATGGCTGACAGCTGATCGAACAAGAGGCAGTCGTGTGCCCAGGTGCCCAAGAAGGCCAATGGCACCTGGTTTGTATCAGAAATAGTGTGAGCAGCAGGACTAGGGAAGTGATTGTTTTCCCCTATACTCAGCACTAGAGAGGCCACAACTTGAGTATTGTGTTCAGTTCTGGGTCCCCATTACAGGAAAGATATGGAGGTGCTGCAGGACATTCAGAGAAGGGCAATGAAGGTGAGAAGGTGAAAGGTCTGGAGCCACTCGGGGGTGGCTGAGGGACCTGGGGGAACTCATCCTGGGAAAGAGAAGGCTCAGGGAAGACCTTATCGCTCTCTACAACTACCTGAAAGGAGGCTGACGCAAGGTGGGAATCGGTAAGTAGCCGACAGAAGAGAAGACATGGTCTGAAGCTGCACCGGGGACGGTGGACATCAGGAGGAACGTGTTCACAGAAAGGGTGATTGGCCGTCGGAATGGGCTGCCCAGGGAGGTGGCGGAGTCCCCATCACTGGAAGCGTTTAAGAGCAGACTGGACGTGGCATTAAGTACGTTGGATTAGTTGACACGGTGATCGCACCGCTCTTTGCCGCTCCAGCCGCTCCCTCATCCTTGGCCCGCCGGCCCCGCCCCGCCGGGCGGAGGGCGCCCCCTGCCGGCACTGCCGGCTGCGCACGCGCGCCGCGGGCCGCTCCTTCCTTCCGGTCGCCATCTCGCTGCGGCCGCGTGCGGATCCCGGCCCTGCCCGCCGCTCCGGCCCCGCTCCGGCCCCGCTCCGGCCCCGCGCCCTGCCCGCCGCTCCGGCCCCGCTCCGGCCCCGCGCCCTGCCCGCCGCTCCGGCCCCGCGCCCTGCCCGCCGCTCCGGCCCCGCTCCGGCCCCGCGCCCTGCCCGCCGCTCCGGCGCCGCCTCCCTCGCCGAGGTACGGTGGGGGCGGCCCGGGGGGGCATGTGGCGCGGCCGGGACTGCGGGACGGCGGGCGGCGGTGGGTAGAGGAAGGGGAGGCGGTTACGGGCTGGGCCTGAAGGGAATTTCGTCTTGGCTCGGTTCGGCTCGGCCAGGCCGGGCCGGGCCTGGCTGGGCGGCCCAGCCCGGAATGTGAGCCCGCTCCCGGCCCCGTGACGGGGCGTGTGGGTGTGCGGGCAGGGGCGGCCGTGGGGCCCCGGTGCCCGCTTGCCCCACCTGCGTGCCACACCGGGCGCTCTCGTTGCTCCCACAGATGAAGGAGACCATCATGAACCAGGAGAAGCTGGCCAAGCTGCAGGCCCAAGTGCGCATCGGTGGCAAGGTAGGAGCGGCCACCCCGCCCCGCCCTGCCCTCGGGGCTGCGCGTCCTGCACCCACGCCGGGCCTGGCACAAGGGGTTCTGGAACTGGGGTGGGAGCAGACCTGAGCACTCCTAGCCTGGCTGGACTGTTCGTAGGGGTAGCGACGGTGATGCAGGGCGCTCTGGAGTCACATCCCTAGGAGCAGGATGTAGTAGCTGAATCTCCAGCTATTTCGTTTTGTTTTTGTTACGTAACAGCAGATTTAATATGCGATATTAGGGCGCACGGGAATCTCATGCGGTTTAACAAGACCAAGTGCAAGGTGCTAGACCTGGGTCGGGGCAAGCCCCTGTATCAGTGCAGGCTGGGGGATGAACAGATGTAGAGCAGCTCTGCTGAGAAGGACTCGGAGGTGCTGGTGGAGGAGAGGCTGGACACGACCCAGCAATGTGCACTCACAGCCTAGAAACCCAGTTGTATCCTGGGCTGTATCAAAAGCAGTGTGGGCAACAGGGTTTCTGCCCTCAAAAGCAGTGTGGGCAGAGGGATTCTGCCCCTCTACTCTTCTCTGGTGAGACACCACCTGGAGCACTGCGTCCAGCTCTGGGGTCCCTGTTGGAGTGAATCCAGAGGAACAGATCCCCACTTGATCAGAGGGATTGAGCACCTCTCCTGTGGGAAAAGGCTGAGAGAACTGGGATTGTTCAGCCTGGAAAAGAGAAGGCATCAGGGTGACCTAGTTGCAGTGTTTCAGTATTTGAAGGGAGCCTATAAGAAAGAAAGATGAGGCAGGACTATTTACAAGAGCATGTAGTGACATGACAAGGGGGAATGGATTTAAATTGAAAGAGGGTAGGTTTAGATAAGATATTAGAAAAAAGCACTGTGGGGGTGGTGAGACACTGGAGACCCAGGTTTGCCCTGGGAAGTAGTGGATACCCTGTCTCTGGGGGTGCTCAAGGCCAGGTTGGATGGGGCTTTGAACAACCTAGTCTAGCTGAAGGTGTCCCTGCCCACAGCAGGGAGTTAGAACCAGATGATCTTTGTGGTCCAACCCAAACCATTCTATGATTTTATGATTATTGTATGGGCCATTTTAGAAGACATGAAGTATTTTTAGTGAGTAGGCTTTACAACAGTGGAGCTCGGGTGTAGTTTTCATAACAATTTGTAGAGGGTTTTGTTACAGACTCATCAGAAATATTAAGGTTGCTTAAAACTGTTTTTCGGTCTTTCAGCACAAGTTGGAAATTCTGCACTTGTTACATGCCTGTAGTTGTAGACTAACAAGCTCAGAAGACCCTTTCATTTTGTTAAGACATCTGAATATGTGCACCTGTGTGTTTACTTATAATCTGAAAAGATAAAAAGTATGTTTAGTATAGTCATAGGGCAGTATACATTTTAATTACAGAGTGAGTCTTAATTCAGGAATTTGTCAGTAATGCTTTTTATACCTGTGGGAGCATACACAATATTCTAGAATGCAAGTTACTCAACAGAACTCTTGCTGAGGAGTTTCCAGGAGCTTTCATTCCTGTGGCGTTTGGTTTTGGCTTTTTGGGTTTTTTTTTGGCTGATTGCTGGAGATTTAGGCAGCCTTAAATCAGGATTAGTGTAGTAATGAGTTGCCTTGGTGATTTTGGATATTCTTTGTATGAGTTACTGGTTAATTAGAGTACTCCTGTATTATATTGCTGATTTTGTGCATGTTAACCCGTGCATGTTTGTTGACTCTAGAGGCTTTTAATATTTGTCAAATAAGAGCATGGCACGCATTCAGATTACAGCTCTCACAGCTCTCTGGTCATTATCAAAAAAAAAGTCTTTTAGAGACATTAAACAAAGCTTAGAATGATGGTGCTGTAATTTATTTTTAAAATTTGCCTGTGAAATATTTAGAATACCTGAACTTGAGTTTTTAATTTTTTTTTTTCATAGTTCAAAATGATTTCTGGGATTCTTCATGGCATTGTTGCCATATAAGTTGAGATAGGTGTGGAAGAGGTACATGTTTCTACATAGTCCTTGAATGTTTTGAAATTTACTGAGGTCTTTGGTCCAGAGAGACTTAGCAAATACTTTATCTGTCTCAATTTCTGGGTACACAAGGCACTAAAGTGAAGCCATTTCTGCTATTTTTAATCATTTCCAAACCACTCTTAAGTGCTTAACTTAGGAATGAATATCAAGCTGTCTAGACAAAAAAGCCTAAACTTCTGAGGTGTAGTCTTCCAAGTGTTGGTTTCATAGAAATTTGTCATTCACACTCCTTGTTGTTGGTAACTGAGTTACTTTAGAGTAGTTAGTGTCCAGCCAGTTTTCTAACTTCTGGCAGTTAACTGAAAAGGTATTCCAGTTTGTATGGCTGGGCAGCAACACGTTCTCTTACTGCTGTGTGTGGCAGATGAGCAGCTGGAGTAGGAGGACTTAAATTCATAGTTACAGTATGTAAAAGAGGAGCTTAGTTTCACTTATTCCTAGGTATATTTTATGTCATATTTTACTGAACCCATATGATTTTGCAAGGGAGTATAGAATGACATTTTCTGCTTTTTCATGGCTATAGTTGTCTTCTAATGTGGGACAGTTATTTCCCTGGAGAAATCTACAGCTCTGGATCTGCAAGGAACTTAACCTTTTCTTGTTTGGTTTCTACATAGGGTTGGTCTGGAACATTTTTTACAAATGAATTTATAAAATATTTTAGAAAAAGAGATGTTCTTCAAATATGTAAGTCCATCAGATGGGAGATGGCTATCTGGAATAAAAATTTAGTATTTTGAATTTCCTCATATTCATTTATTAATCACATGTTCATAACTTCTGACTGTTACTAAAATTTGACTATAATTTAAGAAAGATGATCTAAGGAAAAAGTAGTAAGCTTTGGAAACTACCTAAAGCTGTTCATTCTTTAGTTTTGTGTCTGTGATAGCTTGGGTTAACAATGGTAAACCTGCAATTTTTCTTTTCTAAGATGTTGCAGAATACCATAAGGTTTGTGGAATAAATGCTTCTCACAGACTGTGCAAATACTGCCTTTTAGCAAGGGAAGGACTGCTGTAGTGCAGCTGGAGGGCGGGGTTGCATGCACTGTAACACAGAAACATAGCAGTAGAACTTTGTATGTTAAGTTGATTTGTTGATGTTGTAAAGTAGATGTTGTAAAGTAGTTACACAGCCCTGAGGATTAGAGTTTATGAAGAACTACTTAAGTTTTTTTTTCTTTTTTGCAAAGGGTACTGCCCGCAGAAAGAAGAAGGTTGTGCACAGAACAGCTACAGCAGATGACAAGAAACTTCAGTTTTCATTGAAGAAACTGGGAGTCAACAATATTTCTGGAATTGAAGAGGTAATTAATTTAAAGGAGAAAACATTCTATATGTAAATAGAAAAGGTATTAAAATCAATTTTCTGTTAAGTAACACAGCTCCCAAACTTGTCTGTAAAATATCAATAGGACTTCATGGAGCTTTAAGGACTTCAATTTCCTGTTAAATTGAAAGATCTTGCTAAACTGCTTCAAGTACTGGATTTTTTTTTCTTGCAGGTAAACATGTTTACCAATCAAGGAACAGTCATTCACTTCAATAACCCAAAAGTTCAGGCATCTCTGGCTGCTAACACTTTCACTATCACTGGCCATGCTGAGACAAAGCAGCTGACAGAAATGCTTCCTAGCATCCTAAACCAGCTTGGAGCTGACAGTCTGACCAGCCTGAGAAGATTGGCAGAAGCCCTACCCAAGCAATGTAAGTTGAAACCTGAATGTGTTCTATGCTGGCAGCTGATGTGAGGCAGTGCACTCTTGCTGCCTGCAAGCATATTATAAAACGCTTATAAAGAAATGGAACTCCTTAGATCTTATTTATAGCTCAAATCCAATGACAAGTATAACTCAGTAAAGTCATGTCACCTGTTGGCATGTGTTGCGGCTGGTCTAGCACTGGAAAGTTGTAGCCAGACTTGATGTTGTAGTTTCCTTCTTGATGTAGCTATCATATTTTGACATACCTTGTTCATTAAAGTTAGGTGGATGAATTACTTTTGAACAGTTAGGTTTTCTAAAGGGACACCTTCAATGGAAGTATAAGTAACGGGGAAAGGGACTTAAAAAACATCTTTAGTTGCTTTTCTGCCTCGCAGGTGTGGTGAAGGTATTTGTCGCGTGAGCTTTTTAATAGGTAGGAGGGAATTACACAGTATTTGTAAGGAAGTACATCATAATTTCAGTATGCATAGAACAGTGGAGAGAACAGGACTGTCATGAGCATCAGGCTAGGTACACCAGCTTCCTGTTCCATCCTTACATTAGCAAAACAACTGGGACATTTGGTCTTTCTAAAACTGTGTGAGAATAGTAGAGGAGAGACTTGAGTATGTGGCGTTTGGAAAAGATGCTGCCACTACAGGATGAGAATTAGGAGTGAAAGACAGGCTTGTTGGCACTGGGAACATTCCTTGTGTCCTGTATATACAGTCTTCCTACTTTCTGAAATACCTTAAGCCTGTTCCTTTCAAGGTATGGAACATCCTAAATATGGAAAAACCGGAAGAATATCATTGTGTTCAGTTTTTGGTGTTTCTAACTTGGTTGTTAATTTTTTTCTTACTCTATTGCCAATGAAACAGCCTGTATTTCCATTCCTACAGTTGATGATAGTACCCTCCTGTCAACTTCCCACTGAAAAAATCCTGCTAGAAGTAGTCTTCAGGATGTGGGGTAAAGTGCTTCTTTCCCCATGATTCTTGGGTCTCTTCTTCCTAATATCATCTGTGTGGCTTCCTTGTTATAGTCGTAGGCTTGAAAGAAAAAAGTACTTGAAAGATTTAAAATGATCCCTGAAGTTCTGTCTTATAACAAGGTGGTTATATTCTAAGATAAATTGTATAGTTATAATAAGAGGAGTTTTTTCGGAAGCGATTGCTTTGTATGACTTAGTAAATAGCTGTTCTTTTCCAGTTAGGGTGGATGCCAGAGTATGCACAAAATTTTCCATTCAGTAAATTGTCAGCTAGATTTGGAAGCCTAACATCAATGAGTGAAGCATCTGTGATGATTGCAGGTGCTAAAGTAAACATGGGAATGAGGGACAATGCAGGCAACTTAGGAGGACATAACATCATTTGCTTTTAAAATGTCCCATTTGACACAGCTTTCTGCTGTTAAAAAAGCAAATGAAGGTTAATGGTGTCCTTATCCCAAACCCTTTCAAACCAAAGTGTATGCATTCACTGGTTCTGGTTCTCTAGAAATTATTGTACAGGTCTAGTATAAACCCATCTTACTCCTCATGCTTCTTTTGAAAACTGAGAAGGATGAATCAGAACAAAACTGAAGTGATAGAGAGTATGAGACAGCTTACCCTTGGTAGTACAGCTAAGAATAGCAGTAAAAGTAGTGGTGCAGGCACCTGAGATACCTATTCTTAGCATTAAACTGCTGCAGTTCAGCAAATGCTTGTTGGTCTGCTGCCGTGGGTATGGTTAACTTTCTACCTCTTGTCAAATACAGTGGGAATGGTTAAAGAAATTACTGAGCAAACATGGGAACAGAACACTTGGTCACCTCAACCACTTAAGAAGTGTATAAAATTGTGCATCCAGTCCCCTAATTCTCTGACTTTGCCAGGGAACAGTAGTGTCTTTTAAATACTCTCAGTCATGTGTGTCTGCCTGCAACTTCCCAACTGAACCTCAGTGTTCTTTGAATGTCTAGGATCATAAGATCCTTTCTTTTCCTTTAAAATTGATCATGTAAAATACATAAATCTTGAGTAACATGTAGTAGTCAATAAACCAACTTACTTTTAAGAGAAATTAGTATAATCAGTCTCTGCATTGTATCTGAAAATTATTACCATGCAGGGCACTCAGTATAGTTAGATACAAGACAGTGACTAGTAAGCTGGTTTACCACACATCTTCTGATTTCCCTGCTAGACTTTGTTATCAGTAACAAAGGGAGTGTGAACTTCCTAGGTTAATTGAAAATTTTTGTTCAGCAGGGGAACTGGATAAAGCATTGTATCTTACCTCAGAATCTCACATAATGCTTTTAGAAAACACAAAGCAAAACAGCTAATCAAGATGCCTATGGTGAGTTTGAGTGACACTTTTGAACTTCTTGCTCTTGCAGCTGTGGAGGGAAAAGCACCTCTTGCTACTGGTGAAGATGATGATGATGAAGTTCCAGGTAAGAACAAGCATGCAATGGAGGACAAGGAAGTTAATTATTCTGAGAGATTTCAGCATAAGCAGAGCATATAAGATCAGGCTGGGAGTGGTAAGAGTATTGGCTAGTCACTTGCTGCCACAGAATTTCTGCAGATGATCTTCTTGATTTCAGATACCATGAGAGACTTAGTAGTTTGAGCTAGCATTTTGGTCCTGTGTAGGAGTAGTAACTGTGGCTATTTAAAAGATAATTATTTAATATTCCATAAGAAGTGCATGAAGAAAGTACCTTCTCAGTATGATTTTGCCCAGTTATGGGTATAGTGAAGTTAAATACTTTTAAAATTGTGCTTATAATGAATCATCCAAAACTTCTGTGGCTGAGCAAAGAGAATGAATCATGAAGCTCATTTGGTCTGTATTTTATAAGCTGAAAGTTTTTATGTTGTAAAAACTTGTGATGAAGTGGAACTTTGGAAAAAATCCAAACCCAAAATGTTTGGAAAAGGGAAACTGGGTCAAACTTTAATTCTGACAATCTTCTTTTTCTAGATCTTGTTGAAAACTTTGATGAAGCTTCGAAGAATGAGGCAAACTGAACTAAGTGTCACTTTCTGAATAAAACTAAAACTTGAAAAAGCTACATGGAGCTGCTATTTTATATTGTGACTGCTTTGATCTAATTTCCTGATGAGATCTCAAGATCTATCATATTTGGAAACTCCTTGAATCTGCAGCTCTCTAGTTACTGCTTGTACACAATATTATTTTTGTGGCCTGAAGAAACATATGCTTTGAAATAAGTCAGATTGCTAACAAATTTCTGCCTAGACACATTTTTTGAGTAACTTGTATACAAGCAAAACCCTATCTTTTAATGAACTTTGACATACAATAAAAATATTAAAGCTTCTGGTGTGGCTTTTTGTCAGAAAAGCAGAAAGAAAAATGGCTATAAATATTAAAAGGTTTTGCTTTTCTGCAGGGCATCTTCCTTTTGCTATGTTAAAAAGCTGGCCTCCCTAAAAAAAAAAAGCATTCTAAAGCATTTTGTATTTAATCATTCAATTCCCAGTGTGTGCAGGTCAGAGCTACATATGCTGTAAGTCACTTTGTAACCTGAATTTGAGAAATAAATTAGTATTCTAGCCACAGTTACTGGTGGCATAATATACCATAGAACATGCAAGTTGAGAAAGAAATTTACTTGGCCATGAAGAACAGCAGCAAGCAATTGGCATCTCGGGGAACTTTGAGTGTTACATTTTTATCTTCAGTATTTACTGGGTTTAATAGGTATTTAATAGTTTAATAGGTATTTGCAGGACATAACTGTTAAACAGGTTAAACGATACATTCCCATTATTTTAATTTTACTTATCTGAAAATATCAGTTATGTGGGGGAATGAATTATAGGAAGGGGGAAAAGCCTTAATAAAATTGTTAATGGCTCTTTATTAAGTCTGTATTTATGAGCTCCAGAGCTATTAACTAATAATTTTGTTTGAATGTTTCAGTAATACGTTACTGCTTTTGTGTGTTACAGAGAAAAAAATAACTTGGTTTTAGGGCACAAGAAAGACTTCAAATTCCATTCTGACCTTTGTATAGCTGGAGCTTCCAGGGGTGAGGGCTAAACTTCATGTGTGTGAGTCACTGATGTTAGTGATAGATCAGATCACTTGTATAACAGAAGGTAAGCTAGGATGGAAGAGCACTCAGCTACCAGCCTTCTTAACTTATTTCTAGAACAAGTACTTTTGGAAGTGGAAATTCACCCTGACTTGTCCAGGATAAAATCCAGGTAAGACTTTGCTATAGCCATAACAAAGTTCTACTTGTGCTTGGGAAAAGGTGGATCGGTGTCTAACTTGCCAAGCACATTTGTCGTGGTGTAAGTCATTACTGTTGGGAAACTGGAGGAACTTATTCAAGCCATAAAACTCTTGTGGTTTGAAGTAAGACACAGTCTGATGTGAGCATGCCATGGCTGAAGTCAAGTGCAAGAACTTAGAATAACAATATGAGTGCACTTGTCTCAGTTTGTAAGTACTTTATGAGTAAATTATACTTCTACCATTGAATTACTTTAAAAAGTATGTTCCTTGAATTGTGGAAGTATGGTAGAAAAACTACAGACTGTGTGATTTTATGTTTTGAAATGCGGATGGTGAATGTAATTGACCTCTAAAAGGTAACCAGATTCTACAGAGTAGTTTACCAGACTTCCTGTGACCTGTCAAATCAGTAAATGATGACATGCTGGGTTTTTCTTAGAAGTCAATAAATGTGTTACCTGTTCCGTGATTCAGATGTGTAAGTCCTCATAAATACTTTAAGCCACTGTAGCTGCTGTTAATGAAATACTTCATACTAGTTTCCTATGAAGTGACTTAAATGTCTATGAAGTGACTTAAATGTCTTGCTTAGGTGTTCCAGACAGTTTTTTTGCCACTAACAGACATACTTGGTGCTTAAAAAATAAGATCGTTACTAAAGCAGTGTCTTTGAAATGCAAAGAAAGGCTAATCTAGTGATAAACAGCCATGTGACATAATCTGGAAGTCTGTGTGCAAAGGTACACTCCCAACACTCTCAGTCAGGAAATACTGGCATATCTGCATCCCCAGACTCGACTGAGGACAAAGATGTGAGCAAAATGTGTTATTCATTATTGCAGATTCGAACTGGAAGTGTATAATAGTCTTCGTGGCTAACTTAAATGCTCAGTCCTGGACTCAGTGCTGTGATGATTTCCTCTTGCTAAGGAGAGTTTGGTTATGGTCTTCCTAGTCTGTCATTAACTGCTGGAAACTGAGAATAGTTGTCATGATGTTTCTTATCAGGTTGAACTTCTATGGGACCATAATGTAATTATGTCATTATGGATTCATATCTGTAGTTTTACTCTGGCTTTGTATTTCCATTCCAAATATTTTGGACAATTGAGAAATGAAAACAGATGCCTGTGTTTCTGTTGAAACAAAGGTTTATTTGAGCTTTTTATTTTTTAAAAGCTAAGGGAATGTTTACGTTCTGTCACATGAAGTTCTGAAACAGCTTGATTCAATGCAGTAGTGGGTCCTAGAGATTTTTTTCATAGTGTTTGTGACAGGTTTTTGGAAATATTTTCAAAATAGTTAATCTGCTTCAAGGGCTTTGCACTGGTTTAAAATTAGTATATGCTGATACTAAAAAACCAAAACCCTCTTGGAAGATGGTGAAACTATGTATTTTATTAAGCTAGTGTGGTGCATATATAAAAATAAAAAGCTTCCTACTCTTGTTTTAAAATGGTATTGTTTTTAAAGCTCTATTACAGGTTGGTTTGTCACTTTTATTATTAAAGGCTTGTGAGTCTATGGTTGTGTCTCTTAGGAAATGTAACCAGTGAGAATTTCACATAAAGTAGTGCAAGTTTAACATATGTGACCAAGGAAGAACACTTGGTTTAAAATGTTCATAGCTAAGTACTTCAAATGCCAAATCAGTACTTTTGTATTTGATTATATTGATTTGCTAGGGGTGTGAGGGAAGTTCAGTGTAGTTGCCACCTTTGATATTTCTTGTGTTGATACTGTTTTGTGGGTGACACATCATGTAGACACTTTACTTTTCTTTAAGTGTTTTGCTTTATCTGCTGAAGCCTAAGTGTCATGTTATGGTACAGATAAAGTAATAATCTGTTCTTTTCTTGGAACAGAGTAGGTTGTATTTGTTGTCAGAGGCAGTGGAAGAATGTAAGGAGAAACGAGATGCACGGAACAGTGGCTAAGGAAAAAGTTTCTGTGGTGGGAGGCGAGTGGGGGAAGTTAGTATTTTTCAAGGATAGCAGAGGAAGTGATGAGAAGCCAGAATATGGAAGCTGTTTGATCATCCTGTTTGTGAGAACGGATTCAAGTAAGTTAGGAAACTAGAGAGTTAATATTCAGCACTGATAGGAAAGCCTATAGGGAAGTCCATGTTGATGATTACTAAATTACAGCCTTAAGTTACGGGCAAGAGAGTGGTGTATGTAAAAAGGAGGGATTTCTAAGCTAGATTCTTTAAAATATTAACAAATACTCAACATGTCTTGCCCTTACCTAATACATGCAATGTGGCTTCTGATTTTTCTAAGCTATTCTTTGTTCCTTTTCAGATCTGTCGTTTTAGCTGCATCCAGAAATTTGTGAGAACTGCTGAAAACATTTTTTACTGGATATGATAATTGAAAGATCCTGACTAATAACAGAGATTGAATTCTGGAAAGATGTGTGTATTACAGAAAAAGAGCTGACAGTGCAGCTGTTTAGCCAAGTTTACTTAGCTAAGGTGAACAGTCTATAGCATGAGATGATTAGTTTGACTGTGAATTGAACTCGGTAACTTTAAAAATGGATAAAAAGTGGATATATATAAAAGCTCTGAGAATTGGATGTATAGCTTTCTGTGTATTCTAATTGACTTCAAGCTATGGTTCCATGGTAACATATGGTCTCACATGCAGTCTCATAATGAAAGTTTTAACTGTTCTGTTAATATTCTGCCTTAAAGCAGGGATTATTGTTAGAATATTATTGAATAGAATAGAATGTTATTGAGTAGAAGGAAGGGAGCTTATGTGATACTGTTACTGTACTGTCTTACTGTAATTTTTTTTTTTTTTTTTGCAAGAAGGAGATTTAACAAATATAACTTAATGCCTTTATGTTGCACTGAAAGTATTCTGGCTATAAAAAAGGCAGAATTCTAGGATATCTTACTGCTATTCAGTTACTGGATTGTTTGAAGGTCAGTTTGACCTAGCAGCGCAGTGCTTTTGGTTTTGCTAACCAATAACCAACATTTGCAACACGTTTCACACAGTCAGGGATTTGATGTGCGCTGCAGGATACAGGCAGATAAATGTGGAAGTATCTGCTGTACTTGAAGTCCTTATTCTGCATTTCTATTGAGTAGTGCTTGTTTGTTTCTGAGTACTGGAGAAACGTAGTTGTGGGTTGTATCCTACTCCAAATTTTTAGGACTACCTGAAGTGCTTACATTCTCTATGTAAGCTGCACCTGAGTTAATAAGGTCTTTTGGGCTTATGCTGGAATCTCAGAAATTTCAGCCATGTACAGCTGATCAGTATCTTGCTTCACAACCAACATGTAAGTTGTGGCAAGTGTTTGCACCTGTGTGTTATTGCATCATTTTAAACTCAATAATAAGATTAAGCAAGGTTTGGACTTGGAAGTATACTGAAACGGGAGGAGCTCTGGGTTTAGGCCGCAACTCCAGGAACTGTGGCTAGTCCTGCCATTCTTTTCTGTTATTTCCAGCAACATGCATTAGGCAATTGCATAGGTAACCAAGTATGACTTGACAGTCAGATCTCTCAACAGTAGCATTTTGTGGGCTTCTGTTTTGTGATGAAGTCCTAATAACTGTATAAGCAAGACTCCAGCCATCTTTAAGGGCCCAGCTGAGATGCAGGAGGGCTTCTTGCACTCTTAACTTGTGACTGTGCAGGACAAAGATAATATTAAGATCATTGTGGGAGCCAAAATCTATGCTAGATATGTGACGTTGGTGTTTGATCTGTGGTATTAAATACACAGTGTGACTGTGAGTCCCAGCAGAATGATGTTAAAATGCATGTGGTGATGAAGATCTTCCTTGTCCCTTCAGTATTGTTGAATGTGGAGAACTAGCAGAAATTAAAAGTGGTAATGCCTCATTAGAGCCAAGCAGCTGACTAATTATAGCAGTCAGCAGACTTGAGTGGGCAGGAACCATTTTTACAATACTTAGTATGATCAACTACGTCTTTAGGACTTCTGCATTTGTGTTGGTTTCTAATGTTATTTGGCTTCACCTGTACAGGTCAGTCAACTCATTTGGTTGTGTTATAATTGGGGAAGGAAGTTCATCTACCCCCACCAGGCATTAGTCTCACCTAAACATATGGTGAGAGACAGCTACTCCTGAAGGCTCCTGATCCTATAAAGGTAATGTGAACGTGAGTGTTTGTAGGATTCAGATTTAAACTAAAAATGAGATACAATGAAAAAATCAAACAGTTATGTCAGCACAGTGGTAGACTTACTGATTTGAGGTGTCCATTACAAGTTTTTGTTCCTGGGACAGTTGGTATCTAGAGAACCAGGGAGGAGTTAATTAGGTAATTCATTTATTTTCCTTCTGGCTGCTTTGCACCAGTTAAGTGTTAGGAATCGGGAGATGGTACATTTCTTTCTGGGTTAGGGAGGTTCCTAAACAGTGTGAAACCAGCATAGCCAGCTCATGCAGCTGGGGTTTGCCTTTACCTTATTTTGGGGACAGCATTTGGATAAACAATCCCCATGTACATCTGCAGCATTTCATGCTCCAGTAATTACTACCCAGGGGTGGTGATCTTTAAGATTTGTGTGTTTGTGTGTGTAGTTTTTACTGTGTAGAAGCTAGAATAGCCTACAGGTCTTAGAATTCACTGACTCATCATCTTCCACCAGCATACAAAATTCAGACTTGCTTAGATGTGACCTTGTGCACGTATACACTGGTGTCTAGGCTGACCTCTGTCATGAACTGTAGTCTAGATACATTGTCATCCTGCTTTAGTGTGTCATTCAGCCCTTGCGTTTGTAGAACAGACCCTTTACTCCCATTATATTTGTTCCTCATATTTTAGCATTGTCCTATTTTAATCATTTGTACCTTGAAAATTAGGTGATTATTTCAAAATGTGGAGTTGTTTTTACTTTCCACTTTTCAGTTATGTCCCACGTTGGTTGCGCTCTAGTTTCATGAGGAAATACAGTATATTTGACAGACAAACTATGTCAGCAGGCTGTAAATGAAATTCCAAGGGAGATGCAAGCCTTCAAGGATGCACCAGTATATTTTTCATGTAGGCTGTGGACCTTCTTGAAACCTTTGCATTTTATGTGAACAGAAAACCATAACACTTCTAAACAAAAGCATTTTTGGAGATAGTGGCAGTGTTGTTACACCTGTGATTTTACCCTGTATTTGGGATAGATATGATACCACAAGTGCAGAGTAGATAAGCAAGCTGCTTTTGCAATGCATTTTCAGAAACAACTGTGTGTTGAGTCTTATAGGTTGTAACATTTAAGACAGTCTAGACGTAACCTAATGGCTTACAAAGGCAAGGTGCTGGGATTTATAGGGTTTAGGTAGAACTTGCCTATATTTCCACTGTTCTAGAACCCTGAGTAAATTCTGGCACATCAGGTTTCCCTGCAGATTGCATGTCATTAAGTGTCCTCCAGCTGACAACACACAAAGGTTGAGTCCAGCCTATGATAGGTCCTCCTAAAATGCTTGCAAGTGATCCATTCTAGAATTTGTGTGAAAATGATGCTGTCCTGTAAGCTCTATTTTTATTTATGAAATAGAAGTGCTGATGTGCTAGAAAATTTTGTAGGCTCTGAAAAGCATGTGATGGCTCTGTATTTGCTATGCTTTGATTTCAGTGCTAAAAAAAGAGCACATACAGTTGATTTGCATAATGAATCAAAACAGTATCTCCCACAATGCAGGTCAGGGGTTTTTTTCAGAGGATTATTCAGGGATTACTTAGGTTTATTCTTGCAGTAAAAAGATGATCTACACAGTACAGTCCACAGTGCAGCTGTAATCCACCTTGTTGCTGTGTCCAGTTTCCCTTTCTGGTGGGGTCTTCAACTTTCCCTGCTGATTTCTGTGTACATGGTTGGCCTCATCACTGCTCATCTGCTGAAGACTGACTGACGTGCTTTACAGTCCTGTATGCCTGGAGAGTTGCTAGCTTAATTTGGTGACAAATAACCCTCAACAGAAAGATCTATTCAGACGTCATTCCTAGGACTAACCCCTAACAATATCTTTGATCTTGAAAGTTCCAAGTGACTGGATTCCTAATTCACCCAGATATACATTCATTGCCAGATGGAGCAGTGTACTTCCTGAAAGCATTATGTGCTGCACAGCAGGAGGTGCATGCAAGCGGAACTGCTATAACAATACTAATGATGATCATTCTAGTGATGGGCAGTGTCTGCACTCCAGTGATTTATACTGTTGTTGTAGAGGAAAAAAGTCTGGTCCACAGTGTTCGGGGAAAAACTCTGCTGGAATGTCCCTAACAGTCAGCTTACTAATGAAAAATGCAGAAGGTATTTGAGTCTATCATCCCAGTAAATACAGTAATTTTATTTTTTCTGTTCCATATTCTTTCCAGTTTCTTGAGAATATGGAGTTGTATCTATGATTGATGGTAGGGGTGGGCTACAGCTGTGAATATGAACTGCTTAGGCAAAACAAGTTACCTAGAATTCGGATAAACTTTCATGTTTGCTCTGTTTCCAACATTTTTTTGTTCCAAGTAGTATTATAAAACAGTTGTGGAAAATAAGTAATAGTTCTGGCTTTAGTTTACAGCTGTCTTTTCAGGCTGAGAACTAAGCAGCATCATCAGGGTTTAGAGAAACAAGCTTCAAGATTGCTTAAAGATAGATTGTAGGACCAAGGCGCACAGTGAAGTTGCTTTGGAAATGCAAAGTTGGTGCATGCCATAAGCAGAAGTTTGTCTCTTGTTGCTTCTCAGCTGAGTAAGGTTCAGTGGCTGATTTTCATCTTGGAGTTATGTAACATTATTTCTTTCTGCAGGAATACCATGGGGATACCAACTGCTGAATTCTTTTGGGGAAAAAAAGAGTGCCATGGGGCACTTCCATTGTGACAATGGGACAGAGTTTACATCTGGTACCACAGTGGGGAGCTGTGATCACCTTGCCTGGATCATGCAAAAGGTGAAGAGCAGAGGCCCCATCTTCCATCACTTGGCTCCCTGCTGTGGGCACCTGCTCCCTGTGTGGCATAAGGAGGTGTAAGATACTGATTTTCTTCTTCTTCTTCCTTTTTTTTTTTTTTTTTTTTTTTTTTTTTTTAAATACCAAGCAAAAACTCACAGGAGGGCTGAAGAGAGATTAGGCTCTGCCCTGGGAAGATCTGGCAGGAGGTTGCTGCTTTCTGTAACTGTCTCAGAAATACAAGTGGGGAATTCAAAGTACAAGACAGATGAACAAAGAAGGCAACAGAGTGGAACTAGTAACAGCCTCAGGGAAAACCAGAGCAGACAGGGAAGAGTGTTACAAAGTGCTCATCAAATTTACATGCAAATAGTAATGCTAACATTGTACATGATTAACCAGAATCCCCTGCAAAGTCAAACAGGAATGAATAAAACAAAGACTTTGTGCAGCTCTGAAGCATTTGGCTGTTACTGCTACATGAAACTGCTGGCAATCTGCTTTGTGAGCAGAGTTCATGGCATCTGTGATTACATGCTGCACATCGAATTTGGCAAAAATAATGTAATCAGGAAAAGCAGCTTGTTTACTAACAGTCTGAAAGTATACTGTCACTGAAGTTCACATGTAAAAGATTAACATTACTGTAAGAAATTAGATGGGCCAGAGCTTTTGGTAAAATGTTTGAAGAGAATCACTTGGAATTAAGATTTTGACTGCAGAATTTTCAAACTCCTGGTCTTGTGGCAAGGAAACACTGCTGCCTTTAGACTCATGGGTGTGGTTCAAAGGTAAGTCCTAATGTCTCCTCACTGCCATCAGAGGTTACAGAAATACAGAAATACTAAAGCAAAATCAGCAGACTGACATTTCACAACACTTTAACAATGCTGAATCAGGGGCTTTACAAATTTTACCTCTATAAACAAAAGTGAATACCGAGAAGTATTTACACCAGGAGAAACAATCAATCAGTGTTGTGCATCAGAGAAATACGGAGTATGTGAAGTATGCTCTTAGTATTGCATAATCAAGAGCTGTCTCTGCTCTTTTGACAGGGATTTTTTTCCTGTGAGTAAAGCTGCTTCTTTGCACAGATTTTTTTTTTTTCCCTTCCCAGTTGCTAACTCTTGACTAAGTTTTCCTCAGGGTGTCTGAATCATAGCTTATGAAATAGCGCTGGCTGATCCCTGCAGGGCCCTCACAAGGGACACAGAAATCTTCCATATTAGCAGCATAATGTTAAATTATACAAAAGGGCCCATCATGCAGGAAACACCTTCTGAAAGATTACTATTTTCATCTTTGTATTCACTATTGTGGGGTGTGTGGTGATGACTACCTGACAATTGCTTGAAATTTTACAGCAAAAAGGTGGAATAAATTTTATGTTTTGTTGTCTTAATTAGAATTCCTGTATTCCAATGTCTTTGCATATAATTAAAAAAAGTATTTTCTAGGGTATGTTTTCAGGCAATAGTTAAGAAGCAGTTTCTTTTATTTCCTATATATTAACTCACTGCTGAAATTCAAGACAAAATACAAAGCAGATATTGAAAGTTTATTTAGAACAAGTACTTTCCTGTAACACAGATAATTCAGAAAAAAGGAAATTTTGTTCCTTACGCATACTTATGTAGGTTGTCTATTTATGAGATGTCTTTAAGAAGAAATGGCTCAGGTTATGGTATTTGAAGAAAAGGCAATTTGCATTTTATTTGCATTGCTTTTCCACATACATGGAATTTCAGCATTTGTTTTTACAAAGGATATTAAATCTCAGTATTTTTAATATGCAACAATGGTAATTGCCTTTTCATGTTATTTTATTTTAAAATTACAAGAGGATGTATTTTTCTGGATTTTGATTATGAAACATTTTTCCTCTTGGTTCCAAGGCATGCCAGATTTGCTGGTTTTTTCATCTGATTTAATCATACATGATACAGTAAAAGTGGTGTAAATGCTACCTAAGAATACAGGTGTCAAAGCCTAGGAGACACATAATACTCAATGCAGCAGGGATTTCACCAACACCTGCAAGACCAGTTACATTTTTTTGCTTCATCTCCCTTAAGGCTTATTCCATTTCAGATTTCAGCTTCATGAAAGAAATGGATCTCTGGACTGGCTCTCACACAACCTTTCAGAGGTTAATTCTGACCTGATGTAAATTTTCTATGCACCACAGATATATCAGTACAGAGTCAGAGAGAAATGTAGCCAGAAATGTAGGTTTGGATATTTTTTTCCACATTTTCCCCTATTATGTATTCAGTCACTCTGTTATTTCAAAGTTGGCATTTTTAATTCATTATTTCTCTAGCTCTGACTCAGAGAACCTGGCTGGATTGTTCTCCAGCTATTAGTATCTTTGGTCAGGATCACAGTGCATGTACTTTAAATAGTATTGATTTCTTTTGGGTATGGAATGCTTTTCAGATACAAAAACAAGCATGGCAGAGACACTGTAATAGGAATATAGTAACGTACTTGGGTTCAGTCATGTGTTGTGAACTCTAGGTGAGAGCAAACTGGAGATTGGGCTCACTACCCATGGATGGACTGGGGAAGAACGCAGGGATTAGGGGTGTATGGATGTCAATAGATTCCAGACCTCTAGTGGATACAATGGAGAAATGCTCATGGAAATGTGAATACTGCATGGGGAGACCCATACAGTATTTTTGGGCAAAAGCTCCTGAAAAGTCTCAAAGGCTTATCTATTATTTGTGTAAAACTATCATGTTCCATCATTCACTGTAGCTTTAAGTGCAGGGGTTCCGGAAAATCAGTTAACATTGCCTGTTTTTTTTTCAACTAATTTCAAAATCCTAATTGCTGTTTTAACGAAAGAGTTAAAATGAGACATTCCTGAAACTGGAGGACAAGAGGCTGGAGAATGACCTTGCAGAAAGAGATCTGAGGATCTGGGCTGGGGTCAAGTTGAATCTGAGTCAGCAGTGCCCTGGTAGCCAGGAAGGCCAGCCGTGTCCTGGGGGGCATCAGGCAAAGCATCACCAGCCAGTTGAGGGAGGGGATTGTCCCACTCTGCTCTGCACTGGGGCAGCCTCATGTTGAATATTGTGGGCAGTTTTGTGAACTGATTTAGTCTTGGATTTCTTTTGTATAGGTGGAACTGCTACTGGCACGAGTTGTTCCTGTGGTTCAGCTGCAGTTTGAGTGGCTGCAGTGGCTGTTGTTCTGCTTTCCTCCTGCTCCCCGAGGATGCCATCTAGTGACCATCAGCGTCTGATAAACAGTAGCCAGGGCCCAGCGCATTGCATAACTTTGTGCCTCTTTCAAGTTGCCACAACATTATTCCTTCACATATTCTACCACTTTATCAGGGTCCTGTAGTTGTTCAGGGGTGAACTTCCAAACCATTGGAGCAAATTAATCCTTCAAAAGGTGGCTGTTTTATCCTGCATTCCATGTCACTCATGACTTACTGACCCTCAGGGCAGATCTCTGAATGACCTTCCTAGAAATTCCTTTCTTGACTCTAAATGTGTGGACTGCACTGAGAAGACCTGGCAGACTTAGCAACTAAACCATGCCTTCCTTAATATCCAGAGGGAATTTGCAATTCTCAAAAGCTGTTGTAAGAGGCCTGAAGGAGAAAAGGGGGGTTAAAAGCTGGGGAAAATCATCCTTCCCTGTTCCAGCCTGGGTACAGTTATTAATGGGCTCCCACAACTAGCACCCAAAGTAAGGATAGGAGAGCAGCACTGAATACACATCCCAAATAACCCTCACTGCCCTTGATGTTATCATGCCATAAACTGATATCCCACAGTACATCATCAAGGCAATCCTGATCCCTCTTCCTACTCTGAAAAATATCATCATGAGGGGCACAAATGAGAATATCTACAGGGTTAGGCACCACAGCCACACGAAAAGACTAAGCAACATTGTGACCAGTGGCTCCGCACCCACAACAACAGATGCTTAGATCCATTTTGTTTCCAACCTGTTCTGGCCAGATCTGCTGTTATCTCAACTCTTTGTGCCCCGCACTGGGTGCCAAATAAGGCTGTCCTGGTTTAGGAATGGTACTCCCAATTTAGTGCTCCTGATGAGACCCTCCAAACCATGCTGCTGCTCGCTCATTCCCCCACTCCATCTCCCCTCCCCTTGAGGCCAGAAGGAAAGGGCAATTGGAGGCACAACGCTCATTCCCCCACTCCATCTCCCCTCCCCTTGAGGCCAGAAGGAAAGGGCAATTGGAGGCACAAAAGGTAAAGATGACAGGTTGAGAAAAAGAACAATTTACTGGAAACAGCAATGAGATATGAAAACAAACAGTAACAGCAACAATATTAATAACAAAAGTATACACAGAGAGAGTGATTCACATGGAAAAATTATCACTGCAGAGTTTGACCCAACTCCACTGCAGCCACGCCACGCCTTCTTTCTGAAAGAGACTCCCTCCCCCGCACCCCTGGTAATAACAAAATATCCCAGCCATGCCCCCTCCTGCCTACTGCAAAAATTAAACCTGTCTTGGCCAGAGCCAGGACAAATATGAACTGTGGATATCAAAAACTATCACACACAGTGCACATTTTAGTATTATTAACAATAAAGACATCTATCTTTTGGGGTGATATACTTCAATACCTAACCACATTTCTTCATGTGACTATGTATCAGTGATGGGTTGGAGTAGGACACTTAGCACAGTGCCACCCACTGCACTCAGTGTAAACACTTAGATGGTCAAAACTGGATTTATTTACAAAGTTTTTAACGCATGACAATTTTTTCTTCTAAAATTATATAAAATAAATTTAAGAAAAGGATGACATTGTGTATTTGCATGAACAACAAGGAAAGAAGAAGAAGAATACTAAATAGCTTAACTAAAATCAGCAAATAGTTGAACTGAGGTAAAGTTACAAAACCACCAGCCTTTGTCACCAATTACAGGGCTAAAAAGCAGTTCAAATCTCCAAGCCAAGAACTGAACCCGAAGAAGAGCCAACCTTTATTCCTTGATATTTTGAAGTAGCCTTAATAAATGAGACTCAATAACCTGTTGAACTAGATCAGAGAAAAAAGATGAGGTTAATCAGTGTTCCTTTTTCATATTTTTATGGTTGTATTGTTTTTTCTGCCAGATGCTTGCTTGTCCTGTACAATGATTTATTAAAAGCCAGACGGGAATAAATTCACTTTGTGAAGAGAATTTGCATCCCTTCAGAAAATAAAAGCCTTATATAATGCAACAACAATACATCCAGTAAGGCAGATGATGAGTTTTGGGGGTCCTCATCTGTTCTGTGGTTTGAATAGGTTGATAGCATATGGAAAGCAAATTTTTAGCCTACAAAGTAGGGGAAAAATTATTAGGAATTTCTTCTATAGAACATTCTGAGATTGAGCTTTTGAAGCAGTCCTACATCTAGACGTGTGAAGTTACTGGCTCATTCATAAGCAGAGGGCTCTGCTTGGAGAAGCAGCACATGCAGTGCTGGGTGTATTTTTGGGTTCAGTTCATTTTTGTAATGGCAGACATTTCACAGCTTTCAAAATGAAGGCAGCATGAGTTAAAAAAACAATGAGAGTCCCTTCTTTGCTTCTGTTTTCCATAACTAAGTGAGGTAGTATATTCACTACTGATCCTATTACTGTGTGCCTCCAAGACAAACTAGAGATAGAGCTGGTCTGACAGGGGAAGAAGGTTTTGCAAACTACATTGCTACATGCCAGTCAACCACAGTGAGGGGTTCAGGAAGGCTGCAAGCCTCTTACCATTGTCCAGTGCAACACACTGCTTTGTACAGGGATGGAGGAGCAGCTTGGCTCCCTGTGTCTAAATCATGGCTGCATCAGCCCTAAACACCAATATTTGTTCCCACTGATGCAGATCCAGGTCAGTGACATTTTCTTACTAGGTACCTGGCTTTCTGAAAAGGGATGGAAAGCCCCTACCCATTTTGGCCTGATTGGTTTAGGTGTATTAAGACTTGTAGGACAGGTAACATGTTGAGAACTGCAAAACCCCTATCAGGCCATTAAAGCAGCTACATATACAAGGAGCTGTAAAAATTAAAATTTTTTTAGAAGAGTTTACATTGGCAATACTCACCACTCCGATAGCCTAAGGCTACAGCCAAATCCATGGAATTATAGCCAGCATCTGTTTCGATAGTTGGATCAGCACCACTTTCTACGTAAAACAGGAACAGAATCTTGTATTTCTGACAATGAGAACTGATAGTACATTATTACCGGTAATTCTGTTTGGACAGTCTGCTTACCAAGGAGAATTTTTACACATTTCACATGGTTCCCATGTACTGCATATAGTAAGGGTGTGCCTCCATTCTGCAAAAGCAGAGAAATGCCTTAAGACACTTAGTAATTAAGCAGTCGGCAATTCTAATTCCCTAAAACACCAATATGCTTCTATGTATCAGTAAGAGACTTCATACTATAATTTTATGAAAATTAGGTTGGTTTGGATCTTCACAACTTCCACCTTTTTTTGTCTATTTTTTAAACTTTAAGCTCACACTTCTACAAGGAGCCAGCATTAATCTCGTTCTCCTTCTCCCAAGAAATCAGAACTAGTAGAACCAACTTCTCTTATCCTGTGGAAGTTCTGAAACTCTCATATATTTCAGAAGAGGTAGAACAATTTTAAAATCCAAGCCAGTGCTATGTCCTGCTTCAGTTTTCTGACCAAAGCACCCTCTGACATAAATGTAAGCTAGAGTCTTACCCAGTCATACTCATTGACATCAACTCCACAGTCGAGCAGCATTTTGACAATATCTGTGTACCCTTTACTGCATGCCAGTGAGAGGGCACTTTCTCGCCCCTTTCCCAGAATCTGAGGATCTGCACCCTGAAATAATAGTATCAATTTAAAAACAAGAAACAAATTTTAGGTTTTACATAGAACTTAAATTTAAATCATTTAACTCTACAGCAACATTGACAAACTCAGGAAGGCAAAATGAGTAAATGAATTTAAAATTAAGTGTGTTTTTTTTCTTACATTCTGGAGGAGAAATTCCACTACTGCTATCTGCCCATGAGCTGCAGCCCACATCAGAGGGGTAAATCCTTCTTCATCCTTATGATTGATTAAATTTTCTGTTTAAAGAAAAATATATAACTTAGTAATCCCTTTCACTGATGCACTGTAAGAGCTGGTGAAATGTGTTGATGTGAATGTTGATGTGAATACATGGTGAATACCATGTATTCACGAGGTACCAGTGTGGCCTAAAAGTCATTCTCATCTTAACTTAAAAAACAAAATTCTCTCCCAGTGGTGGTAGAAGTAAGTACCTTTGTCCAAGAAAGAAAAACACATCCAGCTGACCAAAGTAAAATTTAAACTTTCCATTTAAAATTTAAGTTTTTAAACTTTATAAAGTATATTATACTGTAGGCAGTGTTTTTTTTCATTCAGTGAGCTACACAATCTTGTAAAGAATATGCCTATACAGCAATATAAATAGAACAACTCCATTCCCCCCAAAGTTCATGTAATCAATAAGGTGGTCTATGAAAACAATTAAGGTTTACATCTAGTGCAGCTGGAAAAAAAAAAAGTTTTTTTTAACAATTGGCTGGCTGAAATAGTTCAGCTGGATTTTTTAAAAAAATACCTATACTTTAAAAATCCCATGCATATCATAGTAACAAAATAAACAATTTTAGTCATTACCAACACTCCAGAACTGACCCGCTTTTCATATACATGGCTCATTACAAAGTAGATAGACTTAGTGACTCAATACCTGCTTTCCAGTAAACATTTCAACAAGGATGCACTGAAAGCATGGCTGATTACTATTAGTACAATGAGAATACACTATTAACTAAAAAGTACAAAATTCAATATGTTATGTAAAGTTGAAATTTTTTTGTATATGTATTGCGGACAACAAATGCCACACTGAAGACTACCACACAACTCAGAATGTGTAGTACTATGACAGTGCAGGTGTGAGCCACGGCTTAAATTAGCAGCACGCAGGTCCTTATGCTGATTGATTGAATAGAATTGGAAAGCCATCATTGGAAGAAATGTGTTTTAAATTACAAAGAATATCTAAAAATAAAATTACTACTCCTATTAATGCTAATGTTTTAATTTAAATGCAAATCATAGCACTAAGCAAATAATAGACTGATGTGGAACAACAGTCCACATCTGCAAAGCACAGATATATCAAATATCCTTCAATTTGTACCAGAACTGAGGACTTATTTTTTAATACAGCTTCAAGGAAAGGTCAAATACAACAGCACGTAAACGGCCCAAAGGAGAAAGAAAGGCATTTAACCTCTTTCTGTCTTACCTTGTTCAATACGTGTGGCCAGATATAACATTTCTCCCTGAGCAGCCAGCTGATGTACTGATAAAGCTGCAGAAAAGGAAGCAAAAGCACGTGTTACACACACCAGTTTTCATTCTACTCTAACTGGAGCTGAGTATAATGTATCCATTGGCTCGAGCAGTACAGAATGTGGATTTGAGAGGGTATACAGGTTTCACCTTATACTCTGAACTGAAATCGCTCTCTTAAAAACTAAAGTTTTCAAAGACTTCCATAGGTTTATGTAATTTTTTAACCATTGTAGAAGTCATACTTGAAAGTAAAGATACATACTTCCCATGCTGACTTTTTACAAAGCAACATGATCTCTTCTCTACTGCTTGGTCAGCAAACCAAGATCACATTAAGACCATTTATCAAATGAAATTAAACATATTTTGATAAATTAGGGATGTGTAATTTAAAAATTACACCTAAGACACCGCATATCATCAGGAGAGCTCTCCTGCTATTCAACAGAGAAAACCTCTAGTGTAACTCTCACTCACTACAATGTGGAACAGATCAGACATTACAAAACTATATACAACCTGAAGTACAGAGGGGAAGGAAAAAATTGTGGGGTTTTTTTTTTATTACTTAATATAAGGTACCATGTCTTAAATAATTCTTAAGAGATTGTGACGAAAAAATCTCCAATCCCACACTAAACTGCATGGGTTCATGGTTTTCCTAAATGCAACTTGGAGCAGGCCTGAATAATGCTTAGGAGGGAATATGTAATAAATTATCCACACTATATAATAATAAAATCAGCTAATGTTTACATCAGCTGTAAATATTGACTGTCCTCAGTCACTACAGGAAAGTTTCAGAAAAACATCACATTTATTCAGAGGCCTACACTTCAGCTCCAGATTAATTCTTCCTGTGCAAGTGGCTTTTTGAAAAGAAAACCCACTATAATTTATAGAGGAAATACTTTACAGATAAAGTAAATCAATGCAAATTAATTTATGAAGAAAATGCTTGAAAAATCAGAAAACCCCCCACCATAAATAGCACTACTTTCTTGATTTTCAAGATCCGTGACAATCATGATATTTGCAGTTTTCTGTAGCACTTACCAATCATCTAATTTTAATAAATTTTACAAGATGCACAAATTCCAAAAGCGTCTATGGCGCGCATTAACTTACAGCTTAGAAAAAAATTAGAAAAATCTTTACCTGTATTATTTAAATCAGTAATTAGATTCTTTCTGGAAAATAAACTTCAGTCATTAATTCAATACAAAGGTGGATGACTGTTTTGTGGTTGGAACCATATGATACTAGACAAGACTAATTTCAGTGTTTTCTTCCTATGTCAAAGTTCATTGCAACACCAAAGAAAAAATGGGAAAAATCTGTCAAGCATTCAACATGCAGTTCACAAAATAATTATTAACAGTAAGGCAGAATGATACTTACAGTTCACAAGCAGAGGTGTTGTAGAGACTTCGTTTCCCCTGTGTTTGTTAGTTAGAGTGGTTGATTGTTTTATTGGTGAGAAATGCTTAGTAGTTGATGGAGTATAAACATGTCTTACTTGGATACCAGGGGAAGGAGAAGTGTGGCTGTTGCATTCAGCTACATTGAACAAAAAAACCAGACAGGATTTCAGTACTAGTAAGAGCATTAAAAGCAAGCCATAGATTCTAAGTTAAACTAGAAAGCAGCAGTATCACAAGACCTTTAAAATCCATGTTAAGAATGCTTTTGACATGTGCTTTTCCCACTGTGTATTGTGAAAGTTGAATAAAGGGCTGCATTCATTTCTAGCATAAAACAATGCTGCTACCACACACATTCAGTATGGCATAATGTCACCCAAAAACTCTAAATGAGGTAAGCCTATGTCTAGATTTTTCAACGTGCCTGGCATGGATTTATCTGTAGGAGGGTTCCACTCAACCTGTCATATCCTTACACACACTCCAATGAAATGACATGATGCACCTCTGGTCAGACACACAATCAGGTAACTGCTCAGATCATGCCTCTGCCTGCTCCCAACCAGGCCACTACATGGGTGGAGATGACCTTCACTAACTTTCTTCACCAGGGCTTTTCCCAGTCCTGGGTAATATTTTAACAGCATTATGAATGCCTTATGAATACTTATCCACCAGGAAAAAAGATGTTCCACACTAACTTACATAAAATGCAACAGCAGGTCACCCCTAAGAATTCATGAAGTCATTCAGTGGTAATGTGTTCCCTCATACTAACTTTCCTTGTTTTCTCTTAGAAGCTAATGGTATTTTACTACAGAATATATTTATATATTGCCTTGGCTTCTAATTTCAAAGTTGCTTATGGTTTAGAGAAGTAGCTGAGAAGCCAAGTAATTTTAAAGAAGCTAACTAATTAAATACTGGAAAGATATTGAAGGATTAAACTCCCTATTGATTTTAAACCAGTGTGCAGCAGTAATTAATGCCTGGAAGCTAATTAACACACACGCTGAATTAACACCATAGAGAACTTTGTGATCATAAACCCAAGTGCAAATTCTGGGAAAGAACTAATTAAAAGAAGTAGAGCTTTACAGGATAAAAATTAAATTACATTTTGTTTGCCAATCAAATAGCTACAGCTGACTTCACAGATTTTGACTCATGGTCCCTGGATCTGCAGGACTACTTCTAAGACGGCAATGTCTATTGCTGACGGATCTAAGTTTGCTGCTCAGACCTGTGGCTCTGCTGGTGAGCACTTAGGGCCTCCCAACTCATAAAAGTCTGAAAACTACAATGGCTGAACTGCAGCCCAGCAATACCAATCAGTGAAACCATCAAAATTCACAATAGGCCTGTATTTTGTTTCAGGAAATGGGTGATGTTCAACCTCATGAAAAAACACACCATTAACAGTCTGAGATATGACATCAGTTGAGGGGAAATAAATGGAAGATCTAATTTTGTTCTGTATCAGTATCCCCAGCCATGAAAAACATGGATCAGTCATGATGAAGCTGCCCAGCAATGGCTGGATTAGCTGCAGGCATTCAGATTTGGAGCAGGTTTTGCTTTCAAGTAGCGTGAAGCTGAGCTGACAAGCCCTTTTCTGCAACCACAGGCTTTGTACAGCCACAGTGATAAAACAGGCAACCACAAGGCCTGCATTATTTTTTCCTCATACTAGTGAAAAGATAAAACATGCTGCTGAAAGCTACTGAAATTAAAATCATTGCACAGTGCATTCAGTAGTGTTTTGTGAAGATCCATACTGTTGTAGGACATGCTACACAAATGTTTCCATGATCAGCATCAGCTCTTGTTAACTTGGACTTTTTGTGCCACTGCTTTTTTCAATGTAAAAGAAAAACTGAAAGGTGATTTAAAAAATAATCTTGATGAAAATTAATTTTACATTAATAATCCATTAATGATATAATAAAAAGGGGAATAAGTCTTAGAAAACTGATTAATACACACATAAGGTAGTGGCTTTTTTTTTTTTTTAAGAAAACATAATAGCTTAACAGGATGACATGGTCCACAGATAACAGTTTGTACCATAAATTCAACCTTTAAATAAGACAGATGCGACTTCAAGGTCAGAGTTGACTTGGTCTTGAATATTTTTACTGTCCTCCTCATTCAGAGACTTCACAAATCGTGAGCAGACATTCATATCAAATCTATTGGGCAAAATGAATTTCATGCCCATGGTGACACTCTGAGCTGGGCCTTCCTCTGTGCTGGAGTCCAGCTGATGCTCCACTTTAATGTCTGGCATGGGTGGCAGATTGTAGCTCGTGGTACATTCTTCCACAATTAACTGGGCCCCAACATCTAAGTTTGTTGATGATGCCATGGCTTCAATCATATAAAAGTTTCATGCAAAGTGTTTCTTCATAATTTCCAGCTAAGTCCAATTCTATCCAGCCAGGTCCAGCGTTTTGAACAAGCTGCAACTGAACAAAAATAACACAGGTTAAGAACGTTCTGGTGAAACAGTGAATAAAAATACACCAAATTTGGCTTCGTTTAAGCTTGTGGCATTTAGTTTTGACAGTTAAAAACATTGGTGAAATATCAATCTTGTTGCTTTCACAAGCTAGTGACTGAATTCTCCACTGACATTTTATCATGCGGATGTTTAAACCAAATTCCATAATGAAGCCAGCAGAAGTTTCATCTAAGTGATGCTTTAGAATATTCTACTGGTTTCAACAACAAGCCCCACACCACAACCAACCAGGTTTATACCAAGCCACGAACAAGCTCGAAAAAGATGATTTTATTTCCTAAAAACGTCAGACTTGAAAGAAAAGCTAAAGTAACTTAAAGCCCCTCCCCTTTGCGTCTTTTTGCAAACTGCGTAAAATAAACGGCTTCTACCACACATGTAGGAAAAAAACCCCAAGTCCCTTTCACACCGATGGCGGCAGACACCCCGAGACAGCAGAGGCTTGGCCACAGGGCCGCGGGAGCCTCCGCTCGGCCCCGGGCACGCCTGGAGCCGTCCCTGCTGCCTGGGAGGCGCGAAACACTCACCACAGCCCCACAGACGGCGGTGCCCCCGGCCCTGCTCCCCCAGCCCTGCTCCCCCTGTCCTGCTCCCCCCGCCCTGCCTCCCCTGCCCTGCTCCCCTGCCCCGCTCCCCAGCCCTGCTCCCCAGCCCTGCCTCCCTGTCCCGCCTCCCCTGGCCCCGCTCCCCCTGCCCTCCTCCTGCCCCGCTCCCCCGGCCCCGCTCCCGGCCCTGCTCCCCCTGTCCCTGCTCCCCCGGCCCTGTTCCCCTGTCCTGCACCCCCCAGCCCTGTAGCCCTGTTCCCCAGCCCCTGCCTCCAGCCCTGCCTCCCCAGCCCTGCTCCCCAGCCCTGTTCCCCAGCCCCCGTTCCCCTGTCCCGCTCCCCCGCCCTGCCCCTGTCCCCGCTCCCCTGTCCCCGCTCCCCGGCCCTGCCCCCGTCCCGCTCCCCGGCCCCGTTCCCCCGTCCCGCTCCCCGGCCCCGCTGCCCTGCCCCGCCTCCCCAGCCCCGTTCCCCAGCCCCGCTCCCTGTCCCGCTCCCCCGTCCCGCTCCCCGCCCCGCCTCCCCGTCCCGTCCGGCCTCACCGGGCCGCGCTCCCTCAGCGCCGCGGGTGGGAGGTGACGCGCGATGACGCGTGACGCGATGACGCGCTGCCGGCGCGCCCGCGCTGCCTCTCCTCGCGGTGGGCGCGGGGCCGCCATATCCCGCGGCGTGTCCCGCTCCCGTCGCGCCCCCCGAGCCTCTCCCGGGCAGCCCCGCCGGACCCGACCCGTGGGCAGCGCCACTCGCCGGCGGCTGCCGCGGCCTGAGGAGGCGCGGCGGGAGGCTGCGCCGAGCCCGGAGACCCCCGCGCCCGCAGCGCCATGGCCGCGTACAAGCCGGTGGTGGTGCAGGCGTGCCCCAAGCTCGGCGAGAAGATCACGCAGGACACGCTGTACTGGCGAGGGTACAAGGTAGGAGGCGACCCAACAGCGGCAGTTACTAGCCTGGAAATTTTTCTTACCGGTTTCATGCAACTAATCGAAGTATTTTTAAAATATGCGTAATTTAGGTGTGTCTCCACACCCTCCCCTCCCCCTCCCCCGTCATGAAAACACGTAGTGAATGGGTCAGTTGTAATGTCAGTTTGGAAAAAAAACCTGTGACAGCCGGAGTCGAGCCTGGCAGAAGTGAAATTCGGTATCGTTGTAATTAAGAAACGATTTGGTTCTAAAGGCGTTTTGAACTCTCCGTAGGAAGAGTAGTTTTTATTTTTCTGTTTTCACAGATGGTGTGGTAATGTTTTTTTAATGATCTTTGCTGCTGTTGTTTTAGACACCAGTTCAGATAAAGGAGTTCGGTGCAGTAAATAAAATTGACTTCTCCCCAGTCCCGCCGTACAACTATGCTGTCACAGCCTCCTCGAGGGTAAGTGGCTTCTCTGGGGTTTCTATGATCTTATCCTTGTGTTCATATGATACAAGAAAATCTAACGCCTTGTTGTTTCTCCAGATCCACATTTACGGCCGTTACTCCCAGGAGCCCATAAAAACTTTCTCCCGCTTCCGAGACGCCGCGTACGGTGCCACGTACAGGGATGACGGGCAGCTGCTGGTGGCAGGCAGCGAGGACAGCAGCATCCGCCTCTTTGACATCAGCGGGAGAGCACCACTGAGGCAGTTCGATGGGCACACCAAGTAAGATAGTCCTGGCTTTTCCCTCCATAACTTTCCCGGGCAACCCATGCCGCTGCCTCACCTGTATATAGTATTTATATACCTGCTTCGTGTGTTGGTGAAAATATGAGTAATACTGTTCCATGTTGCTTGCAACTGTCTCTTGCAGATCTTAACTGAGAAGTAGATTTTACAATTAAATTCAAACTTGGAGGGCGTTTTTTTTTTTTTTAAGTTTAAGTATGCATCGGGTATAGAGAAGAGTAAATACGTTTCCCGTATCCGGTAGGTGTCTGTTAATATGTTGTGTAGATACAGTCTTATGACTACCTGGCACTGATACGTACATTTTATTTGATGCTGGCAGGAAAAGAGTTCTAAAAAGTGTCTAAACAAAAACCATGAAGAAATATGCCAGGAAGAGAAGGATCCCTTAAAAAAAAAAAACCAAACCAAAACATGAAAAGTTTATCGTGATAGGGTGAGGTGGGGAAGGATTTAGTTCTGTGTATCAGTGAGAAGAAGACAATGCCTCAACATTGTCTGTTCAAGATTGCTGTGCTATGAAAGACCAATGTGTATTTCATCTATGTAGAACAACAACCCCCCTTTCAGTGGGAAGCACCCAGGCTGATGTTGTGAGTGTTTCGGTTTGAGATCTGTGTTTGTAGATCAGGTGTTATGTTCCCCTGACAAGGTTAACTCTAGTAAAAACTTTATATCTGTGTTTTCCATAAAAGTCATTCTCTGTTGGGATGTTATGGTGATAATAAAGATTTAAATAGCAATTTTAAAGGATGAAAACATTGTCCAAACCAGTCGTACTTAAAATTTACTATAATAAATTTTTCTTAAAATTCACTATTGTAAATATTTTCTAAAGGACAGTGCTAGCACACAGATCTCTAAATAACAAGTGCAGAATTTAGAGCTTTCGAATGACATCTAGTAAGTCTGTAAACCATTTAAGGCATACCATATTAGTGCTTAGGTAAGAATCTGTCAGCATGACCCTTTTCTGCCTGGAAATACAAAACCTAAAATACTTAAACCTCTAAAGTGAGACTTTGTAACTTCTGATGTAAAGAACCACTTTGCACTTTTAAGTTAAATTACTTTATTAAACTCTTCATACAGACTAACTCTTATTGAAATATGTTGTATTTTAACTTTGACTATTGTGGATTTTGTTTTCTAGACCGGTTCATCTAGTGGGTTTCCTGTCCGATAAATACAGAATATTTTCTGGTGGTGATGATTATTCAACAAATTTGTGGGATATTCCAAGTGCCACAGAAATCATCTCATATAATGAACATACTGACTATGTGAGATGCGGCTGTGCAAGTAAAGTGAATGCGGATGTCTTTATAACAGGTTTGATTTTACTCATTATTTGCGCTTCCTGTGGATTGAATTGAAGAAAAATGCAGAAAGGAAGTTTTTCATACAGTAGGATCTTGTTTATTATATTTTAATAGTGGAAGATTAGTTTTCCTACACAATAGCTGCTTTGTTGTTTCCTTTTTTTGCATACTTTTTAAGCTTGATGCTGACGTTTTGGGAAAACTCAGCATGAACTGAGTTTTAACATCTTTTGTTTTAGCCTATTAGAGTTAACAGAACTGTTGTAACTAGCTTTTGAAAGCTAAGAAAATGCTGTGAATGAATCCTTTGACTGGGGTTGACGGAGGTGTTTTATCGGGTTTCCAGAGCAGAACAGTAGTTCTGGCTCCAAAATGAAAGGTCAGGTGAGGAGCTGTTTGCAACCAGTTCCTTTTGGTTTTCCTGGCAGTAGCTTTCTGCTAACCTGTGATAAACTGCTGTGAAAAAAACCTAATATTCCTTACATCCGGAGGCACAAGAGTCTAGATTTCATCAGGTTGTCTAATATTTATTGTTGTAAATACAGCTCATTAATGGAAGTGAAATAAAATTAAAGCAAATTAGCCCTAGCTTCATCTTACTCCATAAAAATAGAATTAGAAAAGTTATGTTGCCTGAAGGCTGTAAAATAACTAAGGTAAACCATGAGGAGTTTTTAAGGGTACGGTTTAAAACATTACTCTTAGCCAAGAGCTCCTTTAGGTTGTAGAACATGGCTGTTTTAGTTCCTGAAATAATTGAAATTTTGAAACTGAAACCATTTATGGTTTGTAGGTTCCTATGATCACACTGTGAAACTTTTTGATGCACGAACAAAAAGTAGTGTCATGACAATAGAACATGGCCATCCTGTGGAGAGCGTGCTTCTCTTCCCTTCTGGTGGACTTCTAGTATCTGCAGGTAATTCAATAAACTGAAATAAATCAAATATCTTTTCTGTGGTCGTAATTTGAGAAATACTTCAGCTGCTTATGTGTGGTGCTTCAATTTGGTAATGAAGTGGTGATGTAACAGCTAGGTTTCTCAAATATCTTCTTTAGGAAGCTGCGTTTATCTGGAGGGTGTGAGTAGGTGTCTTTTCTTTTTGTCTCTGTTTTGATATTCTTGTAGTAGGACCACCCAGAAAAAAAACATTTTTAATGGCAAACTGCAGACTTTAATTAGCCCAGTGTTAAAGGAATCAACGTATTTAAGAAGTTTTGAAAAGATGGGACTGTGTCTTTCTCTTAGTGTTGGCAAGGTTTTTAAGTCTCTTCTTGCCATTGCATCACAAGTCCTGTGACCCAGCGGTTTACAGATTTTTGGTCTTTTTGGTAAGGAGTATGTTGAATCATTCATCTCCATTCAGAATGGCCTAAAAAGGAGCACGTTTGTAGTGTGTCTTGTCCCAGGAGATAGTCATAATGGAAGGGGATGGTGAGTAGTACAGAAAACTGTGCTATGTATTATTCTGTGAAAATGTCTTCAGAGAAACATAAATGTGTACATATGTAAGACTCTTTTGTGTGCTTCCTTTTCACAGGAGGTCGATATGTCAAAGTTTGGGATGTACTAAAAGGTGGACAGTTACTGGTTTCACTTAAAAATCACCACAAAACTGTAACTTGTTTATGCTTGAACAGCTCTGGACAAAGGTTATTGTCAGGATCCCTGGACAGGTTAGTGCATTTTGTGGCTTTGTTGAGATTTAAATTCTTTAGAACTTTCTGTCCTTTGAAAATAAAGAATTTGTGAAGCTGTGCATGTTTTTTGGGTTTTACTTGAGAACAGATTTTGGAGCCAAGGTATGTAACTGATGTCCATGCTTATTGCAGGAGAGTTGGTCTAGATGACCTTTAAGAGGTTCCTTCCAGCTTGAACAGTACTATGATTCTATGATATACCTTAACCTTTTCTCTTACTAACCTGAATGTCAGTAAGGATTGCATGTGCCATATGGGAATGCACATGGGCAACTTCTGAATAAGCATTTTTGTTTTTTTTTTTTAATTTTCTTAACTGACCTTTGCAGTCTCTGTAAAGTAACTATTTTTTAATACAGTTTAAATAGCTGCAAGTGTGTTAGTGTTCACTTTTAAAAAAACTGAGTTTTCTGTCTCCTGCTGTTGTTTTTTGTACTCGAGATGACAGGTGAAAGATGACCTCCTGGCTTTTTTGTTTGTTTGGTTTAAGTTGGTGAATACTGCTACTTGGTCTGTTGTCTCCAAGACATTAGAAATATGAAGTGGTCTGAAATGACAGTGGTCTGTTTCCCTCCTCCCTCCTGTACTTGCTAGGTTACCTCAGGCTTTATGATTACATAACACTACAATTCATCCTTGTTGTAAGATAATGTTTTATTTTCCCATCTTTTTAATATCTGATACTTTCAGTGAAATCATTAAGGATGAGCCAGGTACAATATCTATGGATTTACTTCCAGAAATTGTTAATAGATCTTACATTTGAAATTTAAGAACAAATTTGAGATGATGCTGTTTCCCAATAAGCATTTCTGAAGGCAAATAGTCACTACATGTGCCTTCAGTTTCTTCTCCTGTCCCTGTCCCATTTTCATCTTTTCTGGGGTAAGAGCAATCCTGTCTTGACTTGTGGATATTTTTTAACAGTAATAATTAAGAAGCTCAGTGGAAGTCTGAGGAATGTCAATACTCAGTTTCCTTAAGTGATCTATAGAAGTTGAGAGGGATGAAATTCCTGCAAAGTTACTATGATAAGGCACTATTAACAATAGTTTTATCATTACTGTTCTGTATAGGCATGTGAAGATTTACAGTACTACATCCTACAAAGTAGTCCACAGCTTTAATTATGCAACATCCATCCTCAGTCTTGCGTTGTCGGTAAGTACAGTAGGCATCTTACTAGATAAGGTAATTACTGATACCTTTTAAGTCACTGAAGTAATTAATTTTGCTTTCATGGCTATTAGAGGTTTTTCAGAAGAGTGCTGTTGGATGCAAAGTGGGATGACTGATTATATTCCTGCTGACTAATAAATACATGAGAAATTAGCAGAGTGTGATTTCTGTGTAAGTCAAAGAATTTCTCTTTGAATCTGGGCAAACTTGAAACTTTGCCTAGATTCCTTGACAAAGAGTTCCACATCTCTGATACTTGTTGTGTGAAGAATTGCTTCTTATTGTTCCACTTGAATCACAGAATCATGGAATTAGCCAGGTTGGAAAGGACCTCTGAAATCATCAAGTCCAACCCTTATTAGTTTCATTGGCTTCAGCTGATGCCCTCAAATGAGACATTGACCAGCTGATCTCCATCATACCTGTCATAAGTCTGTAGGCTATATTATATTATACTATATTATATTGTATTGTATTGTATTGTATTATATTATTTATTATGGCACAGTATGGTTTGGCTTGGAAGGCCAAAATCATCTTGTTCCATCCCTGCTGCCATGGGCAGGAACACACTGGAGTAGACTAGGTTGCTCAAAGTCCCATCCATCTTGGCCTTGAACACTTCAAGGGATAAGAGCATCCACAGCTTCTTTGAGTGAAACTTATACTTACTTTATTATGTAAGTGACCAGTGTTTTGAACAACTTTCATTTGTTTCTCAAAATCCTGCTGTTCCATGACCGCTTTGCTTTCTCCTAGGTGGTGATCATGCCTGTTGTATGGCATGTAATAGCCAAAGGCAGTTGTCTGCCATTGAAAAAAAACAAAACTCATGCTTACAAAAGGATGTTAATGCATAGTTGAGCTTGATTCATTAGTCAGTCTGTAATATTATTTATGAACATAACCTTGAAGTTGTCCCTGTTTTGAACAAAGTATTTGATCATGGGACCTCAAAGAGGTATCTATGATACTGTTATTTGAGCCTTATCACAAAGCGTAAAAATTTAAAAATCGCCACGATAGAGCACCAAATAAAGCACTTGGGTCCTAACTCTGTGATTTCTTTGTTCTAGCCTGAAGATGAAACTATAGTTGTAGGCATGACCAATGGGGTGCTAAATGTTAAACACAGGAAACCTGAAGAAAGGAATGAAAAGTCTCAAAAGAAGAGACAACCAGCATATAGAACCTACGTGAAAGGAAGAACTTACATGCCAAAACAGGTATGAGGTGGTAAGAAAATATATTCTGAAGCCCTTGTCAAATTTTTTTGGAATGTGCTGGGTTGGAGAAAGGGAAAAGAGGAAGTACATAAAGACATACAAGCTTGTTCGTGGTAATACATCTAATCTATTATGTGTGTGTATTTGTCTAATTCTGAACTCATCTTTGAATCCTAGGAAGATTTCTGTGTCAGTAAACCTGTAAAACGTGTTTTGAGGAAATACGACAAGCTACTGAAGAGCTTTGAGTCTTCCAAGGCTCTTGATGCAGTCCTGGAGGTAAGACACTGGTTTTTCTCATCAGAGTTGTATGCTGTCACCTGATGTGAATTCTTCCTGTATGTCAAACTAATTTTATCTTAGTGTATTACTAGGAAGGAATCAAACTTGGGTTTCATTTTGGTTTTGCTGATATCAGCCCTGTGTTGTGCATAAAGACACTGCTTTGGTGCTAAACTCTTTTATGTGTGTCCAGCCACCCATCATGCTTCATACTCCTGAAGTTACAGTTGCAGTCATGCAGGAACTACATCGCAGAGGAACACTGAGGAGTGCACTTGCAGGCCGAGATGAGAAACAAGTTAATCTTCTCCTTACCTTTGTGGCAAGGTATTATTTTAACCTGAGTTCCCTCTAACTATTTTGACTCTTATTTTCTAATAACTTGTCACAGAGTTTCAACGGATCATGGGTAGAACGTTGTTGCTCTTGAAATCTCACAAGCCTTTTGCATTCTGATAGCAAAATCTAGGATAGGTCTGTAACAGTTTACCTGTTAGCACAGAACACTTTTGCTGATAGTATGAGATATTCTACTTCTTTGACAGACATTCAACCCTTGATCTATTATGTCTTCATGTACCTGAGGCTTTTTGCCAGTCCTCCAACCCCTGCTGTCTTCCCAAAAGGAGGAGGTGAACACCACATACAGGGTTTTTTTTTTGACTTGCATTTCTGACTGCTGTTCTGTGCTATGTCTTCATGAATAAAAAGTCTGTATGCTTGTGTGAGAAAGCTGCTTGTTGGTGGTAGGAATGCAGTGGATAAAAGAATAAAACTAGAATGTCTTCCAATTTTGCAGGCGTGTGATTGAGCCACGATTTACTCCTATGCTGGTGACTGTTGCAGATATGATCACTGGTAAGGACAACACAAAAAAGATTTTCAAAGTTAGTTAGCTTGGAAATAAGGTTGAAAGTGCTATATTTTTAAGAAAACAAACCTTTATGGTTTCGTTTATAAGTAAGAACTCAGTGTCAAGAGTATGATCCAAAAAGAGACATTGCCAGATAACTCTGACCACAGTCAGTATCTGATTTGCAGTGGCTGCAGGAAGCTCCTTGCGGTCCCTAAGTATCTTTGATACTTCATGTTTCTATGCTTACATAGTACAAGTAACTTCTTCTGTGAGGTAAAAATAGTATTAGAGATCATAAAAACATGTTTTTATTAGTTTGACATACTGTTACATTGAGTACATATGACCGCTGTATTCGGAACACTGTTAAAGTTGTTTTGTTTGTCCACAGGGTTGGACTTGTGCCAGATTCCTTGAAAGCATCTCTAACTAGCTAATACAATTTTCACCTTTTTATACATATGTGGATTCTTAAGTGATGTTTTTCTTTACAGATATTTATCAACCTGTGGTTGGGCAGTCAGCAATTGTTGATAAACAGTTCTTGAAACTTCAGGAAGCTATAGGAAAAGAGATTGACTATCAAGAGGAACTACTAGAAGTCTTGGGAATGATGGATACACTGTTTGCTACTTTTACTGAGAAAAGAGATACATACCTAGAAGAGAATGAAAGTAATGGTCTTACAGAGACCATTGAAACAAATAGGAATGACTGACAGCCATCACAGCAAATTGTCACAAAAATATTGTGGAGTTGGAATATATGATCTGTTCTCCTTGTAACTTCTTATAATAGTGACTGTCAAAATAAGCCTTTCTGTGTTGAAGATCTGTCTTCCAAACTGTGTTGCTGAATAGGCTTGATTACTAAAGACAGAGAAAGAAGGAAGTTTTCAAGACTTTTCTTGCAATATTTTTTGAACGACTGAATTTTTAAAAGTTTTATTCTGAAGTTATGTAACTTTTTTAAGGTATGTGTTGGTCATCCAGTACTGTCATTATTTGATTTTATTTACCAGAAAATAATTGAGGTTTGTCTAATTTTGATGTGTCATTGTCCTTATTTGAGGTTAGTATCCTGTCTCACATCCTTGGAAATAGTAACAAAATGGCATATGCATTTGATAACACTTGACTACACTGAGTTTTCTCTCCCTGCTTCATCTCCATTTCAGACTTCCATGAATTCATAGGAAACCACAAAATGACTCAAGAAAAGAAATACTTGCTTATGTATATTGAAAAATATGAATTATATAGAAAGCAGATAATACTTCTAAAGGGAAATTAATTCAAATTAAATTATTATAATAAGGGAAATGGACAGCAGTGAGAAAATAATCAGTTAAATGTCAGAACTCAATTTTTGTATAATTCTGTCACTTCCTGTCTACACTATTACCAGTATGTGTTTGAATGCTAGGGTAATGGATTATTGTAACTTCAGGCAGTGCTGTATCACTGTATACACATTGGAAACAGAGGTGTGCAAAGGCCATTGAGTACATTTAGGATGACACTAGGCTCTTCCTAGAGCCTCCTAACCAGTATTGCCTGGAGTTGAAGGCACACATTTCTCTTGGCAGTGTAGTGTCCCATGGCTTGAAAACCACAAACCTTGACATCAAATGTGTTCTCAGTTCTTACTGGCAATATTCATGTCTAAGCTATGTATCCATTGTAGTGTGTCAAAGTTCAGTGCGTGGCTAGCAGAAGCATAGGAAGAAGTTGGATTAAAATAGCGATTAATTTGATCTTAATTGGAGAGAGAGAGAGATTTGATGGATTGACTGTTCAGTGGATGAGAAGTTGGTTAGATGGTTGCATCCAGAGAGTAGTGGTCAATGGGTCAGTGTCCAGATGGAGATGAATGATAGATAAGTGGTGTCATTCAGGCGTCTCTACTAGGACCAGTATTGGGTGTGCCTTCATCAGTTACATTGACAGTGGGATTGAGTGCACCCTCAGTGGGTTTGCAGATGACACAAAGCTGAGTGGTGCAGTTGACAGATGTGAAGCACAGGATTCCATGCACAGGGACCTGGACAGACTTGAGAAGTGGACCCATGTGAACCTCATGAAGTTCAGCAAGGCCAAGTGCAAGGTCTTACATCTGGGTCAGGGCAATCCCAAGCACAAGCTGGGAGCTTTGTGTCAAAAGACTTGGAAGTGTTGGTGGATGAGAAGCTCAGTGTGACCCAAGCTTATATAGCCTGAGGTGTCGGATGTGCTTGCCTTCAGCCCCTGGCCTGGGTGCCCACTCTGCACATCATTAGCAAAGCACACTTGATTGAGCCATGAGCACCAATAGTGTCTTACAGTGCCTGGGCGGTCACTGTATGTGGTTGAATGTTTGAGTCAATAATCACCAGCGGTTCAGTCTCTTTAAAGAAGGAAAAACACACACACACACACACACACAAAGACATATTTGGGGAAAAGAGAAAAGGTGGATACCAGACTCTCTGTAACCCAAGACAGGTGCTCAGTGCAGGAAGGATATGGACCTATTGAAGTGAGTCTGGAGGAGGGCCATGAAGATAATGAGAGGTTTGTAGTATCTCTTGTATGAGGACAGGCTGAGTGACTTGGGGTTGTTCAGCCTGAAGAAGAGAAGGCTCCAGGGAGACCTTGTGACCTTTCAATACTTAAAAGGAGCTAATAAGAAAGATGGGGGCAAACTTTATCAGGGCCTGTTGTGATAAGACAAAGTGTAATTTTTATAATCTAAAGAAGGGTAGGTACAGACTAGACATAAAATTTTTTACAATGAGAGTGGTGAAACAACTGAAACAGGTTGCCCAGAGAGTTGGTAGTTTCTCCATCCCTGTAAATATTCAAGTAATTGCAAGGGGATTGGACTAGATGATCTTCACAGGTCCCTTCCAACCCAAACTTTAATGATTCTCTGATCTTACAGTAATTTGATGTGTTACGATGTTTACCATTCATGATAGTCTTCCAAGTGAGTTTGCCAAGGTAGACATGAAAACAGGTGTTAGATATTGTCTACACAAATGGAAATCTGATGAAAACATAGGGAAACAAATGCTATTTAAGATCTTGATGTCTAACAAGATGTAAAATGAAATTTGGAAGACTTGTTTGACCAACCAGTTGTATAATGAATTCTACTGGATTTACTACCTCTGCATTGAAAGCTAGTATTTGTTCAGGTGACAAACTTGCCAAACTTGTGTGATCTCTGTGTCTCTGTTATTCTCTGTAATGAAAAGTAATAGTTTTTTTTCTCATTTAATAAGATTTTTTTACATCATGCAAGCTTTTCTTCAGTACCAAGATAAGTTATCGAGGAGCTTGAATAAGATTACCACTGTGGTGCCTGTTGCTCATGTTCTTATTTTATATAATACATAATAATTATGTAATGTAATATAAAACCTCAAATTCTGGCTTTTTTGACAGGTTGATGGTTGAATAGAATAGGAAAAAAAGTTCCAGTTTGCAGTGTGCTGATGCATGTTTAAAATGCTTTATGGCAGTGCTAAGCATACATCTTTTTGTTCTATGAGTGAAAAAGTAATTTATTTATACGAAATGTGGTTATTTTTCCAGCAGTCCATTACCTTATGCTCCAGAATCTAATATTTGAAAGTATTTAGATAGAATGTCATGAACTGAAATAGTTGAAATAGTTCATTGTGCATTAGATTGGCAGGGATGTAATGCTGGGTGTCCTGTTTTGGGAAAGGATATTACTCTGTTTATGTGTAAAAGTGAGCATTTATTGCACACAGCTTGTTCCTTTACTTGTAGGTCATTTGGGAATAACCAGGTTGATTTGTGTTTAAAATATGGTTAATAAATTACCTTGCCCTACAGCAGACAGTTACCTACAAAAGCATGTCTGTTATTAATTTTTTGTTAATATACTTTTCCTAGGAAGCATTTTTGCAGCTGTTTGTTGGAAAGAGGGAATACCTCCTTTTCACCAAATGTTGTGGTTCAGGAGCACAGTTAACATGGAGGCTTTCCTAATGCACCCAGAATTAGACTGTGTTTCAAAAAGAATAGTAAACACTTCTCTTTTCCTGTGTACAGGCACCTGAATTATGTGGGAGAAATGCAGAGATGAGCTGGTTGGTCACTTTGTTCATTTTATCAAGCCTTCAACTGAACATTCCCTGGGAAATGCATTGATCTCTCTTCCCCGGACTAATTCAGCTAATGAGTGAAACCTTTATTGCTAGATCACTTATATATTCTAACTTCTTAAGGGTAAATACCTTTGTATTTCAACAGATTTGTATTATAGAAATACAAGGGGTGGTTTCCTCGGGAACTGAGGCTTGTCAGTATCCTATAGTAATACTACATCCTGTTGGAAATTACATAAATTAAATTACAACCTTTAGATTGTAATTTCTGTATCTTTTTCAGTTGTGAAAATTTGGAATTGAAATCCTGAGTCTAAAGCTTCTGCAGATGCACCTAGTCTTCTTTTCTAGGATAACATGCAGTTGGATAGCTTGTTATATTCAGTGGTGAGTGAATACAGCAACTGAAGTAAAGCAATCCTTATCTATGTTTCCAGTAAAGTATGCTGAGGCTGGATATAAAGGAAAGGTGCTTTAAGGTGGTTGCAGGTTGTACCCCATTAACCTGTATCTTTTCCTTCTGGTATATTTAACTTTCCAAAGTCCTGACCACACCGTAACCAGCAGGTTATTTCTGCTGCTTGAAGTTCCGGACTTGTTCTGACAAGTACAGCACAGGAAGTCCCTCTTTCCTTGTACTCTGCACAGATGTTTTCCTGTGTGATCAGCCACCCAAAGCAAAACAACAAAAAGTTTAAACTTTAGAGATGAATGCACACCTCTGTAAAGCCATGAATCTCTTGCTGAAACACACAGCGTGGTAATGGGGTTCTACTGGCTTCTCTCCTCCAGGGAGGTACCTTTGTGGTCTGTGCTCTGTTACAGCAGTCTAATATGCTTAATTTCAAAAATGCTGGTGAAACTATCATGCATTTAGCTGGTTCTAGGTAAGTGAATTAGCAGAGTTTAATTGTGTTAATCTGGTAGGAAGACAGTAACTAGAAGCTTGAAATTTTTTATTATGAAATGTGAGTCAGGTTGTGATCCTGTGCTATTAACTAGGGTCTTCCAGTGCATTTACCAGCTTGGATACAGCTTTTTTATTAGTTGAATTGGCAATATATAGGCCTTGGAATATCAGCTGTCAGATGGATTTTATTATCCTACATACGATTTTTTTAAACTATCAACACATTATTAATGTTCTTACTATTCTCATTGCAAGTGGTTTTCAGTTTAAAAGTCAGAAGCTGCAAGAATCTGTGCAGGTATGGGAAAAGAGTAAAGGATGGAAAAGTATGGCAATAGAGCTTTGATCTCAGATGACAGCACTGGAGGACTTGGATAACATTTTTAAGTATTAGTTTTAAAGTGGTAGCATTGCTCAATAAACTAATACTCAGACCTTACTTAAATTCTGCTTCTGGGCTGAACAGAACCAGCATTCCTATGCTTTCTCATTCACTCTGGTTACCTTTAGTCTCTCGTGTTTCCCAGATACACACCTTTGTTACGTACCAGCCACTGTCTCACAGTAAAACACTAATTCTTTCATACATTGCTTACAGCACTTGGGTAAACCTTTTTTCATCCCCATGACATTGTGCTAAAATGCTCCTATTACGAAGAAAGTATGCTGTCCATATACACGAATTCAATTACAGTGCAGTAAGAGGGAGCTTGGGAAATCTCTACCCCGAACATGGTACTCACAACGCAACATCTTCAGTGCTTCACCGTCATTACCATTGAAACAGGATGGCAGAAAAGGCTTAGGGAATCAACATACGATGATTTTAAGAACAGCTGAAGTTATGTATTGTGTATGTTTGGCAGCTGAAAAGCCGAAACGCGGTGTGGTTTGTCGGGATCAACGCAATATGCCACATGAAACACGCGTGGAGAGGCCAGGCAGCAGCCTGGTGAGCCAGCGCCTTGCGTGGGTAGCTCCCAGCCGCGTACTGCCGACTGCGGGACCGTCGCCCGACTAGCGGACCGGAGCGGAGGGGAGGGCTCCGGCGGCCTTGCGGGAGTGCCAGGGCTGCCGCGGCCCCTGCCCCGCCGGCGGGCTGGCACCCCGCGCTCCGGCCGGGAGAGGGCAGCGCGCCCCTCCGAGAGGCGCCGGGGCTCCCCCGCCCGGGACCGGGGAGCCGTCGGGGCCGCGCAGGGCTCTCGGCGGGGCTCCCACCGTGCCTTCGCTGTCCTTTCGCTGCCGGTGGGGAGCTCGGGCAGCTGCCCCTGGGTCTGCTCCCCAGGAGTCGGGCACCACCCTGCCATCGCTCGGGGCCGTCACAAAGCTCCGTTCCCTCGCCCTGCGGGCTGCCGAGGCCCGGGGGCGGCGCATTGGCGAGGCCGCCCCGCCGCGCTCCCGCAGGCGGGCCGTCAGCGCCGCCGCCTACTCCCGCCGCGGCTGTGGCGGCCGAGCCGCTCCCGGGACGCTCGGTGCAGGTAAGGCGGCCTCTGCCTCGGGCGGAGCGGGGAGCCCGGCCCGTGGCACCTGCTACCCGGCAGCCCCGGGGCCGCTGCGCTGAGGGGAAGCGCTGCGTTGTCCCGAACCTTCGCCGGGGCGCGACGTCGAGCGCCAGGGAGCTGCGCCGATGTTCCCCGGCTGGGGCGGTGCGCGGTGTGCCCGGCCAGTGTCCCGGCACAGCGTGTGCCTGGGCTGTCATTTGCCTTCCAACGCCCCAAAACGGGGTAAAGGGATTTATGTGGTGTGGGTTTTTCTGGTTGTTTGGTTGTTGTTTTTGTTTGTTTGTTTGTGGTTTTTTTTTGTTGTTTTGTTTTGTTTTTTTTTTTAATTATATGTTACGGTTTTTTCTTAAGGTCATTATTTGGCCATAAAAGCTGTTAGTGGGTTTTTTTCCAAGTTTTTGCCACAGTGTGGACAAGGTACTCACTTTTGATCATAAATGTGCTTGCCTTTCTCAGAGCAAAAAAAGTTTTTAACTTGTTTCCTTTAACTTCTTCAACACACAAAAAATGTAAAGGAAATGAAAGCTTCTCTAACAGTAAAATAATAAGCAATTTTTGAAGCAGTTCTTAGGTGGATTTTGTTGGGACACTGGTGTGCAGAGCTTAGAGATACGCCAGTTTTCAACCTGCACAGTGATTTTTCTGTAGAAAAAAAGGCTGTGAAATTCTACGTCATTTTTAAGACTTATTCCTGCTCTATATCTATATAGAGATATAGATGTCCTATACAAAAATGAAGATAGTTCTTCTCATAAGTCATTATAAGACACACAACTGTGATTGAAAACCTAACAGATGTTTTCTTTTACAGAGGTAATAGCTCTTCACCACACATTGTGTAAGTAGGATTTGATTAAGAGGGATTTTTCCATGTAGGTAAAAAATTAATTGTATTCTGTGAATTCAGTATGAAAATTGACAGGACAAAATGGTGAAAATGTTTTAGTACTTACGTGCTCTTATTTTTCTAGAGGGGTGTTTGAATATCGACTGTAACTAAGAAAGTGTTGTGTAGATATATCTTAATATGCTACCAGGAATCATAATAATAATAATATGAACCTTAGGATTAAAGGGTGGGCTCAGTTCCGCGCACACTGTGTCTCACCTAAAAAATCCAATGCGCAGGCTGGAAGGTGTAAAGACCTTCCCCGGATCTTCACTCGTGAAGACTGGCCATTACCAGGAATCTCATTTGACTTGTAAATTATACATTATGTCAACATTTGTTCTGTAATATCATGGATGAATATTCCTTTTGCTTGATCTGAAACTGCTGCTCTTATGCAGAAGTTCCCCTTCTCTCCTCCCGAGATTAGTTCCTTTGTGGGGTCGTTTCAAAAGGATATGGTGTGTAGTGGCCTGATGCTCTTTGGATCTGTATAATATGTTGAATAAGAGCGTGCACAAGGATATAGGAAGGATAGCCTATGACTAATGCAGTGACTCAGATTTGCCCAGATTTTGGCTTTGCCATCCAAAAAGCAGCTCTTTGCATGGGCACACATCAGTCAGCACATGCATATCTTGATTTCCTGGTTATACATGGGGGAATATGGTAATCTCAGGTCGGGAATGTGTTCTGTGTACCTTCTACAAATAAGTATTTTAGTTTCCAAGGTGCTGCCTAGAAGAGGAAGCAGAATTTTTATCACAATGCATGTTTGTGCCCAAGTATTGAAGCTGCAAAAGTCTTTGCTTGTATGAGGAGTTTTTGTATGTTTTGACTGGAGTGCTCCTTTTTATTTTTTTCCTCTTCTGTATTAGCTTGAATATTACTACATCTGTAGCATCTTTTCACCACCTTTCTAGGAATGTTTATGGAATTTCCCTAATGTTGTCCGTTGAAATTCTTCAAAAATTACAGAATTTTCAAAATTTTACAGATTTCTGTAGCAACTAGTTGAGCTCTGTGAGTTGGATCTTCCAGGTTTAGCAGCATTAAGACAAGCAGGTACCACCAAACTACATTAATAGTTAGAAGAGGGCTATCAGGTGGAATAGTTACCCTTCTCAATAGAAGTTGCTTCCTTGAATATAAAAATTATGTCTAATGACTTTTAGTATAAAAAATTTATTTCTAGCTCCTAATGGCTTTAGAGTTTGTGGCACAGTCTGTAACTGTCCACGACAGTGGAATAGAGGTTACAAAAGAGTCATTAAACACACAGAATATCCCCTTACCCTGTTAGTTGTAGCAGTCTGGTGGATGGCCAAGCCCGAATAATGATGAAGTGTCACAGATAGCACTGGAGCATGCATTTAAATGCATATGTAGAACCAAACATTTCTGATCCACTTCTTTTCTACCTTGCCAGTAAACTGTACAACTGTGCTGCATGAACTCTGTAAAGGGTTTGCTTTTGCTCTAGTCCCATGGCTTCTTAGGGCCCAAACCAGGGAGTACTTAATTCTAAAAGCCGATAAAACTTTCATAATTACACAGCTACTCTCTCTGTCAAATTGGGTGTTGAAAGGGTAAGGGAGGTAAGACAGGTATCTGGCACTATTATCAAACATATTTTATTTTGTTTCAGTAACCTTACAAATAAATTTCGTGTGTTTTTTTTTTTTTTTTTTTGTCTTTCAGTAATGTGTAACCCACTTTCACATTTTAAAGGTTTCTAAAATCTAGAGCCCCGTTTTATTTCTAGTTGAAATGAAAACACTACATTAAGAATATTTATTCAGGAATGCATAAAGAATGTATTTTGCCAACCTCAGGAGCAGGCTTCTGTTGTAAGAGGCATTTTTTCCTAGAGTTGTTTCTGTGTTTTAAAACCCAAGCCTATTTTTAAAAGGTTAAAAAGTCTGATCCTTTCTTGGAGACTCTTTAAATATTTTCCCTTCTAAGGAACACAAAATGGCTGTACCTCTAACAAGTTAATAGAAATATGATAGCCATGAATTGGGTGATGTTGTTTTGGAGAAAGATTTAAGTTTCTTTTTTTCTCCAGTTGTTGAAAAGAGCAATGTTTTAAAAGGTGTTTAGCTGCATTTCTTCTGTTCACTTGCTTCCAAGAGCAGTTAACGTCTGGTGAAGTAATCAACACTAGTGCAAGCTGCTTCATGATAAATTTACTAGGCAAAGCTTTATTTTACCTCTCAGTTTGAATACTGTCAGAAGGCAGTAACTGAAAGTGCTTGTGAAGCTACTAGCTGAGGGTTTTGCTTTGTCCTCTCTCTAGATGTTCTGTGCTCTAGATGTTCAGGAAACCCAAGTGTAAAAATGATGCAAAAAGGTCATGTCAAAAACTTTGTCTGTAAAGTTTAAAACTTCAGTGGTAAGAATGTGGTATTTATTATCCATGTATTTTCAGCTTGCTACTTTTTCCTTTAATTTATTTCTTCCAAGGTCTCTTAGTCAGATCCAGAGAAAGGATCTGCACTTAAAAGAACATTCTGTACCACATTTGTCCCGGAGGCTGTGCAGTGCAGTTCCTGCTTCTTGGGAAACTGTGAGCGAGCCTTCAGTGTAGTAATCTAATGTAACTCATACGGAATCTGTAAATTCAGAAACACAGTTAGGTTCTGTAGCTGTGTTTGTTTAGAGGAATCTGTGGGATGAGCATTATTAGTGGAACCTGCCTAATCTGTGAGAACCACACTGAAATCTCAGTGGTTTTGAAGAGTATTAAGATCTAAGAGATATTGAGTATTTACAGTAATTCATGTCCATCTTAGAGTCTGCTCTCTTGTGGGTTGATGTAGCACCTACCTCCTACAGACTATTGCATGGTTAAAAATAATGAAACAGTGATAATGGTGACTGTAACACAGTCAACAGGCAGAAGAGAGCTCAGTAGACCTCTTGATATGCATGTGCTGCTAGCTTTTACAATGCACAAGACATTTTCTTAGGCGAAGATGTTACATTTTAAAGCATCACATGGGATGCTCTAGGTATTCCTGCCTGTCTCTCAGTTCCTATTGTTTCAGGTTATCAGAAATAAAGATTTAATGTGCTTGTTTTGATGGTTGTTGTAAGACTCTCTTCAGTGTTTTACAGGAATGAGTTTCCATTGACCATCACCAAAAAGAAATATAATTAAAAAAAGGAAGAATTGAATTCCAGGGCATCTGTGAAGCATCACTGGTGGTTTATTTACATAATATGACATTTTTGACACTCAGTGAGTTGATTTACAGTTTATGAAATAGCAGGTCTGTGGCACAGAGGTGTGGGATTATGGTGTGAAAAGAGAATATAATGAGCAGAGCATGAACAAAGACCTCATGTCTTCTTGCTTTGCACCTGCTTGCAAGGCTTGCACAGACTGTGGTCTGGTGCTGCTTAATGAGCCATGGAGGCTCATTCTGGCAGCCACAGAGCCCTGAGTTAAGTGAAGTCTGGAGGGGTGACTGCTGGATCACAGAGCAGCATCAAAGCCAGAGTCCTGTCTTCACCTCTCCCTTTCTGCCACAGTAATATGCTTTATTTACAGGGAAGGGGAGAGAGTCAACTTGCAGGTTGTGAGCTGGGTTGTTGTAGGATCAAAAAGTGTTCTTTTGTGTTTAGGAAAAGGCTGATGATAGACAGCCAAAGGCTGATGCTAAGACAACCAAACAGTAGTCGCAGTGTTGGCTGGAGGGTCACCTTGTCAACTGGTAGAAATGCTTTTCTGCTGAGATAATGCTTCCCTTTATCTAATTTATTTGGTAGATACAGAGTAAAAATGTTTGATAAGTCATATCTTAAAATGCAGTTAATCCAATACTGGCTGTTTTTATTTTCCATTGGTTTATTTCCTTATTGTGGTCCTTCTAACATATCTTGATAATCAGGGACACCATGCTGTAAAACGCTAACATTTGTAATGTTGCAAAAATTGGATATATGACAGTCCCATAATTGACAACCAATAAATAAAATATTGGGTGAGGAAAAGTGTTCGAGGGATTATTGAAATCTCTTGCATCTTTGATAAAATCTAAATATATGTTACTGTTTGTCGTAATAACTTGAGCTGGTCAGGGACTGGCAATAGCATTTGCCATTAGGTTTTTGTAGATTAAAAAAATGTTTAGTTAAATAAAATTATTTTCAAGATTTTTTGTTCATTTTTGTATATTTACCTTTGCTTGAATGAAATGGCTGCTGTAAATCTCTTCAGTTTGCAGCACATCATAATAAAAGATTCTAATAAATTTACTGCTAAGCTGGATGCTGAAAAGGGTTTTTTCTGTGTATAGATGAATCCTGCTACTGCTGCCATTGGTAACGTGAGCAATGCCTGAAACTGGACCTGTTTGTCTGTTAGATGCCCATCCTACTGGTTTCTTTGTCAGAGGTGCAGATGTGAGAGGAAGGGGTCGGGTATCGGTTTGTGAAATTACGTGCATTCATGATGCCGGGAGCTGGACCCTCCCGTTGCTGTGTGGAGTAGGACTACTCAGCCCTGGAGAGCATTTGTCAATGTGGCACCCCGTGTGCATTGTCGACGCTGCTTTTTGTAGACTTGAGCAGCATTTTGCTCAGGAGGTGAGTGAGTGGTGAGATGCATGTGATGATGTCTCCTTCAGTCCCTTGCTCTGAAATGGAGTTTGCATAAGAGCTGCACCATAGCCAGAGCTGAGTATTTCCTCCCTATGTGCATCCTCTTCCTGCCTCTCACAGCCACTTCCAGGAGGCAGGCTGAGTTACTGTAAGCCCCAGATGGAGGAAAGACGTGAGCCATTCATGGAAATTTTTTTCCTAAACAACAAGGACTCTTGAAAGTGTGAGAAAAGCAGAAAAGGCCACTCAGTGCTCTATGCTGACATATTTTGGTTCTTCTGCAGGAAGCAATGAGTACCATTAGGTACCCCTTTGTATCCAGGAAACACCATTAGAAGCTGGTTTATCAGGGCTTTACATGCAGAAAGTACAGATTGTATTTCAACATGGTTCTTGTCAGGGCTGTATAAATAACACTGATTGCTTCTGATGAGCTAAATCTTCAGGTTATTTATCCTCTCAGGATTCATGTTGATCTAGGCACTTTCTATTTACAATTGCACAAGCTCCCAGGGGACCCACAGTGTGACACAAGCAAAGAGTGAAGGGAACAGAAGCCAGGATGGCACCATCTCTCCATTAAGTTGTGTTTGTATTATCCAACACAAAAAAAGTTTGTTGTACTGGTGATGCAGTGATTATCCTCCAAAGGAAGAGCTAAGTTATGTTCTCTTGTGCACACTTGTAGAATAGGTAGACTAAACTGATACCTGCCTTTTTCATCCTCAGAGGAGGAAGATGTCATATGACAGAAATAACCAGCAGTACTTCTCATTCTCTTCTCATGGCCTAATGATATTGGTTGTGCTCATATTTTCTTGCAGTGGAGATGGTGGAATTTAGTTTGGATGTGTTCCATTAAAGATTGAGAACCACTGTAGGTGAAGGGATTTTATACAGTAGAATAGAGCAATGGCATCAGACAGCTGACTGACATGTCTTTTTTCAGCCAGCCATGAAGAGATGCCCTGTGAATAGCAGTAATTGTGATGTCTGGGTTAGATATTAATGTACTTCACCTATTCTGTAAAGTGACACTTGTGAAAAGCTCTACCTTAAACTATTCCTTGTGGAAATAATGTTACTGTTTCTTAACTTACTTTGTAACCTTGGTTTCTTCTGTACAAACAAGTCTGTGCTTCCTGTGCTGCTACTTTTAAGGTTGGGTTCAGGATGGCGCTGCTAGAAACTGCAGGGCTTTGTCTGTTGGAACGAGATGCCTTGGAGTCAGCTGCAGGATACTTCCTCCCTCAACAGAAAATACGAAACTCTTCTGTCTCAATCTGACTGCTGACTAGGCTGGCTGGATTAGTGTTTACCTCGACACTCTTTCCGTACTATATGAAAGGTTTGGGTTTTTTTTGGCTGAACAGTTTGTGACCAGTGTAAAGGATTTTGTCTTCCTTTTTAAAACTGCAAGAACATATGTCCTTGTGAATGTAGATGAATCATTGGGCACCAAGAGATAAGGATTAACAAATTCATGGTTTAAAAGAAGGGTATGCTGGGACAGTGGGTGGGTCATTGTAGGCAGGGAAATTCTCAAGTCGTATTTGACTCATAGAAGGCTGTATCTGTGCATTAACAAGCAACAAGGTGGACAACTGCGTTGTTCTTGGAAACTTCAACTGTAAAAACAAGGCCATATCTGAGCTGAGACAGCCTTCTCTTAAGACAGACTTTTTTCAATGGCGTGTTTTAGCAAGTAGAAGACTTGTGCGTAGCTGATGAGCTCAGATCTTGCTACTGTAAAGATGTGGAGATTCTTCTGGAATGCTCTTATTTGAAAGGAATACTACTTTTAGGCTATGAATTTAGAGAATGTAGTGAATCAGAAGTATAACAGTAGAAATCAGAATTGCTATGATGACTGTAATTATATTAATTCAAGTGATGACTTGTATCAGTTGCTTGCTGTTTAGCGTGGTTAAGGCAACCTGCCTTGGGAATAACTTCTATGAAGTTGCTAGAAAACTAACGCCAGACACTTAGGATATTGGTGTGGAGTAAAAGTTGCTACAATGTATCTTGAGGTCAAATATAATTTTTTGCCTCCAGAAATAAGAAATGAAATTCCCACTACTTCATTTGCTGCAGCTATGAATGTCTCAGGGTCAGCATGATCTGTATTGTTTACTGTGTTTATTATGTGAAATGCACACAGCATATTAACTAAGACCAACCACTCCTGCTTTAGCCTTAACATAGGCATTACACCAGTGTTTTCTCATTCTAGGGACATTTGGTGCAACTGGGTAGCTGATAAGCCCAATATCCTTTTTCATCCTAAATCTGAAAGATGTTGACCTAATTTGCAGACATGAATCATGTATAATGATAGCAGTACCTCCTGATGGGTGTGTAATAATTCCACTGGTTTATTGTCTGTAGATGCTGTAACAATGGAATTAAGCTGTGCTGAAGTACCTCTTTATGTAAGTCCTACAACACTAGGCTTCTACCTGGAGAGTTGGTTTCTTTTGGGTAACAGCTCATTCAAAAGCAGGGTGAATGAAACCAAAAACCATTCTTTGTTTTCCTGAGACTGGAGACTGTTGGCTGTTGCTGTCTGATGCAGGGATGTCTGGAGGTGGTAGTTTTCAATACTGTAACTTAGCTGTCTGAAGGAAATTTCAATTTTTTCCCCCCTTGTGATCATTATTTTCTTTCAGTAGTCTTGATGTCTATGGATTTTTTTGATCTTTAGCTTTTTGTAGATTTTAGAAGTAGCTGTGGTTATCTCACCCTTTAGCACAGTACTTGACACATTACCCAACCCTATTATCCCTTTTCATATCTAACTTTCTAAATTCCTTAGTTTGTTTAGACTTCCCTCAAGGTAGTCCTTCTTTCTGTTTAAGAACATTTGCACCCTGGCTTGAACAAGATACCCCACGGACAAAGCATCCTTCAAAACCCAGAACCCTGGAGGAGCTCCAAGGAAGATGAGGGAGTCCCAGAGCCCCCTGCCTCAATTCCCAGAGGGGTGTACCAGGGGGAGGATCAGGGGGTGGGTGGATAGATCTGGGATTGGACGGACAAATACCTTAAACCACAGAAACCCCTGGGCACGGGAGCGGGGGTTTGTACTCCCATGGTGGCTGAAGGCCTTTATTAAAACTGCTCTCTTATCTTTATAATAATTGCCTGGTGAGTAATTTTTTGGCTCCTGGCTGATCCTTGAAGGCAAGAGTCTCATTTGCGGTTTTCAAAAGCAGAGCCTGTGTAGAGACACCTCTCTCTTTCCCACAACTTATGGCTGCTTTTTCTCTATAAAGTCCCAAAATACTGTTTTCCCTGCTTCCACAAATCAGGACGTTGTGTGTTATGTAAAAAAATAAGGTGAAGTTTGTAATCAAGAGGGTTCTTTTTCTGCAAAACCTGAAGTTGATTGCTTAAAGTAGATGAGCCCGGAGTTAAAAAAAAAGGTACTAATAGGAGTGAGGACACGCATTAGATAAACTTAATTTACTTTGTGCCCTTAATATGATGTGATTACGAGTATTGTAACTTGGAAACTCTAGTTATTATTAAAAGCCATAATTGTCTTTTTTTGCTTGTTCTTGTTTTGCAATGAGAATGGTAGTACCAGGGGTACATGGATGTTGATCTCTAGGAGGGCAATGGGAGATCACTGAACAGTTTTCAAAAGATGGTAAAAAATGAAACAAAGACAGAAACAAAACAATTATTTTGATGAGGTGGGGATGGAAATGGAGGAGTACAAATAATCTGTACTCTGGAGTATTGAAGGAACATATGATTGGTAATGCACCAGCATGAGTTTTTGTTGTGTTTGTCAGCTTCAGAGTGGGAACCTTAGGCTTGCATAAATTAGGTGCAGTATCTTTAAAGGCATCAGGGGGAAGGTATTTTTGAGGCCTGCTCATGTGATGTTTGTTATGAGGTGCAAGGCCTTAAAACCAAATTTTGATGGAAAGAGCAATCAGGGATATGATGTTAATGGATAAAATTCAACTAGTTTTATAATGGCAGCTGCATCAAACTGATATCTTCTCATATTAAGGTAACTAACTTACTTAACAAAGGGCAGTACAATGGTTTTGGTCCAAGTTATTGAAAATTTGATATTCATGTGTGTCTCACAGGAAATTCTTAAGGAAGATAAAGGGGGTGAAGATTAATATAAAGAAATAAAGGTATATGGGTACTTACAGGAACTGCTATTAGGGTAGAGAGAAAGATACTACAAGTGATAGTTCATAAGTGTTGTACTTAAGGCCAGTTCTGTTTAGTATTTTGATTATAGCCCTAAGAACCATATATAAATTTGTGAAATCTGTGTAAATCTGTCAACACCATAATTTTGGGAGATGTTGGTTAGTACTGATGTATTTCTCTGATGTATTCCAGTCCCTTTTGAAGGCCACAGTGGAACTGAAGAATACCATGTCATGGCATTTGCATACTGTTTTACATGTAGCTTCAAAAATGTCAGTATATGGTTATAATACAATAGGAAAAGTCAAATTGGTCAAAAGGTAGGAATTAATCCCCTCTATGAAAGCATAGGTTTTGTTCATTAAGAGAAAGGGAGAGATCTGCTGTATGCTGGGTCCAAAATTAGGATGCTTTTCGCACTGTATTTAAACATACTTAGCATCTGTATCCAGTGGATTTACACTCTTCTTTATTCTGAGAATAACTGTCTGAGAGGCTTGTATTTCATGTCAGATTATCTGATAATAAATGCAGTTCTGCGTTTATAATATGTGTTTTTAAAGATTATATGCAAGGTACTTTGTTGACTCACTGTGAGCAGCTGTTACACAGCTGAAGGATGCATCCACATAGTGCTTCTACTTCAAGCTGTCACACTTCATCAGTGCAGAATTTCTTTGACAATCTGAAAAAGTATGTTGTAGTCTGGTTGGACGAATGATGGCTATTCTTTTTTGTTATATAGGAGGGAATCCTTTCAGAAAGCTTAAGGACCTTGCTGAATAATGTAATTTTGGTGAAATATAATTTGAAAATACTCTATGCAATTACTCCATTTTGAAAATGCATTATTTTGATATACTTCTTCTTCTATGTAATTTTTGTGACAGCAGTACATTAAAATCTAATTACAACACACTCATGCCATGATTTAAAAAATAAATGGTAATGAAATAGAAAATTAAATATTTTAAGCACATGTTTCCAGTTCATCTGAGGAGACTGTTTCCAGCTTCTAGATAGCAAATTACTGTTAACCACAGTATAAAATTATTCTTTATTAGACAGTCTAGTTTTCAGTATTGACTAGCCAAGGGTAAACCAAAACTTCATAGATGTTATCTCTTCTTTCAGTGCTAATAATATATCATATAAAAAGAACTTGAATGTAAGTAGCTTTTGCCCTCTTAAATTGTGCTGCTTTAACTGATACAAATAAAATCATAATTTTTCTCTGTAAGAAGAGCAACAAGCTGAGTCTTTTCATTTCATAATGTACTAAACACCGTATATGAAGTAAGGCCACAATATCTTCAGGCCAACACTGGTCTGACTGTAGATGAGAAAAAGACTATTAATGAAAGATGAAAGAAAAAATCAAAATATTTGATGAAGCACTCTTTAGATATTAAAGAACTTATGTATGCCAGTTGTTCCTCCCATTGAAAGCAGTTTCTAGTGTGGAGAAACGAATGTCCCTCAAGGAAAATCATTTCTTCTTATTTTATTGTAGGTGACTATTTTTTCACTTTAAAAAAATGTTATCGATTATCAAGTTTGGTCTTTGTCTTTGCCAAAGAAGTGTCTTACTGCCATGGGGCAAACATGATATGGGAGTAGTCAGCTCTCAAGAGCAGAAAATAAGTGTTCTCAGACGTTTGTAAATTACTCTCTGCTATAAGCTGATGAATGTTTTCCATGGGAGCAGCAGAGAGGAATAAAAAGATGCTCTGCCAAAGAGGATAACCACAACAGTTTCCTGTAGACATCAAAGGGACCTAATCTCCCAAGGAGATGGTGCTGGAGGTTATGTGTCTGTCTTTCCAAAGGAGCATTTGGGCGTTAATTCTTTGGGAAGAGGCAAAAGCACAGGCTCGTAGCTTAAAGGCTCAAGATCTCCTGGAAGATAAAAACTTTCACTTGCTTCTGCTCTGTATAGTACTTGCTGTTCTCAAAATGCACTTTTGTGCATTGTTTGGGGAGGGTTTTGTTTTTTAACACTGTTACAGTTTCCTTGGTGAAGCAGATGCCGAGGAGGGAGAGATGCTTAATACTCATGTATGGAAGTATTCCTACAGTGAGTGTTCAGCAGCTTGTTCTCTGAAGAGTTAGGAAGGGCAGAGAGTAGGACAGCACCAGGCTGCTTGCAGTCACAGAGCATCTGACTGCTTGGAGACTCCTGAATTTTGGATAAGCTCAGTGACAGTTTTTGCCCGGGCTGGGTCTGCATCTGCAAAGTGCCAAACGTCAAGTTTTCTAGGGTTTCTATTTACCTTACTTTTTTTCTGTACAACATGTCTCCTCTTAGTGGTCTTGACAGAATTTGCATGGTCATGGGAGTTCATTGCTTGTCTGTCTATTTTTTGTTAAATTTTTTTGGGGGTTGGTGACTTGATCTGGGTGGTGTGATATTGGCATAATGTTCTCTATTTTAGGAGCCTTTGTTTTCCATCAGTATGATAATGTCAGTGCCTGGGATCTTTGTAGTGCCCCTTTCCTCGCAATGCTTTATTTGTAGTCAGGAGGTGTTTTTTAGCTTTGTTTGAAAAGAAGGTCTGAGGTGATATAAGTGCAGCACATGTAAGAAAGCCACAGTGAAACAATCCCATCCAGCTTTCTTAGATCCTTACCTAGAATTCTAGGATGGGAAAGCATCCTTCCTTGGTCCCCTTTTTAGAAGAAAAATATATCTATATGAAGAACATTTTTCTGCACAGTAGCTTGCTTTGCTTTGACAGCAAGTGGAAGCTACTTCTTATTTGGTTTGCTCTTGGCATGCCCTATCAGAGAAGGTGTGTCCCATCTCACTTACTCTTCCAAAGAAAGGAGTACAGCTGCTTTAGATGGAGGCAGAGAGAAGGAGGTGCATTCAGTCTGCATTCACAGCTCTCTCCTCTCTGAGAATAAATGGGAGCCAGAGGAACCATGTCTCAACCTTTGTCCCCTTCTCCTGCAGTGAAGTGGGATTGAGGCCAGGGCTTGTTTTCATGAGAATTTGGAACACTTGAGGCAGCATGTCCTGAATTCATATGCTTGTTCACGTGCATGTGCAAGCCTGGATCCATCCATGCCACCATTTCCCATCACCACTGCACTGCCAGAGCTCAGGCAGGAGCAAAGGAGGAGGAGTGAGTGCAGCCTGATGGTCATGGTTGCCCTTCAAGATGTCTCTGCTCTGAGCAACTTGAGATTCCCTGGTGCCTCCATATTAACTGCTGACCCAAGAGGTTGGCTCTCCTAAAAGACAGTGGCAGTGCAAATCGGAAATTAAGTGCTATTGTGGGCAAGACAATCTGGCCACTTTTTTATCACATGCAATATACCTGTAGCCTATCCCTACAAAGGCGTGTCTGTATTACAACCTCAATTAATTGTCCCTTAGATCCAGGCCGTTTTATTTACTTTTGCTACTAAATAACAATTTTTAAGTTCTTTTGATCTCTTGCTACTTTTCACAGGATATGCCCTCTCTGCAGCAGTTTTTGGGCAAACGCCTGTGCTCCAGCCATAGTCATTAGCATCTTCAGTGTTTTCTTATTCTGTGATCTTGTGGTTCGTCAAGGATGGGCTGACATAATACCTCAGGACTCAGCTGAAAGTCCAACTACTAATTCACAGGTACCTTGGCCATAGAAGGAGTTTGAGTTAGGCACAGAGAGGAGAAAGTGAAATGAGGGATGTGTTTCATACCTGGGGGGTACAGATAACAACAGCCAATTCCTGATGTGATTTTTAATGTTCTTGAAAACAAAGCCTGCTGTACTGTTCAACTACCATCTGCCTGGATTTCTGTAGGTGAGAAACATGGTGAAACAGAGCTAATTCTAAAATGTTTTAGTTAACAAATTATTTTATTATCCAAAATACATTAAAAATGTAGAAAAAAAATACATAATCCAGTTGACACTGGCCAAAGAATGAAGCAAGCCAGCTGCCAGAGGCTATCTTGCCTGGCCCTGTTGCTGGCTTTCATGCTCTCTTGATGTTCTGTCTGTACACTTGACTGCTGGAAGGGGACGTGGAAGGGTAAAAATAATTGCAGAATTCCATAATGGACATCTGCATAAACTACTTCCAGGCCAGCTTCAGAATACAACAGCATGGCTGTTGTACAGTAGAGAAAATTAAAGACAGAAGTTTCGGATTAGGAGGCAAAGTCCTGTTGTAAAGATCAGAAAACAAAAGTGGTAGGAAGCTCAAATTGAAAAGAGGATTTCAATGCATATTCAGGGATTGGATTAATTTGGTACTCTGTCAGCAACTTTTAATTGTTTGGGCTGCTGTTATCTCAAAGTGACAGTCTTCCAAATTGCTCCAAATTGGTTGATATTGCTCCAGCTGAAGACAGGGTTAGAATGCACTGTAATATTCATGCAGTCCTGGACTCTTCTGAATTCTTTAGTTCTGCACTGATCTCCATGCAAAAGGTGGTTAAATAAATAAGGTTTTATTTGTACTCTAGCAATGTGTCTGGGAATAATTTGAGCATATCTGCTGAAAAATGTTCAGAGGTTCATAGGCAGAGGGACTCTTAAAACACTTGGTTAGACAGTTAAAAAGTTGTGAATCATCTTGTTTGAGAGGAAGAAATTCCAAACTTTTTTTCTAAAATATGTTATTTGTATGCTTGGTTAGAGCTAGAGGGGCAAATAAGCAGTAATTGTTACCTTCCTCACAAAAGCAGAAAGGAAACAGAATGAACATAAATAATTAAAAAATGTTATTCTGTTTTCTAAGTGGTTGAAATTCAAATTGATACCTGATTCCGGTGTGGGTTTGCATGATTTGAGTAGGAAGTGGCAGTAGGACTTATGTATTGATTCTAAAGTGACTAGTTCATTGTCCACCTTGCCAAAATGTTTGCCTTGCCACTTCATCCATGCTGAACTAAGAGTTGATGTTATCAAGAAGAATTGATAATTTTCCTTAGTCATATACAGCTTTTGTACTTGCTGCTCTTGCCAGGTGTTCAGTGTCTTCTAGACAGCCCTTTGTGGAAAGAAGACAATTCCTAGCCTACCTTGTCCATTCTGTGCTTTCATATTCTTTGCTAGTGCATAGGGTTGGCCATATTTTTGAGCCCATCTGTGTGTTCAACCAGGCTGAAATCACTAAAATTACTTAGAGTGTTACCTTGGAGTTTTGATGTTTTGATTTTTTAAATTTTTGTAGATCTTGGAAGTAGTTATGTAGTAAATGTAGATTTTAGAGTAGCAGCATATTATCCCTTTACCCTTTAACATACCAGCTCAAACCCCTGTTACCCATTCCATATCAATTCCCCTAAATTCCACTGGCCTGTTTTGTCTCTTTTTCAAGGTAGAATTATAGAGAACATCTTAACCCTACGGAAGAAGATATAGCCATAGGCGCAACAACCTTCAGGTCTAGAATTCTGGAAGGCCTCCAAGGACATTACGTGCTCTGGGGAAGATGAAGAAGAGGGGGTCCCAAAAAGCCCCCAGACCCAATTCCCAAGAGGCGTGGCGGGGCCAGAACGTGGGTGGTGGCTGGATGGGGATTGGGTGAAAATCATTATAAAAACTGTGAACATCTGTATTTCAAGAGCGCGCCTTGAGGGTATTCTGGAAAGCCTGGAGGCTCATTAAAGCCTTTGTATCCTTATCTTATCTCCTGCCTAGCTTGGCTTGGAGTCTTTTTTTTTCCCACAGCCATTTAGGCAACAAGAGGGTAGTTTCATAACACAGAAGAGAAATGTGGTTTAAAATGTAATTGTGTATTGGCCTTTCAACATGCATTTGCTAATGCACAGAGCTGTGTTCACTGGCCTGATCCAGCTCTGGCTGGGGTCACGAATATTTTGTTGTTGACCCCTGTGCAAGCCTGGCAAGGTCTGTCATGGGTGGCTTGCATGGGAACACACAGCAGAGTGTGCACTGGCTGGCCTCTGTTTGGATGCAGACTTGCTGCCAGAATGAGACTGAGGAAATACATGTGAAAGAATGGGATCTATTTGAAAAGGTATGAAGGAAAAGAACAGGTGCTTCAAATCAGGTCCATCAGCAGGCAGATAGTTTTTGTTCCCATGGTGTATTATTTCTCCTTTGCTTTTTGTTTTCCTGTTCAGTCCCTAAATTGAGATTTTTCTGGGCATTTTTCTTATGCTTACATGTATTTGTGTAGTGTCTGCAAAAGTAGAGCCCTGATGTCATATATGACATGAGAATAATAAGTAGATTTGTGTGTTTTAAATCAAGTCAACTGAAAGTGATAACTCCTTTTCTTTTAAGTCAATGGTTGCATGTCAGAAGGGATGGTAATTTTCTATTAATATGCCTTATTGCAGAAGTTTTTTTGACCTGTGTATGTGAAGAGCTTATTCACAAGTTTTTTAATTCCTCTGTATTATTTTGTGCATGGACATAAATTGTGTTGTTGTTGACAGCAAAACACTGAATAATATTTTTAATGACAGACCAGCAAGAATGTTAATATATGTTTTGGAACTGGGCTTGAAAACAGTTTTTTTAGTTCTTCCTTCCCCACTCCTTTCTGATAAAAGCATTAAGGATATTTTCTCCTCATTTTCTCCCTTTGCCATATGGGAGACTGAAAATTTTTCTCCACCTTACCTTTGTCACAGTTTGATGATGGGCTAAACACAGCTTTAAAATTGATAGTGATATGTTAAAAAGTAGTCAATTTGATGCAAAGTGCTGACTTGCTCTGTGGTTCAGATTGCTTAAAAACACTGGTAGATTAATTCTGCACCAGCAGTCAGATCCTTGACTGTCTCTTACCCTGCTGCTGACATACAGCAGACATAAAAAGCACAAAGCCAGAATAAGCCCTGTATCATGTGCTAATTCAACAAAAATGAGATTGTGTTCCCAAGTCTGGCATGGGTCAGCTTAGTGTGTCTGGATGTTGCTCTTGCTGCCAGCTGTACCGTAAATTGAGCAAAGAGTTGACTGAGAGACTTAAACAGAAGAAACAGGACTGAAGAGCACAATTTTTTGTGATAAGATGATGCCATAGAAATCAAGAACCTGGGCATATTGCATGTGCACTGAATGAAATGAATCAATATGTGTAATACATATTTCTTTTTAAAGTGGGTATTAGAGGCAACTTAGCCTAGAGTGGAGTAGCATAGAAACTTGCCCCCATATGTACGTTATTACCCATTTTTTACTGTGTTTTTTCTTTCTAGAGGAATTATATCTATTTTGCAGTAAATCAGAAATATTTGAAGTATTTTAAATGGCTGATGCCTTTTTTTTTTTCCCTGGAGGCAAATCTTGCACTTCTCAGCAAAAAACTTATTCTTCTGCTTGTGTCTGTGAAGAGAGTGAGCCTATGTTGACGCTAGAGAGGAGGTAGAAGGTGTAACTTACTTTGACATTATCTGGGAAAATCCCAGTGTATTCAATTTCAGAAACTCCCGATACAGCACATGTATTTGAGTTTGTCACTGAGGAAGGAGTACTGCAATAAGCTTGACTGAAAACCCACAAGGTTTAAGGCTGATCTCCTATTAAACCCCAACGAAGTAAACCACAAGCCTTCATCTCTCCTCCCCTTCAAAACAAAACAAAAAACATAGCTTGTGGTTGAGAACAACTCTGCAGAAATGGAGGCTGTGCATAATTATTTCGTGTGACCTTCTGGCACATCTCTGGCCATTCTGTATCATTTGGCTACCCTGTTATCAAGGCCAAAGACTTTGTTAATCGTTAAAGAAGCACAAAGTATGTACCAGCTGCAGAAGGTGGGAGAGGCCAGATGGGGATTGTTTGGGTGGAGGAAGTTCCCTGTGCTGTGTATTAGGGGACCACGTGAGAGGTGCTTTCAAACAGGGTGGGCAAAATTCATCCTTGAGGAGTAACTTGGGCACTTTTGATCCTTTCTTGAGGCAGGGGAATGAGCTGGTTAGCTTCTGTGGATCTCTTCTGTCTTTGTTCTTCTTTGCTTGGAGTGTACTTTTGTCATTGGTTTGGGTATATCAGAGTGTTTAATTTTTTTCCAGGTTATGTGGGCTACTTAGCGGTCAAAAAGGTGGTTATAGCTTCTACCAACATTTCCTTTGCAAAAGGCACCATATCTAAACCAAAGTGAGGAACTTAGTTGATACTTGCTGATATTTCATGTCAAAAGAGAGCAGCTTACCTGTCTTCATTAGGAAATTTCTCTGTTAGTGTTTTTCTCTTTAGGGTTGTGCTGGGACCTTTATAGAAGCATCTTTCAGATTATATTCTGGGACTCAAATGGTCACGAACGCTTTTTTCCTTACTCTTTTGACATCCTCCGCATTTCTGAAAAAGCTGCCTTATACTGAGGAATACCTACAGATAGCTGGTGCATAAAGCTGATGTGTCTTGGAGAACCTGCCGTGGTGTATTTCCCACGTGTGCTCAATGTCTTCTCCACAGTTTCAGAGGCTGAAGGAACCAGCCCTTTACCTTGTGCAAAAGAGTGAGGTTCTCAGGGTGCTGCTAGAGTTTTGTAGTGTAAGTGAGATGAGGACTGGCTCTTCTCAAGCAGCTCTTGTGTGCCTATTCAGTTTTTATAAAAGTGTATGTGTAGGCTTTTGGGCAATATGTAATACTAAATATGACCCTATCATTGCATACCTTGTCTCCAGTCTATATGTGGAATTCTGCTTGTCTTGTTATTCTGAATAGAAAAAAACTTTAATCTTAAGTCATTAAGTATAGGGGAAAACACCCTATTTTTGCTTTGAATGTTATTACCTATACCATTAGAAAGCTAATGCTTCTAGAGAAATGTTCAGCTTTTATCTCCTATCTTGTTTTTCAGTTTCTTACTCCTTGCTTGCTTGTGGTTGGTGTTTCATTGTGTGCTGAATTCCATTGCATTCAATGCCATTAGGGCACATGCTTTCTTAAACAAGACCATTACAATGCTTATTGCAATCTGTCAACAAGAACTGCCTGGTGGACATTAAAAAAATATCACTTAACATTAGAAAGGCATGTTTAAAACTGTTTTCTTGTTATTAAGGTTTTGAGTATGGTTGATTTGTGTTTATTTAGAATTTCCCTGCTACTTTTTTTGCATCGGTTGTGTAGAAGTGTTCGAAGTCGCAACTAAGTTGCAGCAAAGGTCATTAAAGCTGTATGGCTGCCACTATTTTTGTCTGAGTGCAAGTTAAATATAAAGATTTTCTGAAGTGAGACTTCTGAACAGTGAAAAAAAGATTGTTAAATTGTAGTGGCCAGTAGCAGCTGACATAGACGAAAATAGCTCCATTATTGCTGGAAATACTTGGGTGTTTGCATTTACTTTGATGTGTTGGGACTTGCATTTTGAGAACAAATAAGCCATTATTTTGCCTGAGCACATAAATATTGTTCATGGAGCAAGTAATTACAAATCTGGTGGTTGTTTATACCATTATATTTACAGATAATATCCTCAAAAACCCTGGATAAAAGATTACTTCTCAAGCTATTATGTCACTTATATAGTTTGGTAAAGGCATTTTTAATGTACTTTAGAATGTGTTATTTTCATGGTAAAAGTTTAGGAAAACAGATTTATCCAGGTTGTGTATGCAAGGATAGAGAGCAATTGTTGAAATCTAAGTGTTAGCCAGCATGGTGGCCTGGATCTGGCAGTCTGCTAAAGGTCTTTTTGTATTGCACCTGTTTTGCTGGGGCAGGTTGCTGGTGAAGAAGATGGTGTTATCTAAATGATTTCAAAGGGGAAGAAGCTTGGTTTAGATTAATGGCCAATAATTAAGGCATGGGCTGTCTTGCAGCAGAGTAGTGATCAGGCAACTGGAAGTGCCATGGTCATCTCTTCAGCTCCTCCTGCCTGCCTAGATGTGGTCATGCTTCAGCCATGAGGGGTTGCTACCTACCTTTCCCTCTTCTCCTCATGGAGAGTCAGTGCCTTGCTGGGATGCAGAAGAGGATCAGAGTGTTTGGAGATAGGAACTCTTGTCCCAAGGGTTTGGGGAGTCCAGTCTTTTCTGCTCCCCACCCATGATGTGGGGTTCAGGAGACCCTGCTGCTGTGTGCTGAACACCATCAGCTCTCAAGCGCTCTGGAGAAACCAAGGAAAAATGTATGCCTGAAAAACCTCTTTGGTTACATTCGAAGAGCTTGTAGACCTATAAATCCTGCTAAAAATACAAACTTTGATAATCTCCTCCCTGGTGCAGTGCCAGGGCAGTGTTTTCACTAGTAATAAAAGGTATGATTTACTTTATGGATCCCAGAGAGGTAGATACTAACTCTTGCTCAGCCACGGGTTTAGAGTTGGTTTAGTGGCTCTCTTAATGCTGCCATAGCTGCAGCCTCCTCTCCCTAATCCTCCATCAGCAAAGTCCTCTGGGTCCATGCTCTTCCAGCTGCCTTTTATTCAGTCCACTTGACCAGTTTTCCAAACATGAGGCACCTGTGTGACTTACCTAGTTTGAGCTTTTGGTACTGAAGGATAAGTGTTAAGCCTAAATTTTGTATTTAGAAATGCAGAAGAAATGTACCAGTTGGAATGTGTTTCCAGCTTCAATGTCTGGAACAAACTCGGAACAAACATCACTCTATAGAAGGACAGTGTTCCCATTTCAGGTAATGTGTATTGTAATTGATTGCTGCTGGTTTTGCTGTTTTGAGCTGATACATGAATTAGGGCTTAATTACCTACTTTTAAATGCTGATAACCATAATTTTAGTTTCTTCACACTTTTTAAATAAAATTACCTGTCAGTGCCAGAGTTTTTTGCAAATCAAAGTAGGCATCCACATTATTACTCAACAGACTAAAAGGGTTATTCACAACTAACAGAAAAAGATTTTTAAAGATATGATGAATTAATAACAATAATAATAAGAACAACTACAATAATAATAATAATACATTCTGATTACAATAGTGCAAAACCCAAAGAGAAATATGAGAAAACATTTGGCAGTTATAGTAACACTTCAGGCTACTAAAAAAGAGGTGCATTATCAGTTTCTGGGGATGACAGGTATTGCTCTTGATTTTGAACTCATAATGTTGTTTACATCTGTTCTTATGGGAACAATCCTATTTGAGGAAGAATTTTTGCTGGAAACTGTTAGGGTAGGGTGGATGCTGGCAGGAAATTAGCCTTTGTCTCTTCACCCCTGTTCATTAGACTCAGTTGTATTTAAGGGGAAAACAAATGCAGGATTCCCATTGTTATGAGTGATGAGAAAGATGTCCTTGGGGAAGGCAGGTTAAAGATGTGATACTGGGGGCAGTGGCACACACTGAAGTGTGTGTTTGCCATATAATCAATAAGGCGAGGATGGTAAGGACAGTCAGGGGCATAAGTGTGTGCAGTGGGCTTCTGTGGTTAGGTTTTGGTAGCCAGGGGCTACAGGGCTGGCTTCTGTGAGAAGCTGCTAGAAGCTTCCTCTGGCTGTGGAGTCAATGCCAGTCAGCTCAAGGATGGGCTTCCTGCCGCTGACCGAGGCTGATTCAATTTGGAATGACAGTGATGCCTCTGTGATAACATATTTAAGAACAGAATGTGGTTGTGCAGAAAGAATTCCAGCCAAGGAAGAGCAGAGTGAGAACAGCAATGCAGACACCAAGGTCAGTGCAGAAGGAGGGGCAGGAGGTGCTCCAGGTGCTGGAGCTGAGGCCATGCAGCCCATGGTGGAGCAGCTGTGCCCCTGCAGCCCATGGAGGACCATTGGGGTTCAGAGACCCCCCTGCAGCCCAGGGAGGAGCCCATGCTGGAGAAGGTGGATGCATGAAGGAGGCTGTGACCCCATGGGAGGCCCAGGCTGGAGCAGGGTCCTGCCAGAGACCTGCAGCCCTTGGAGAGGGGAGCCCACGCTGGAGCAGGTTTTTCTTGTGTAGGACTTGTGGTCCCTGTGGGTGACCCACACTGGTACAGCTCATTCATGAAGGACTGCGCCCCACGGAAGAGTGACGCACGGGACAGCAGTTTGGGAAGAACTGCTGCCTGAGGGATGGACTCACACCAGAGAGGTCCATCAAAGACTGTCTCCCGTGGGAGGGACCCCACGGGAGCAGGGTAAGGACTCCTCTCCCTGAGCAGCAGCAGAAACAACAACTGACTGCAAGCCCCATTCCCCACCCCTGTGCACCACTGGGGGGAGAAGGTAGAACATGGAAGGAAGGAGAGGTCGGGGGAAGGTGCTTATAAGATTATTTTACTTCTCTCTATTTTGCTGTGACCTGTTAGTAATAAATTCAGTTAACATCCCCACTTTGAGTCTCTTTTGCCTGTGATGGTGATCAGTAAGTGACCTCTCCCAGCTCTTAAGTCAGGAATCCTTCGGTGTTTTTTTTTGTCTCTCCTCTGTCCAGTTGCAGAGGGGAGGGAGAGAGTGGCTGTAGTGGGTACCTAGTGTCCAGCCGGGGTCAACTGATTACAGTCGTTTTGTGGAGAATGAGGGCAAGTCATGAGGATTTTGAGATAAGGATAGGAATTGGGAGAGGTAACAGTGTGGTAACAACTCACCACAGTGTGATTTTTCAGCCTCAGAATTTCCGTGCTACTGTGTTGTGCTTTGCTTGTTACAAGACTTGTTTGTGGAGCTGGTGAAGTCAGTGTTTTAAACAGAGGAGGGCAGGCATCGTTTGGAAGTGTGAATGGCTGAGATACTCTTCTGTAGCCAGTTTTCCAGAAAACACCATTTCTGACAGAAGTTGAAACAGTTCTGTCTTATGTAGAACATCTGTGGCAGTCAGGGAGTCAGGGACTGTGCTGGAGCACACTGTCCTCCTCCTCAAGGAAATGCAGCTTGATCTACATTTCCTCCCTCAGACTTATCAGACATTTGTTATTGTTTGCTGCTTCTCAGATCCCTTTCCTGTTCTTTTTTGAAGCTATTGTATGACAGGTTTTTCTTGGCTGGTTGCTTTCTATTTACTATAAAGAAACCCCCATAAGCAGATATCTGGGAACTAGTATTCTTTGAAACCAGCATAGTCATTTTTAGAATTACATTGGTACTTTTGTTTTGCAAACTGAGTCTAAGATCATTCAAAGCACTTTTGAATTTTTTTTATTTTTTAAAACAAAACTTGCTTTGTAAATAGCAAAATATTTGGGTTCACTGACTGAATTGTTCTGATGCATTTTAAATAAAAAGTCAGTTACATTTTTGTGGGTTGGGATGAAGGGAATTAGTTGAAAGACATTATTTAAAAGGCAGTTTTTAAAATCACCTTTGCTTGAGCAAGCATAAAACCAGTGTTATTTTCTAAGTGGAAGTAGAAAACTGCAGGTTTGTTATTGTATCACAGCCTCTCTATAGTAGAGTTATAAAGGTTATAATAAACTTGCATCTGAAATGGACATCAGGATTTGTTGAAGATGAGAAATTTACTGGATGTTTCTCAATGCACTTTTCTTTTTCAGGGACAGGTGACTATACACGCAAAATTTGGCAACATTTATCTCCCAGAGGACGCCGAGTTTTACTTTGTTTATGATGGATCCCTGAAAAGACACACAATGTTTGCTGAGCAAGTTAGTGACAATGCTCTTCAGTCCATAGTTCTAGGTGAGCCTTAACTCCTGTTTACATTTCTCAACTCTTTCCTATACCCCAATCCTATTTCAAAGCTGCACATAACTGCACAGTTTGGTATAACTGTTTTATGGCTCTGCAATGGAGAAAATGCAGGAGTTTGAATGATGGCCTTTGGGATCCATGCTAAGTTTGACCAATCAGGAGTGATCCTGCCTTTTGTAGCAACCCACGTGAGCACAGTATCAGATGTAGTGTTGCTGGACCTGCGTAGTTGGGTATGCATTAAAATGCAGTCTTCAGGGGTGGCATAATTTTTAATGTGTTAATTCTATGCCATATCTATTTGTCTCTGGGAATCCTAACACCTGCAAAAGTCCTGTTTTCTCTGAGCCTTCTCTCAGTTCAGCAGTCAGCCTGCCTTGTAAGATCCTCCTGCTGGAAGCTTGTGATGCTTGGAGCTCTGCTGGAGCTGCACATGGTACAGAGGTGTCTGGGAAACTGTTCCAGGGGCACCTCACTGCGAACAAGGGGTATATGTGTTGCTTCCCAGTTGGCTTTCTGCCTTGGCATTGTCTCCTTCATGGAGGTGACATAAACCCTGCTCGTCACCTCTGTTGTGTACTTTGTGACCTTTTCATTTATGCGAGTAGGTGGCTATAGATGCGATGTACCTGTGCAGTAGGATCTATTATTTGTTTGTGTGTTCTAAAGGAGCTGAAAATAAGTGCAGAGTATAAAAAGGGAAAGTTCATCACCTCTACATGGTGGCTTCTTTAATCCTGTAAATGGTAAATGATTGTCATGGATTACAACTGGAGAAAAGGCAGTGCTAGGCTTGTTCCAAGGTTTTTAAATTTTTTTTTAAGGTGCCTGAAATGACATTGTTAAATGGTTGCTTCTGGGCTAGGAATAAAAACAGAGGGCTGCAGGCAACACTTAATCATGGCAGAAGACATGAACAGATGAAAATAAAATGTGAGGTTAAAATATAGCCTTCTGATATTAGTATTATTTTGTGGTGGCCAAATTTGTCATAAGGGAACACAGAGCACTTTAAAAACAACTGCAGTTGTGGTAAGTACATGCTTCTTTCTGCAGTTACTAGGTGGCACTTATACTTGTAGTTATACAAGGGGTATACAGGGGTATGTTGGAAAATTTAGATTTGTGCCCTTAGTACATCATGGTTAGCTCTCCACTGAGAGGTACAGCTTGCCCCTCTATTAGATGTATGACATCCACCCTCTCTTAGATGTCAAAGCAGTTAGAGAGGAAACACGAAGTCTTGAAGAGGTTTGAGAGACAAACTCCCCAGCTGTAAGTTAGAGAGTTGATACAACATTAAATCAAGTCTGCCAAGAGCTTGAAGCATGCATTAGTTAAAATCTTTTGGGTTTTGGCCTGGGTAGGTACAAAAAAGGATGTTAATAGATATTTTACTCAGAGTTCATGTTGCAGGCCATTCCCCTACTCTTTTCATGAGCATCATATTTTTCTTAATGCTTATCCAAGAACCTTCAGTTCTTTCCATTGTGGTTAAGAACGCTCACCTTAAAAGACTGGTTCTAGACTTAATTATGTTAGTATAATTGGGAGTAATGGCAGTTTGCACTCTAGTTGAATCCAAGTTCATCACTAGAAATGGTTGGTGGATGCCCTATGACAAATAAATGTAATGAGAGGGAAGAATTAAATAATTCTGAGTGAGCAGTCACAGCTCTAAGAAGTGGAGGGGAATAAAAAATAACTTATGTATTTTCTGAACGTAGATAGTGATTAATTAAAATTACAGGCCATAGATGCCAGGAAGCAGTTTCTGTCTCTGTATTAATGGAAATACACAGGGAGTTATTCATCTGTGGTCCTCAGCTCTCCTGCCACTTACAGAGTGAATCTGTCTTGCAAGTTGTCTCGCTTTCTGGTCAATCATGCAGAATGTGTCACCACCACTAGTCACAAGCTGTTGCTGGATAAATTTGGGCTAAGGGTGAAAGATCTACAGTTGCTGGATAATAACCAGATGATGGCCATTGCTTATGAAGAACTACCATTGACTTGGAACACCCTTGGACACTGCCCAGAAGGTGGTAGGGTTTTATTTTAAGTTAGAAAGCTTTTAACAGTGGTTTGGTGCGCAGTTCAGAGCAGAGTATCTCACTGTTTTATCCACGTTCTCAACCCTTGTCCTTTATTTTGTGGTTGACATGAAACAATTGTTCAGGTGTGAGAGGGGTAATCAGAGATCTGGTTTGTGCCCAGAGAGTTAAAAAGGATAATAATGGTTATTTTAACTCAGTCTCTTCAGGAAGTTTTTCTGCCTTGACTCTCTGTGAATGCAGTTCTTTATTTATAAATGGACTCTACCGTTGAAAGGTTAAAGAGCTTTAAAAGCTTTAAAGAGCTGTTTTAAAAAAGCAAGAACTGTAGCAGTGAAGCTTTACCTCCCTGATTCTAACCAAGTGAGATATTTTATCTGCACAGACAAAAAGGAAGTGGTCATAAAAGAGAATAATATGTTGCTGTAGGCATTATGATGTACAGAGTAAATGTAATTTTTGTCACTGTTCTGTTAGTGCTTATGCTTTACTTTATGATCATTCTTTGGGGAGCATATCATTAAACAAGTTTTTTTGTGTGGCCTTTTTTCTTGTAGAAGAATGGGATGAAAATATATGTGAAACTTTACATTAGGGTATACTACTGAAAAATTTTCTAAGAAAACCACGTGAAATTTTCCTAGTTTTGGGTTTCATTGCAAACAAAAAACTGTAGTTAGGGTTTGCTGAAGAGTATAATTTTTTTTTGCAGACCCAGCTGATTTATAGCTGAGATTGGAAACTTGATGGTTTCACATGTTTTTCATTGAAAATTCGGTGCTTTTAGCTGCTTTCTTTTTAGTACTTTAAATTGTTAAAAATTGGAAGACTGGCAGATTCCATATGAGCCAAACAGGAAGAGAGATTCATACAAGCTTTTAGGAGGTAAAAACACAGCACTTAGCCTATTTCTTTGGGCGAGCACTTTTTTCCTGTCTTAAAGTTTTCTGATTCTTAGTGACAGATAGCTTGAAATCTGAAGGATGCTTTTTGTCTGGATGTTGTAAAAAATTCTTTCAACAGATGTTAAAACAAGTACCAAGTCTCATTCAAATATTGTCTAGACAGGAGAGGAAAAATAAAAGGCCATTACTTGTTTCATTTTGATGTGTAGTAAATATTTGTTCACATTATTCAACTTCTGGAACAAGTGTTGGATCTTAAGAATGAGGACCTTAATTCAAATCCCAAAGAAGTCAGCTGTAGTTTTGTTCACAAGCTTGGCTAAGTTTTTCATTAAAACCAGTTGAAACACAACCCAGGCAGCAGCAGAATACCAGTGGTACTGAGAGATGCTTAGGTATAGCCAACTGGGTACCTTCCTACTTGAAACACAGGGAAAAGTTATCCTGAGTGTGTTATGGGTGCAGAGTAAGCTCTGCCAAGGCAACTGCTATCCACACAGCAAAATTCTTTAATTTTTAGTTATGATAATTGATAATTTTCAGGTTTACAGCAACATTATATGGAAAAAGAGTATGTTGCCCTTGTGAGACTTTTACAGATCTTGTTGTTTTTTTTTTGTTTGTTTCTATGTATTTTTCATACTTTTTCCACTTTTCGGATTTAAATAGATATATAATATATACTACATTATATATATTTATATATATACATAAACAAAACTTGAATACAGTGAAAAAGCTGAGATGTGTGCCCCAGAGTCTCTCTGAACATTCAAAGTGTTAGATGAGCATGTCTTCAGCATGCTGCATTGGGTTTGCCTCATGGGCACGGTTGCAGTTGAAGAGCTGACATCTCCCTTTGTACCACAGACATTGCTGTTAAATGAAGGCACAGTTGTCTTTTGCCTTCTCTCTGAATAAAATCTGAATTCCCTGGGCCTGGTAGTGATGCTCATGCACAGTGAGGATCTCCCAGTGCACTCCTGGTTGGACAGTGTTTACTGGCCACCCTCACCGAATGAGGGGCTACTGAAAGATTTCTGAACAGCTTTTCCTTTAGCCCAGGGGAGGGCAGTCCTTTCTTTTGTCTCTCTCTGAGGTCCAGGCTTGGGCTAGGCCTGACATCTACTTTGCTATCCTCTACGTGGTTTGTATAGTTTTTCTTTGGTCCTTTAATCCTTTCTCCTTTCTGAAAGTATAGTTTTGATCCTGTCATCTGACTCGAGAGCACCAACTCAAGTTGCTTCCTTGTGGTGTCCTCATCACTGTGTTTTTGTCCTGAAAGCCAAAAGATCAAGCACAGCTGAGGGTTGCATGTGGCTGAGGGAGTCCTGTGTGTGCAGGGCAGGAGAGGGAGGGAGAAGGAGATGGACTGAGGTGGAAGGGCTTCAGATCTCAGCACATGAGGAAAGAAGAAGGTTCTTCATCTTCCATTATGAAGTGATTAAGGTTTGTCCCTGCACTCTTTTTTGTCTCCAAAAGATCAAAATGGATGAGAAACAGGAGCTAGAAATCTGTGAGGATTTTGAAAGAGAATGAGAACTTTTATCTCTAACTACTGTCCCTACAGCTCCTTTTCTCAAAGGTCTAATGGTGTCTCGATGCTTAATATTGTAAGGCTGTTGTTTTTAATGTCAGTGTCATGAAAGATATGGGTAGTATCATTCACCACTTGTTAGGACCTCATTCTTGTGAGATTCTGTCAATTTTCAGAGCTGCTGGACTATTTTTGTTGGAAAAAAAATACTTGTCAGTGACATTGCTGAAGAAAATTATTGCGCCATCTGGTGTTTTTAGACCTCATTCATTTTTTATGAGGATTTAGAAACCTGTGGTTCAATGGAAAGATGGAGGAACACTTTATTCATAGTAGTTCTGGTATTCAGGAAAAGTGTTTGTATTCCTTTTATACAGTGTAAGAAGGATTGGATAAAGAAACCCTGGATTGTCTAGGGAGCACTGCAGATAATTCAGGAATTATTTCAGTTGCACAAGTCAAGAGTTGATAGTCGCATTATAGAAAGTTCAACAAAAAAAAACCAAGAAAGCGTCAGCTTTTTGCTAATCCTTACTTGTAACAGATGGCCTGTGGGACAACCATGTCAGGAGCTGCTCCCTCTCATGGACTGGTCAGATGTTGAGATCAGCTGGCCCACAAACAGTTTGCTCCAAGAGAAAAGTGGGGACCCAGCAGAGGTTCTGTGCTTGGATGCTTTGTTTGTTGGTGTGTTCCAAGAAAAGGGAAGGAGGGGTAGGGAGGAGGGAGAAGCTGACTTTCTTGTTTATTGCATCTTCATAAAGGATATATTCCTTTTGAACTGGATTATTCAATTTGTGGAGATAATCAGTATTAAATAACTTTTTAGACCTGCTTAAAAAAAAAAAGATAAAATTCCCACAGACGTTTTTGTTTGAAAAAAAAAAAAAAAAAAAGAAAATGAAGAAGGAAGGGAGGAAAGAAAAATAAAAAGAGAAAGAAGAAATGAATCTGAATGAGAAAAATGCTTCCAAGTAACTTTTCCTTTTTTAGTACCATCAGGTATCAGGTTATGACAGTCTTCTAGTACTGCAAGTCCCCAAGAGCCATCAGACATAGGTTCAGCATCTTCTGTGCAACTTTTTTGTACTTGACATACTCAGGCTTACATTCCTCAGCTGTCAGAGGCAATTGGGAGCACAGGAGTGCACCTTGCAAGGAGTGCATTTTTCAGACAGGAAGGTCAGGGCTTCTCAGTTTCTGATTGTTTTAGGGGCACTGCTGAGATAGTGAGTTCATGTTGTCTGTGTGACTTAACTGTGTCGGTAATCAAACAAGAACAGTTGCTGCCAGCTGTATCAGGGATTGTTGATATTTTTTGGTCTGTGTTTGGCCCAACCACCTGCAAAAGTTTTGTTCTTTGCCTGCCAAGTTCACCGATAAACTGGAGCTTTGTCCTTGGAGAGACAGTTTCTTGTACAAACTGTTTTAGTTGCTGTTCTGTGATTGGCTGGTTGTCTGTAGAGGACATTTTGAAGGAGAAACTGAAGAGGAGAGGATGAAGTAAAGCCCTCAGACCCAAACAGATAAGACCCCTTGAGTGAAACAGCACAAGTGCGAGGGGAATCCCAAAGTTCTCACTCAGCACTGAAGGGGTGCACTCACATAACGGGGGAGGGACCGAAGGCCTCTGGCTGGGCGGTGCTGCCACACCGGCCCAGGGAGACATCTCCGGCTAATTGGATAAAAAATGCAGGTGGCTCGTGCTCGGGGCTCTCAAGCTTCACATGAAGGACAACATTGCCTTTTGCAGGGACTCCTGTGATCTTTGTGAGCCTGCTGACCCTCCGAGGATGCAGCCTCTGCTATGGGGAATTCTGGTTATCCTGGGGTCGGTGAGACAACCTCATAAAACAGACCTGCATGAGTGGGGGTTTCACTGAGGGCTTTGTTCACTCCTCTCCTTTCCTGTCTCTCGGGTTCCCATTTACTTGGCCACTTTTGTAATCAATATTGAGTTTATTGTTGAGCTTTCAGCAGTGTCTTGGTTTTCAATCTCGGCATCCTTCGAACTCACCCCATTACACCAGCTTTACCACTATTTAGTTATTTTCAAGAGGAAGACTGCTCTTTTAGGTTTTTGGCTATTAATAGAAGCAATACAATTAAAGTCTGAGTTATGAAAACTAATTGTGGATCACAGGAAAGGGAACAGTGTCTTGTACTTGTTTAGTTCCCTCTCATGAACAAGGAGATTTTCCATTTTATTTCATAAATGCACTGCAATTGTTTTCTAGGAATAGGTCTTGTAGGGTGAACTGAAATACTCAACCTTGCTGCTTTATAGTCTGCCTTTGGGGGACACCTTCCCATTTTCTATGGCATTTTTCACTTTATAGCCCTCTCCCTGCCCTTTTCTATGTAAATCATGTTACTCTTTCCACTTGGTATTAATACATTCCTGCTAACGTGCATAAATTCAAACTTGGCTGATGACATGTTTTTGATGTAAATTAAAGAAAATTTTGTCTGTCTTTTCCTCAGTGAGAATTTTAGATTACTTTTTATTCCTGTGGAAGGAAAGGGAGAAAACTGCCTGTTCTTCATGGAATTAGGAAAACACTGTGAATACTGGATAGGTATGTATAGGTCTGGTAAGATTTGTGAGGAGGGGTAATTTTTTTGTGGTCACTATGTTCGGGGAGTTAGAGAAACAGACAAATCTTCGGCCTAGTAGGAATTTACCCCTTTGGAAGCTGTGCATGGCAGATGGAGTAGGATGCCAACCTGTGCATTGGGAAGCAGAGGAATGTCTTCCAGTGCCTACTGCTGACCCAGAAAATTGTGACGAGGGGCAAGATACTGGCAAGCATGCTTCAACCTCTGGGCCCCCAGCAAGTGTATGATTCTCTTTTCCAGGCCAATGGTAGTAACAGCAGAGAGGAGGCATTTGAGGTTCCTCTGATCATGAAGGGGCTTTTTGGGAAAAGCACTGAGCACTTGGAGATGCGCAGAGCGATAAGAGAGCAAGAAATACAAGAGATAAAGTTTCCTATTTAAGACAATATTTAAATAGTGGGACTCAGGAGCCTGCTCTGTTACTCAAGAGACCAGATTGGTCTGACCCAACCCAGCTTTCAATCAACACTGGGTTGGAGAGGCCTGCTTTTTTTGCTGGAAGGGTGTCCCCACATGGCATTGAGTGCTTGGCTGGTGCTAAGTAAACAATGCTTAAATAAGACGGCTGGAGGGAGCATTTGGCGGCAATATTAAAGAATGAGGAATATCCCTCCAGAAATAATCCTGGGGATTTTGAAACTTCATGATAGCATAGGTGTGGCACCATAGGCAGCCCTTCTTGTGTGGGGCCAGTGGATGGGAACCTTTTCTAACCCTCCTGCTGCTAAAACTGCTGGAACAAAACTCCTTTAAGCCCACCTTTGCGATGGAGCTTAAACTTCCCTTATCTCCTTTTCTTCTGTAGATTGATGCCAGTCTTTGGGTGTTCACACAGGTATGCTGTCAGATGGGCTTTCACATACCTGACTTCATGCATCAAAGTAGGGTGTACTGAAGACACCTTTATAAATAATCTTATAGCTAATGGAAAAATAGAAAAATTAGCAGTAATGCATAAAAGTATGAAGTCAGAAAAACATGGAATTTTTCAGCCAGTTTTGATGTCTCCCCCTGCTTGTCAAGACTTGAGGTTTTCAGTCTCCTTCCAGGAAATGAATGAGATTCAGGGCCCGGAAAGGGCTTAGTCATTTCTGTCAGAGAGAAATACTTGGTTTTAGTTTATTTTTTTGGACATAGGAAGGGATTCAGGTGCAAGGAAGAACAAAAGGTTTCTTTTAATGTTTAAAACAGACTGAGTTTGATTCAGCTCTGTGTAACTCAAACAGAATGTGTTGGCTGGAAAACTGCGATACAAAGCAACGTCTTGATAGTGCATATCATTTACAGCACCACCTGCTTTGCAGTAGCCGACCTTGTATGAATCAGCCAGCAGTGTGTCTTTCAAATCTTAGGAATTGTTGTGTTCGTGTATTGATGAAAAACGAGCATTTTATACCATTTAAACTAAAGGGCATTTTATACCAATTAAATATGAATATGTTGAAGAAGCTTTGTGTTTTCCTTTTTTTCCTTATTCTGTTCCAGCTTTCCAAGAGTGCAGTTAAATTAATTACACTGGATTTTTTCCACTGTTAGGGGGTTTGTGTGTCTATTTCTTAAGGATTTTCTTTCTGTTGTGTTAGTTTTTTTGTTTGGGCCCCCTCCCCCCCCCCCCTCCAGTTGTTTCACATTTGAAATCTTCCTCAAGGGAGTGGAAAAATAAAGTGAAAAGTGTGGCAAAAATGCCATTTATTCTGTCACAGTGAGGAGCTATAACAGGAGGTGATAAAAGAACTGAAACTAGAAAATATTTTTAAGCAAAAAAATTAGTAAAACCCTGTTGTTTCCAAACTTCACCATTTTTTAATGCGTTTTCTTTATAGGCAGATCTATTTAAAAAGCTTAGTATCTGGTCTTTTTCATTCTTTTGCTTTGATATTGCTGATTCTGGAATAGAACTGCAGCAGATTTTGGGTGAAGGGGTCCGTGGTCCTACCCTGCGCTCGGAGCAGGGCTTGCTTCAAAGTTGTATCAGGTTACTAAGGATCAGGTTTTGAGCACCTCCACAGACAGATGGTTTGTAACCTCTCTGGGTCACCTGTCCCAGCATTTGACCATCCTTGGAGTAAAAAATACCTTTCTTGTATTGAAAGAACATATTTACCTTTCCATTTATACTTACAACTTCACAATTTGTATTTCAGATTTTAGTATCATAAAGCTATTAGTTATTGCTTTATGTCATCAGGTTCGGCTCACTCCTGGGCAAGCCATGTGGGAGTAGTAAGAAGAAGGGAGCCCAGCAAACACATCATATAGAGAGGTAAAGGATGGGGGGGAATGTGAATGCTATTTCTAAGTTCACCAGGGGTGAAAGCAACCAGTGAAGCTTTTTGGTGCTTTTGCTACTATGTGCATTCAAGCTGGTCATGAACAAATATAGCATAAAGTTAGATGAAGATTGTTAGGGTGGGCAGATAAAAATCAGTTACTAGACTATTTGTGGTGAGATAATAGAAATTTTTGTGATGGTTGGTGTTTTCAAATGACAAAGATTAATTACTATAATTTTTACAACTCATTTCTTCTGTAGCAGGCTTATTCATACTACCACCAGATTTGGCCACCAGAAGGGTAACTTTATCTGCTGCAGTTCAGAGCAGAGGAAAGGTTATTCCTCATCAGGGAAGGCTCCCTACAGGCTCCGTTTTTACTGAGTGGGAAAGTCCTAGTTTTATCATGCTCAGAGCAAGTTTACCTGCTTTTTTTTGTGATGTTGCAATATACATTGAAATCCAGTGGCCCCAGGCCAAAGTTCAGAGTAAAGTTTGCCTTTTTGTTTCTGTGGTTTTAATCTGAGGATTAGGGTGTGGTTAGTATCTGCTCAGATGTTTGGTGTGTTTAATATTGGTTGATGTTTGAATTAGCAAAATTTATCTGCTGTCTCATCATTAACAACAATATATATATATAAATATATAGTTAATATATATGTGGAAGCATCTAAAGAGCCCACTTTGGTGTCTAAAGTTGGACTTCAGCAGAATTTAAGTACTCCATATAAAAGAGCAATTCTGAATTTTTGTTTTTAGTGAACATCTTAATCTTTGAATGCATAATGTTTGTTCAGGGTCTTGGTTCTGGACCACAGCATTTCCTGGGTATTTCAGCTCCCTGCTGTACATATAAATGCTCCAGACGAGGGAGTGCTAGTGACTTGCATCACTGGCTGGTACTCTGCTGGGGTCCAGACTGGTGACACAGAGTTGAGTCTGCTACAGTACTTGTGATGGAGAGTCTCTGAAGCATAGAAATAGCACTGGGGCCAGTGCAAAGCACAAATGGTGTTACCAGTGTCTATTCAGAAATATAGCTTGGGAAAGGGAAGATACTAACAAACATTTTCATACTGTGTCCAAGTTGTTATGTCATTCTCTGAGCAATTGAGAGATCCAGGCTTTGAGCATCGTTTTTCACTTTGGATGACAGTATCATGAGAAGGGCATCCATGTCTAAACAGCAGAGGCTTCTCCTAGCTGATTGTTTGTAGTCAGTCTGCTGCTTTCTTGGTCTTCTGCCCTGCATCCCTTGGATTTCCTTCTGCTCTGTAACCCATTTCAATTACTCTGCAACAGAGGGGACAGGGTATGCTTCCACCAGAGGAATGATCAGAGGAAGTTTGAAGCTGTGTGAGTTCAAATCCTATCTAGCTGAGGAGGAAGTTGTACTGAGGGTTCCCATTTTTCAAGTGGCACATCAACCACTTGTTTTGGGAAGCCTGAACCCTGTTCATTTAAATGTTTCTCCATAGAAGAAGGTCTTGAGCAAACCTTGTCTAATGGAAGCTGTTCCTGTCCATGGCAGGGTCTTTGGACTAGGTGGTCTTTGAAGGTTCCTTTTGACCCAAGGCTTTCTGTGGTTCCATGTAGCAAAGCAATCTGCAAAGGCTTGAGTTGGATTCAGTGGACTTTAGGGTTGCACATGTTTGAAAAGTTTGAAACATACATGCTATCTCATTAAATAGTGGTGAAAACACTATAGTTCATATTAAAGTAGGTAACTAAAATATAGCAGTGATCATTGACTGCAAAAACTGAAATCAGAAATATTTTTTAGACCTTGGAGGGAAAAAACTCTGTGGCCCTGAATCATGTGCCCAGCTGGATGTATTTTTACCTAGAATCTGAAATGGGAAGACCAAGAAAAAATTTTATTGCCCAAAACCTGGGGAGAAAATTGTTGCATAGGTAGGCTAATGCACCAGAGCACATGTTGGCTAGCCACAAGTAAGAATGAGTTTGAACGTGAATTTTTTAATAAATAATGACATGACTTTTTGTATGTGTGTTCTAGAAATACTTAAGTACATTTTCTGTATATGTTTAGTGATATTCTGGTTTAAAGAATTATTCCTGCATCTAAATGTTAATGTGTCTATTTTTGTTAGAACTGCAGTAAAAATAGGTTTCAGACACTATATTTAGGTTTGCAGGCTGTTACAGTGCTAGAATCTGTGTCCTGAAACTCCCTTTTACTCTGATGTCTGGATTTTATTTTGCTTATTGGATGAAGTGTAGCCTGGTTTTCTGGGATTTGACTCTCTGAAACTTTTGATTCCACTTGAAATGGAAGGTAAAAAGTCTGAATGGGTTGCAATCAAATACTCAGAGTAAAAATTCTGTCACCAGTGGAGATCCTACAGTAATTTTCTCTGGGGAGTGGTAGAGCAATTTCTTCAGGTTCCCTGCCATTCTGGCTTTATGCGATGTGAAAAGGATTCTTTTGACTATAATAACACTTTAGGTCCAACATTTTCAAAAAGGTTGATGACTTCCCCCTGCCCTCAGAAAGGTCTTTGCAGAAGGCAGCTCTCTTGTTAAGATGTTAAGAGCATGTACTCAGCTGAGTCATGACAGCAGCCTTCAATTATGTGAAAGGAAACTGTGAAAGGAAAGAAATGAAGTATTTTTAATTCAGATGGGAAAAGAAGCAGAAGGCTTATAGTAAGAAAGAGTGAGCTAGATGATCGTTGTTATGGTGAAGGTAAAATTTTCCCAGGTGTATATTGCCCAAGGAAGTTAAGAAAACCTCTTGTTGTTGAAAGGTGTTTAGAAGAGATGAGACAAACCTTAGGCTAAAGGCAAAGAATGGACTAGAGACCGCTTGAGGTTTCTTCAAGATTTTTTTAAAAGTTAAATATACCTGACACTTTCAGAGGGAGTATTTAAACTGAATAGGAGTCTGCCATGAGCTAATCCATTTGAGTGTAACTACACAACACCTTTGTTCAGTGTATAAGTGTTTCTAAAAAACATGCTTATTAGCTTTTTGATGACATAACTGGTCTCTCTGCTAGGGGATGGCATTCTGTCAGACAGTTTACCTTGTAAATTTTGATGCAGAGAGGAAATTGAATAGTTTTGGTGTTGACTTCAACTCTTATTATTTACACCAATGTGTGCACATACCTACATATGCTTCAGGAGCTTCACCTTGCCATTGCTGCTGGATTGTATAATTTTCAATTGCTTGTTTTGAAATGGTTGGGTAAAAGGGAAGAAGAAGTCTGTTGAATAAGGATCATAAATTTTGATGAAATTTTATAAATAACTGGAAGCTTAATAGATTTCAGATGGTTGTTCTAAGAGCTGTAGAGTAACTGCCCTTAAATACTTGACCCTTGTGGAATTACCCTCATATTTAACTTCATACCAAAATATCAGTGTAGGGAACAGGTTGAGTGGCACTTGAGAATATTTTATTTATCGCCTTTAAATTGCAAAGACTTTTTGTTTGAGAATGTATGTAGACAGATAGATCTGTCTTTGAATAAAGGCCAGGGAATGTCTTGAATGGTGATTCAGCATCTAGTGATTAAGTCATTGTTGTAGATCTCATTTTAAGCTTCATCCCATTGAACTTGATGATTATGTGCTGAAAAGTGGAGAGGAGAGGAAGGATTGTCACATGAGATCACCTTTCTGAGAAGAAACAAGAATTTTGTGGCATATTTTATGCTCTTGGGTTGTTAGCTTATAGCTCTCTGCTCTTACTGTCATGATAAAAAGCCTGCCTTGAAAAATCATACCACCTTTTTTCTTTTAAATTTTTAAATTTAGATACTTGGCTGTGTTGCCAGATGTTTTGTGTTGCTGAGGCAATACAAAGCAGTAGGAAAATTGCCCTTTAAGTCTTCTGCTTATTGGGGTATTTATTGATGTTGAATACTATACTATATATAAAGAAAGAGAGAAATAATGGAATTATCTAATTCAAACTGTTTTCTTTGACTGATGAAATTAAATGGTATTTACATATCCTTTAGCTCTGCATGTGCAATTAAGTAACTAACTGTTGATTTCAGTGAAAGACTAAAAGCATTTCTGCTGAAGTAATTTTTTAAGTCTGAATGTGAGCTGTGATATTTCTGCAGATGATAACAAATGTCTTTTAATACTTCCTAGCAAATAAAATGGTGGGTTTTGTTACTGATGATCTTGTTTTGCTTGCTGTGTTTTTTCAGAGCCTAAACATAAAGTAACTCTTCTCCAACTTGTGATGAAATTGGACTTGTTTAAGCTTTCCCTGTTCCTGGCAGCCCAGCCTGGAGGGTCATCAGCATTAGCATTACCTGGTGAGGAGGGAGCAACACCATTAGATTTGGCTTTACAACATGGACACTCCAAACTAGTTGAGGTCTTCACAAAGTGAGTATAATGGCTTGCAGCATGCTTCCTCTGCAAATGTCCTGTCAGTTAAGGAATGCGGGTAATACTGTTGTTTATCTTGAAAGAGTTGCCTATTTTGTGCTGATTTCTGCTGCTTTTTACCAGTATTATAATTTAAAGTGGTAAACTTGTATTTATAATTAAAGAAAATTTGTTATTTGCATCCTTCATTACATTTACAAGTCAATTAATAGTCAGTTAAATGACAGAGGACCAGCTGCACCATCAGGTACCTCTCCTAGAATTATTACAGCTGAATCCTGATGCATTGCAAACAAGAAAAGACATCCCTTAAAAAATAATACATAGAAATATTTGTTACAAGCAGAACCATAGGGCCTGACTTTCATGAAACATTGGCAGACTGTGACCTCTCTAAAGCTCGGGTTTGAACAAATAAGGGAGACTCAACCATAAAGCCATTGCTGCAGTTATGATTCTTTTGCCAGAGAGCTGCCACACTGATAAATGACTTACAGAACAAGTGCTTTCTGGCACCTTTCAGCTGTCTGAAATTCCCTCTGTACAGTCCTGAGGAGCTACATGGGGGTGTGTGTGTGTATGTGTCTTGGGATTCCAAATGTTCAGCATCAGACACCCCTTCTTACTCTTGGATTTTCTTTGCAAATAGAGATACACAAGAATTGGGATACATTTTTACTTTGTTATGTGGCTGTTTTAATTCTGGCTCCATGCAGCCTATAGTTTATGTGAGACTTACCCGTCCTTCAGTATGGTGCGTTCTGTTATGACTGTCTCATTTGTTTGTAATGTTCAAACAATACTGTATTCCCTTGAGATACTTTCTGTTTTTCACTGTTTTGGGATAACAAATCTGCTAGCTGCCAGTTGTGTCCTATGGCTATATATGGCAACATTTACAGGAAAAGGTACTGTTACTCATTTGTAGCAATCAGGAGAAATAGGTGTTGTCACAGCTTGCTCTTTCTGACTTCTTTTACTAGTGAGTAACAATCTAGAGCTAATATTGTTTTTTTACCAGTTGATAGCTAGAGGTAGCTGTGTGTCCTTAAGGCTAAGAGGAGCAATTGATAAGTATTTGTTTGTCCAACTGTGTTTTCAGTTAGTGCTTCAGATTTTCTACCTCTGGTTTTTGTAGTGGGTGTGTTGGGGTCCTGACAAGTTGTGCCAAAGGCGAGCAGGAAGCTCATCGGGGCCATGCTTTGCTTCTACCTGTACACAGAGCACTTCAAAGAGTAATCATTCCAGCTTCCAGGGCAGTCACTTGCTTGACATTTCAAGAGCAGAGATCTGTGATGGTGCCTGCGTGCAGCTTGTTCATTCATCGGGAGCTCTGAGGCTGACATTTAGCCACACTGCACAGCACTTGCTGGAGTTGGACATTAAGCTCTTCAGAAAACACTTCTGGGACAGACCTCTTCTTTACCAGGTACTATAGCTTTTCTTCATAATTTCCAGCTCTAAACTTTTCAGGCTGGATTTGTTTTTCTCAAGTAGCCCTTTAGTTTAGGCTGCCCATGTCACTAATCACCAGATAACTGCAGGAGTACTGTTGTGGGCTTCTATTTTGTGTTAAGGGTAGCACATTGTATGACTGAAGCTGGAGCATAAGAGATGTTGAGAGCTTTGTTAAAGCCTCCTTTGCCTCCCAAGTCGTTTTTTAATTTTGGTGGACTCTACAAGGAGTATCTTTCCCTGATATCTCCATGTCTTCAGTGGCATTACCATTGTATTCACTTTAGTACTTTGAAATATTTAATGTAGTTCCATTATTTTGTCTGGTAGTGTAATACTTGGGAACCTTTATCAAGAGCCAACCCTGGTCTATTATTTACGGCAGAAATAGAGTATAGACTTTTGCTATAGAGTTTAGTTATGGTATGGTTGGTCTTATTTCACTGTATGATATCTGAAGCACTGTTCTCATATCCTTCAGGACATCTCTCAATTTCAGTAAAGTAAGGAGGAGAACGCTTGCATGTACAAGTTCTTTAATAGCAATACAGTTGGCTCTTTTTCTAGTCTTGAAATTCAGCTTTTCTTTTCCATGCTTTGCTTCAGGTTTCCTTGTTTGTGCACTGATTTTTCTTGAGTTATTTTTATTGCATTCTGTATTTCTTTTTTCACTTATAAAATGATTTACGTGTTATGTGTGACATAGAAATTTAAGGTATGGTATGTTGTATAGTCCTTATGTATAATCTACATTGTCAAGAATTTGATTTGTTCCAATACAAAGAAGTTATTCTGTGTAGCTAGCAGAATCCCTACAGTTGTGTGTGGCTTTTTCATTGAAACAATAGTAAACCCAATAGGAAAACCAAGACTATAATCAAGAACGCATTGTTATTTTTATAACTGGCTTTTTCTTGCACTCATAAAATCCTCGTTTTTCCTTCAGTCTTTGAAATGGGAAAAAGAAATGTGAAATGTTAGATATTCTCAAAGACAAAGACTCTTAAAGGCTAAAAATTCTGCACTAGGTATTTTCAGGAAAATGTCTGCTGCCCTGGATTTGTGAGTTCCCCTTTTGCTCATTCCTCTGCAGCAGTCTAGATTCTGTTGTGGGGACCCTGTTCCCCTCCTGCTCAGTGTCAGTGTTGAACCACTTTTAATAAAGCATAAATAAACCAAAATAATTGGGAAGATCAGGTGTTTATTTAGTCAATTTCTTGTACACCAGATATCATCCTGGATTTTATGTGGGAAAATGATCGAACTGTCGTGTTTAGATTGTGTATTATGTTCAAAAGGAAAGGTAAAATTAGTTTTATCTCTATTGTGAACAAGGATTTTGAGCACTTTAGTTGTATGCAAAGCACTAGTAGGGAATTAGAGATTTTTGGTGGGCATTAGAGATTTCACAGTCTTTTTAAAATAGAGGTAGAATTCATTGCTGTACTGGAGTATTTATTTCATCTACAGCAGACTAAGGCTTTACAGCTGGTATCTTGAGACTGCATAAATGATCACATTGCTATTTTATGTTTGAGTCAGAGAGTCATGAACTTAAGAGAAGGAGCTTTTCTCATGTGTGGTGGCATGTAGCTGTGGATTTGTGTGAAATGGCTGACTTAGGGAGGAGCACAAACTATTTTTGCATTTATTCCTGCAGTAAAATACTAATCTTTCTCAAGTGTGTTCTTCATTCTCTGCTCTGTGGATTCTTTTAGTTCCTTGAGTAATCCTTAAAGTCTAAAATGGTAATGTAAAAGTTAAAACAATCAAGCTGTCAATAAGGTACAGTCACCTATAGGGGAGCCATGCCTCCACTAAACAGTTCAGAAAGGGAAAACTCACAGATTTTGTGGCTGTACTAGGCAGTACAGAAGAGAGATTTCTGAAGATGATGAGGAACAATGTGAAATTGCTTGAACTCTGTGTGACCTCCTTGGGGCAGAGATTGCTGTGGTGTTAGTGAGGCCCGTCAGTGAGGCTGTGTGGTTCACTGTGCACCTCCAGTGGAGACCTAGGTAGCATGTGAAGGTGATCCACTTGACTGTCTCAGCTGCTGGGCAGCACAGCCAGTGCAGGGGAGAGGTCAGGGGAACAGGGAAGAGAGATCTGGGGACTGATGAACATATTTGAAATGGTGTTAGAGTAATGAAAAAACCAGAAAGGTCAAACCAGGATAATAATCCAAAATTATTAAGATAATTTATGAATATTAAAGTAATTTTATTGCATTGTGGTGAACAAATTTAGTAGTTTCTCAAGGAGGAGATGACTTCTGCCTCGTAGGTGTGGGAGTAGGAAACTGCCTAGCACACCAACAGATGAGCAGAGAAAAATGCAATTAGCCCCACTGAGGTGGGGATCATAGATAGCTTGACAGCTTCATGGCTTTCAAATCGGTTTGGCTGCAATATTCAGCCCAGGATCATCCCTTACTACTTCTTTTCTGTTCAGATTACCATGTCTTTTACTCTGTTTGCTGCTCTTGGTGGATGGTAGATAGTCAACCCACTAGGAGCAAGCAGAGTTGTGGATGAAACTACACAAAAGGATACCTTTTTTCTTCCTCCCAGTTTGCTTGTAATCTCTGAGGGTAATTGCTGAAGTAAAAGTCTGGATCCCAGTCCCCAGTTTCTTTTGAGTAGGAGTGATAGTCAGTGTGCATATGCATGAGGGGGCAGCCCGAACTGGGGTCACAAACATGGGAAGAGAGTGGCTCGTGCCTTGCAGGCTGGGTTTACCATGTAGTTAGTGTTTAGACTGGGTTTATTCTCTTTATATTACCTATGCATCAAAACTGCTTGCTTTATAGGGATGCTTTCAACATAAAGTAGACTTCTGAACAGAGCTGTTGTGCAAGGCTGCAGTGCTACTTTCCTCATAGAGAAAAAGGTTCTAAGCAGTGAAGTACAAATGTTAAATCTCACCCTTTATATCCCTTGTGTATTGTAGGCAGGAGGTAACTTCTCTCTGTGGTTAGAAATATTTTACTGGTTTCCCTCTTGAGGAATTACTGTTGGTTTCCCCTGGAAGGTAGCCAATAAAATATTCCCAGTGGAATCTCTATCAGTCATTTTAGTAATGCTTATAACATATCGATTTGCTAGTCTTTTGATATTATTCTTGAGTTTTCAGATAAATGTCACAGGCATCAAGTACAGTTACTGTAATTTTTATTTTTTTTTTAATAGAGTATTAATTCAAACCAAGTTGAGACAGTGGAAAGTCCAAAAATGCCCTGCAGTACAACAAGTTCTATAGAAGGTACTGTTTTTTTTCCTATAATGTTGCAATCTTTAAAAGCTCTAGAAAGCTGGCACAGATTTGTGAACTATTTATTTAGCCAGGAAGATCACACTTCATACGATGTTAGAGACCTGTAAGTATAGAACAGTGGAATATGTACATCATACATTATTAGAGTTGTGTAAATCATGATATTCCTTACAAAGCGTTGATTTTCCAGTATCAGACTAAAATTGTTCACAAAATATTATGGAATTTGTAATGACTGGAAAAGCCTTAACTGATTTCATGTTAAGATCCAGAAAAATGTGAGATGGTTCCAGGAGAGGGCAGTGTTTAACTGAATGAATGCACCAGCCTGTAAATTCCAGTAAAGCCAAATAAGTTAATAAAGATAGGAGCAGAGTAATGTTTTGTGTGGGTAATTTTGGGATCCAGCCCAGACTTCTTATTGTGGCACAATTTTAATTTGTTTCCATTAGGCATTCAGTATTTTGATGAGTGGTTTACCTCTAAGGATTGTGGGACTGTGCTTGTGAGAAAGCTCTTTCATTACCGGAATATTTCCATGTGTACCTCAGAGGAAGTATGTCTTAGATCTGAGGAGAAAATCTCAAAAAAAAAGTTCATTCTTCAGCATCAGAAGTATGAGGCTTGGGGGCTTACATATCATAGTTATGAATGAATTAAAAGTTTTCATCAATTGTCCATTTGCTTATGTGGCTGGCACTGTATATTTGGCTGAAAACTGAGAGCTCTGTGACAGGCTCAGTCTTAATGAGGGCAGCAGAAATGTGAGCACCTGCATAAACTGCTGACAGGACCAGGACCAGAGTGAGGGAAAGGAAAGTGACTGTAGATCCAGGTGTCATTAGCTAGTTACTTCAAGTGAATGGGTAAAATAGGGACATAGTCATTGTGCATTTAAATGTGTATGCTGCTATTGTTAGTATTGGAAAAAAAGGTTTATACCCAACTTCTCTAGCAGTGTTCAGGCAACAAGTGTTCTACCATTAGAAGTTAAATTTGCAGAGAAATGTTAAGCAATTGCTAGCAGTTACATCTGCTACTGTAAGTGTAAGTGACGATTTATCATATGAGGTTTGTGAATAATGCATTGACTCTGAGTGTTCATCTGAGAGCTGTGCTCTGACCAGCATTATCTTTATGGCGCATCTTGGGGATAGAAGGTGAATGGCCTGCATTGGTAACACTGTATGTGGTAGTAGCTTGGCCAGTGTGACTTCTAGGTGAAGATTACTTCAATATTTTTCAAAAATGCAGTTTTAATTCAGTCTGACTTGACACAAGCAGAGTGCAAACATCAATGAATATTCATTGCCCAGAGAGAGACTCACTACTTCAGGATGTCTACTCTCATTTTGGATTCTGGTTGTAAAGCTGCTCATCCTCTTTGCCAATTACGTTTTGCATAGAGGATGAGCAGCAAAGATATTTGGCATAGATTGTGGCACAGGCACAGCTACCAGTGTTTGTTTTCAGTGGAAGCTATACGCTTTTGTGCCTTCATGCATCAGACTTACTTTGTGCCTGGTTTTGAAAAGAAAATACATTTCAATTCAACAGCAGGAAAAGCAAGCTGCGTTTTGTTAGTATTCAGGACCTATACAAACAAATGGTAATAAATATACTTGCATGTTTTACACTCTGTTATCTACTTGTAGACATGAGAAGCCTGTAACTACTGTTTGTACACTGTTAGGCAATGAAGGTTTTTTGTCTTCTTGCATTTCAATATTGTCATAGGTTACCATATTTCTGTAAACAAGACTTTTTGCTAGCTACCATCAAATAAAAAAAACTGAATAAAACGTGAATGGTGATTGCTGGTGACTTGTCTTACACTCTCCATTTGCCAGCATTCAGGAGACCAAAAGAGCTTTGTTTGTGATTGAGTTAAAATTGTTGCTGCTAGAAGCAGAAATTGTACGAAATGACTGCACTTTTTGCAACATTCTCAGTTACATTCAGTGAACTCTTTTTTAAAGTGGCTGCTAAGCTCAGGACTTTATTTTGGCACATTCATATCCTGAAAGTATCCCCCTCAGATTTTAAAACTGATGCCATTCCAAGAAGTAGTAACCGCTTGCTTCTAAAGTCAAGATCAACTGACCTTCAGAATGCTATCAGAAGCCCTGAGCTGTTATCGAGAGGAGGTTGCTATAGCTGTATGTCGCTTCTTGTGAAATTCAATCATGAAAGCAGTGGGTCAGTGTAAGGTGATGCTGCTTGCTTAGCAGTGAATCTCCCATAGCAACTTAATTAAATTCAAATACATGGAGTGATACGTTATCCAGTGAGGATGTAGCACAAAAGGTGAAATAAGATCGTAATTCTATAGTTTGTGCTTTTTTCCCCCTGTTTTCTGTCCTTGAAATTCCATGCTGTTGTGGTTTTGCTTTGGGTCAATTTGCTTTTACATCCCCCACATAATTACTATTAGTTGGGAGAAGGTTTATGCAGACAAAAGAGACTTGATTTGGGGAAACGTGTATTAACATTTATTATTAATAAGTTAAAATTAAAGAATTACATCTACAATGATGCTACTTAGGTAAAAGTACTACGTATTTACAGAAAAATATTTCTCCCCCCTTTTATATTAGTCCAAGGAGGAGAAGCAATTCTTTTCTCCATTCTTGGAGTTTCAGCTCTCTCTCTCTCTCCAGTAACTGCAGCACTCTCGTCGCAACTGGAACTCTTTTTCCTTCTCTGTGTCAGCCTCCAGGGCTGGGCCTACCACCCTCCTGGGCTAAGACTGGAGGCTAGGGGGTTGCCCAGGTCCTGAAAGTTTTTCTTCCATAGGCTTGCAAGGGGATACTTGCTTACTATGGATCTTCTTCCACAGGGTTACAGGGGATAATGGCTTGTAAGTCCACCCCTGTTCCCTATGGAGGTCCCTTCCCATGGGAGAACAGTCTTTGACAGACCTCTCAGCATGGGTCTAGCATGGATCCCTTACTTGGATCCCCACATCTCACCCGAACCGTCTCGCTCCAGCGTGAGGTTTCTCTCAGGGTCACAAATCTTCAGCAGCAGTATGGATTCTTCACTGAGATCGCAACATCTCACATGAGCCGTTCTTACTCCAGCGTGAGGTTTTCTCAGGGTCACAAATCTCCAACAGGACTCTGTTTTATCTCAAGTCTCTCATCGGATTCCTCATGCATCAGCTTATTCCAGTGTAGACTCTTCCACGAGCAACATGGGAGTTTCCTCACCCCAACAAACTTTCACAGGTAGCAGGGTTTTATTTTTCAGTCTTTACCCTGCTGAAGGGAGAGAGCGAAAGGGGGAAGAAGCAAACCCCCTCCCACATACTTTTGCACTTCTCTCTTCTGCTGCAGTTTCAGCTGACAGCTTTGACCTTGGACACTCCGTTATCTTTTTGCTGGAATTTCTTTCACAGTAGTTTCTTCGTCCAAGCAGTTCGTCATTTAAACTTTTTTTTCCTTCACTATCTTACAAGAGACAAGGGAGGCTTCAGTGCTGCACTTACCCCCCGGCCCAAGCTGGGGAAGGAGGGGGCCTTGGCCCTTCTAGGGCCCACCACCTCTCTCCTACATGGCTGCCGCTCCTAATTTCAACTGCGCAACACCCTTCTCTTCTGTTTTCTTAAAGATGTAATTAGCAAAGGCATTACTGAGAATTTTAATTGGCTTCTTGTCTGGAAATTCACCTAGACAAGACCATTCTCAGCCCCAGGGGCTGGCCGGCTGGGCAAAACTACAGCACATGCCCATGAGTTGACCGAATACTGTTACTTGTAGAATAAGCCTATTGCTGCTAGATTATATTGGGTTTAGAGAAAACAGTGTTTTATTTCTGAGAATTATGGAACTGAATAATAATAATGCCAATTGCATGTCTATTACTGTAAAAAAAGAAAATCTTCCCACTGAAACTTTTACAGTAAGTTTCTGCATCTATAGTTACAGATGAAATAGTCTGTTCTAGTAGCTGAAAGGTGATGTTTGGGATGTCTTTGCTTGACAGCACTAGGGATTTTGTGCTCTGTTACTATACTGTGTTAGAATGCAAGGGGAGATATGTGTGTGACTGCTGCAAAAGATTAATTAAAAAAGGTGGATTAACTAAAAGTTAATGATTGAGATGCTGATCAGCATGGAGACAGTCCTAACTCTTACCAGTGTCCAGGGGCACTGCTGAGATAGAGACAACAGCAGAATTGCGTCCCAGAACTTCATGTCACAGAAACCTGCAAGTTAGGCAGTGTTGTTGTTGCTGAGGATTATGTGATTTAGGTAACAGGCTTTGAACTGTTTTTCCAAAGACATGTTGATTTTTTTCAATGCCAATAAAGGTCCCCAAACCCCACATAACTCAAGCCACTCTATGCTGACTGTTGAGGCCTACTTCGTTTAACTACTTGCTGGAGCTGGAGAAATTGAGAGGGATTTGAGTATCTGAGAACAGATGTAACCCTTGAGTTGAAAGATTCAATATAAAATGAAGCATTTATCATGATATATATAATCTGTCTATATAATTTCATTTTTTAAAACAGATTTACTAGATAACATATTCCTGAAAGCCCAAGTAATGCTTTTGTTCATTTGCACTCCTATAGCCAGATTACTCTTTGCTGTTTCACAGTAGTCCTTCAGGCTGTATTTGAGCAAAACTTGGAAAGTGTGTGGGGGTTTTTTTGGCATGTACTGTGTCCTTTCCCACAGCCCTTGGAAGAAACCATAAAAAAGGGGGGAAAAAAAAAAGAAAAAAGCATTGGATGTGAAGTTATTTTTTACTTTTTACTTTTTGTGGTTAAAAATGCAAGGTCTAATTTCAGAAAATGCATGAAAGCCCTGCACAAGAAAAGCAGAGCTCATCTGCTCAGCAGCATTGGTGTGAGGCGCAACGCCAGAACTGATGGTTTTCTGAGCCTGTGGGGGGTTAATCAGCTGGCTGAGAAATTGCAGGGCTTGCCTAGCATAAGCTTCATCCTTGAGACAGCATGGTTTATTACATCTGAGCAGTTAGTCTCTGAGGGAGACCTTGTGGGTAACTGTGAGTCCTTAACTGGACTTAAGTGGAAAAAATGCTCATTGGCTTCTTGGAGGTATCTAAACAGTTTTGGGAGAGACCAATATATGTCAGAAGTCCTATTGCAGTTAGTCAGTTGTATTTGACCTCTAGTGTTAAATTCTGCTTTATGTTTATAAGTATCTGTTTACAAAACCAGAAAATCTTTGACTTGGTATTTTTTAATCACTTGTTAAAGCAGCAGCTTCATTATTACCTGGGTATGACACTAAAGTAGTAATTCAGTAATTGAGAGAAACAAAATCTGATCAAATCTGGAAAATTTTGTGAAGATTTCTCAACACCAAGTGACTACTGCTTGCTTTTTTTTTTTTTTTTTTTTTTTTTTTTAAATAAGGTTTGAATTTAGTGAAATGTTTCTGAGTGACATTTTTGTTAGGTCATTTTTATAAATGTCATGACCTCTGTAGGGTTTTTGTTCATTTGTTTTGATTGGATGTTGTTTTGTTTTGGTTTTTTTCCTTGTTTTTAAATTTAATTACCACCTGTGTAGAATATTGATCTGTTTGTTTGAGATTCACATGTTTCTCTGCAGTATGCACTCATTTTGGTGTCTATGTTGAAAAGTGTGTGTTGGAGCAGAGTGTTGTGGCTCAACAGTCTTGCTGGGGGAAAAGACTCTGGTTCTGTATGGACTGTCTCTTATTTTGATCTAGCAGAAAGGCTGTAGTTGACTTGATAAAGCAGGAACTGAACTGTGACAAGTGTGAGCAGCTCAGGCACTGGACGTAGGCATCTTAGAAACACCTGGCTCTTTCCTTCAAAGCACGGTATATTGGCTAGTCAGAGTACAATTAAACTTGTAAGAGAACAGGCTGAAAATTGAAGTTTGCAGTGCATATCTTAGAGTCTGGAAGTAGCGTACCGTGTCAGTTGCAAGTATGAAAATGGCTAAAATGAAGTGGCTGCTGCTTGACAGTGTTTGAACTAAATTCTGAAAGCCGATAGGACAGCTTACAACTAAGCACAAATACAGCTCAAGTTTTCTGTTCCTAACCTTTCCAAGACTCTGTTATTCCACTGAAAGAAAATGAAGATCCTATCTTTTTGGGCATTGGTAACAAAGAATTAATAATTTTTACTTCCAAAAGCTACCGATACATATTGTGATGCCAATTACACACAAGGCAGTTTCTTTATAAGAGGTGAAGGTAACTGGCATTGCAGCCTAACTTGACAAAAGGTCAATCAATTATATCTGTGTCAGTGGGGGAACATCTTTCAAACTGTCTCTAGCATACATCGGTGGAGTATCTGACAGCATCATGATACCAGGATTTTTCAGCAGTATATTAGCTGTTGTAATAACAGTCTTGAAAATACTACCTGATAAATCCACATATGTGACTGAAAGTGAAACGAAGCATATAGAAATGTTTTGATGCAACAATGGGTTATGGGGCTGGTAGAAGAATATAGCCAGTTGCACTAGACAGTACATTTAGAGACTGAAACTCAACTGGAAAGGTATTTTCAAGTTTTGAAGAAAGCTCCAAGAGCTCTATGCAAACATGGGCTCATGCAAAGCACAGCAATATGGAAAAAGATGATGAGTAACTAAGCTCTGCTAGTGGAAGCTGCTGTGCCAGGCGGAGACTGGCATCACTGGCCTGTGATTCAGCTTTGAGCTCAGAAAGAGCAGCCCAGATAGTGGCATTCAGACAGTCTGTGCACAGACTTTGGCGCTATGAAATGAAGATTTGCTCTGTGTGTGCAGAAGGGGGTATATGGCCTGAATGGGGGTGGCATATGTGAGAGGGAAATGAACCGACATAAACTCAGAAATAGTTGTAAGATAAGAAGCTGGGAGATTGTTATCTCAGTAAAATCAGCATCAGCTTTTTTAGTTATTATGCCAAATACCTGTACTCCAGCCATTTAATCATATTGTTTCACTGTTTGTCTTGCTGTCCCATCCAGGGAATATGAGAGCTACATAGGGGAATTGGGGCTAGTAGCAAAAATAACGATATTCACAGTTAGCCTAACTTTAATGCTTTTGAGAATAGGACACTGTTTTCAAAGTGTCTCAAGAACAGAAGTGCTTGTCTTGCTCCAAAATGTGATGCATATGAGATGTTAGTGCCCATATGTTCAAATCTCTTTTGTCAAGCAAGACCTTGTTGGCCTGTATCTCAGGAGCCACTGGGGGGTGATTAAAGTTTGTTAATCTGAAAGCCACATTTGCTTCAGTCTCTGCTCCATTTATACCATCTGCACGGAACATAAGGTAGCTTAGAAGCTGACAGAGTGGAAGTTCTTCACCCTGAAATTATAGCTGATACTTCTTTTTTCTTACCCCTGAAACGCCTTTTCCTTCTAAGGCATCGTATGCACAGTATTGCTTGTGACAGCTGGAACAGGAGCCAGGTCATCTGGCTTCAGACCAGCTTGTTCTCTGATGGTGAGCAGCTGCATCAGATCCTGAGTCCTCTTCAAGGAACAAGAAAGCAACTTTGGCCACAGTTCATAAGGTTAGGAGTGGTAGAGTATATATTCTCAGAGGAGCTTTTTGGTAAAAAAAGAATGGTGAATTTGCCTACGACATGGACAAGATTAAGTTGCTTAAAACTTGATTTAAATATATTTTCTTAGGTGTCTTATTTATATATAAAGTAAAATTATAAATATATATATAAATATGTAAATACACATGTATCTGCTCATGCACTTGTGTATATGAAATGTGTCCTGAGCACAGGATCATCTTATATTAAACTAATGAAAATTCCTTGTTGTAACTCCTGTATGGAAAAAACCCAACTCTCCATCTCTCCACTAAATTTGAATTACTTTATAGTACAATTAAGAAGTTGTTTGTGGACAAGCTGCAGTGCAATTTGGTTCTACTTGTTTTAGAAGGCACTGTAACTGAAAATTTAGTTGTCCTATGTAGGGGCTGGAGCATGGACTTGCTGCTGGCTGCACCATGGGCCCTCCTTGCCCACTGGTTACATACTCAAATTGGCCAAAACACTCATCACATAGACATCCAATGGGATCTTGCTATTGACCTCAGCAGGGCCTGGAGGACTTCCAGTCAGTACTGTGTATGAGATCTGATGGGGCTGAAGTGCAGGCTGGGAGGTGACTGTGCTATTGGGAGTGCAATAAAAAGTGGAAGTGGGGAGGATGAAGAAGGAGGGAAATAGAGTTTGATGACAGCCAGGAATCTGTAAGTTGTCCAAAGCTGGTTTTACTTTTTTTTTTTTTTTTTTTTTAAATTTGTTTTGTTTGTTTGTTTTGTTTTGTGTGTTTTTTTGACTGTAAAAACAAGCATATATTCTAACTTGACTCATTTAACCTTATTGCTAAATATCACAGTTTCCTTACCCTGGATTGTTTTAAACTATTTCTAAAAAAATTGTTCATTTGGCAGCATTGTTAAATGGCAATGTTTTTTGCAGAAAAGCACACAGTGGGAAAGAAAAGGAAATAGCTGTCAGTGGGGGAGAGGAAGAGGGAAAACAGCTAAGGGGGATTGAATGAAAAAGAATGAATAGAAACAAGCAAACTCTGGAATCTCATTAGTAGTTGGATGTGTAAATTGAAGAGAACTTCAAGAGAACTAAGAGTGCCAGTGTGAAGGCTCTTTGAATGGGTACAACATCCTCCACTTCCGTTTCTCACTTCTTTTTCCATGTGGTTCTTGCTTTTAGATTCTATACCAAGAATCAGTGTTGTCATGGAATGGTTTTTGTTGCAAGAACATTTGAAGAAGCAGTGGCTCCTGGAAGGGCTCTCCTGTTCCTGCTCTCTGTGTTCTTCCTCAGATTGCCCTTTCAAGCATCTTGACTGTTATTGCTCTTTCCCTACACTCAACAAAGTTTGCAGAGTATCTTTGCACAGGTTGCTTACAACATTTGGTAGGATGCTAAAAGGGCAAAACTCTCCTTTCTTCTTGTCTTCTCCATCTTTGTATTGGGACCTAGCCTTAGACACCAGATTTAGTAGTGAGTCTTGTAGTTCAGTTTTGAGAACTGTAGTTCAATTTTTTTGTGCAGGAGCTTTCTTATCCTCCAGGATCTCTGGAGAGCCCCTGGGATCCCAGCCCTGTGAGTGTGATGGGCTAATAAGAAGCCAAGAAGATGATGGGTTTTGTTTTTGCAGTATTCAAGAATGGAAGCAATTGGAGTGGGGCACATCAGGCTGCTAGACCATGCTGAACAGGAGGCTGTATTGAGATGCCTCAGTGCTGATCACACCTGCCAGAGTTCTCTCCCCACTCTCTGTCTCCTTTGAAAATAGTTAGAGATCTGTTTTATGTTTACAAGAGAGAAAAAAACCAAACCAACCAACCAAACAAAAAAATCCCAATACTTTTTTTTCATTGAAGGGAAGCATTGAGAGAAATACTGAGAGTAACCCAATATCTAGTTGGAGAGAATGAATAAAAAAAATAAAAATGGAAAGCACAAAAAAAAAAAAGGATTTTTTTTTCCCTTTCAATGTTATGGCATATATATTATTGCCAGATATTGTCATCCTCAGACTCAGCAACCGTGTACATTTTGGAAGAGAGTCTAGGAGGTGACGAAAGAATGCTTTTACTGTTGGGCATGTGACAGTGTGAGCTGGGTATGTGTTTTTAAACATTTATAATTCCTTCCTGTTTTGCCTGGCTGGTTTGGAAAGCCGATGTCCACAAGACCATGTATAAAGCTGCAGAAGTTTCTCTTTTCTGATAAGAGAAATCTAACCCCTAGTTTTTCCTCCAAGTATGTACAACTTTCCCCCCCACCCCCCTTAAACTTCAGGAAGGCAGGATGATGATAATTTTTCAAAATATTTTCCCTGATCTCCTAGTTACAGTGCCAATGACCTAGCAGTCTCTGTCTTAATCTATTCTGTTTGCTCTGCTGGTGGTGAAAAACTTTTCTGCAAGCCATGTTTGTGAGAGATACAATTACTCATGCCAGATTTTTGGCAGTTCCCTTTATGTGACCAGGCAGCTACAAAACATTTTTAGTAGAGTCTACCCTTTGATTTTCGTGGTTCCGCAGAAATCCCAGTTTAACCACAGATCAGTTTAAGGAACAGAACATAATGATCATAATGATCTTCTCTGTAAACCAGTGGGGCTGTACTGTAATCTGCAGAAAAATCTGGTTTCAGTGTTGCTGTTTTGTTCTCTTTTCTGATTTTATTCCTCAGCATGGTTGGTAAGACTTCAAAGAGGGAGTTTTTGTTTGTTTGTTTGGGGTTTTGTTTGTTTGTTTTTGTTTTTCTTTGTGAAGAAAAAGACCATAGTCTTGCTGCCTGGAGTCCTACCTTTCTGCAGTTTTTGTTAGGTCTGTAAAATTATTATTTTTTTGTACTTACTACTGTCATATCTTTCAATCTTTTTTTGGTGTTTGTTTGCTCTTGGGTTTTTTTTTTTGGACAGTGTTGGCATTTGGAAGTGTTTTGAGTCAAGTGTGCCTATTTTGACATTGGAACTATAGGAAATAATTTTATGGTTATTGATAGATAAGAGTGAACATTACCTGTTAAGTGTTGCCTCTCTGAGACAGTTGCAAGAATCCTGTGATTCAGGCTATGAAGATCTTTTCTTTGTGGTCATTTTTGTATTTTTCTGGCAGGTTTGAATCCTATTGTTCCCTTATGTATGCTTTGGGAGAGGCTGGGCAATCCAGCATAGCATCTCTAGTCCAGGAACTTCATACTTTTGCTTCAGTTTCTCTCCTTAACAGATTTACAGGAGGACTTTGGGTATGTCATTTGTCCTTCCTCTGTAACTCAGTTTTTCACCTGAAAGAAGCAAGACCATAGAGAGCAAGGTAATACAAATACTCTGTCTGGCTGTGCCAAAGAAGCTCAGTTTGTGGTTAAATATGCTTTTTAAAAACTCATTTTCAGTCAAAGGGGAGATGATATGAAAGTTGCAGAGAACAATAATAACTGAAGAAAACTGCAGCTAATGGCTGTGGCAGTTGCACTCTGCCCTTTTGGGCTGCAGCTTTGACTCCTTTTTGTTGCTGCTTCTACTTTCTGTTGCAAAACCTTTGCATGGATCCTCGTGCTAGAGGGACTTAACTTGGGGTTGATCTGTCAGAATACTGCTGGCAACAATCATTAAAGAACATTTAAATGTAACAGTAGTTTATTTCAATAGATAAAAATAATTAATTTTTTTTTTTTTGGAGTGTCTATAAACAACTAAATAGTTGTTTGAAGACTTCAGAATAGTTAAGAGCTACAGAAGATGTGGGAAGTAGAGTCTTCCTTGGACGTGAACCTGAACTGAGCTTAATTAAAAAGCCGTGGGGAAGTCTGGAAGAACCAGCATTAGGCACTAGAACAAGCTTGTCCTTGTTTATTGGAGTTTCCTCCACTCTTGATTTTCTGAGACATTAAAATTCAAGTTAATATTGAAAGAAAGACAGAAAGAAAAATGAACAAGCTACAAACATATGCTGTCTGGCTTCCCAGAACTTGTTCCCTTCCTCTGCCTGAAATCCCAAACAAATTTACTCAACAAAATAATCCTTCAAAATGAGGCTTCCCCCTCCCTGATGTTTAAATAAGGTTTTTTTCCTGTCTTCTGCCCAGTTTCATTTCATGTTAACATAAATAAACGATCTGGAGAATATCTAATGTCAAGTTATTCTTTAAATGTAAAATATAATCCAGAAATACATTGTGAAAAAAATAGTTGTAATCTTGAAAGTGCACACAAGAAAACATTTCTCAGCTTTCTTCCTCCTTGAGAGGCAGCCTTCCCCTGAAGTCTTCATTGAAACATAGAAAATTGAATATTTAATTAGATGGCTCTTTGGTGAACTTTTTGAATCAGAGACTGCCAGTGTGAGTGCAGACTCAACAACTGAGTCATTGGCACAGCTTCAGTAGGAGCGAGGTCTAAATAAAATTTGGGTTTGCTTTCACATGATGTGCATGCTCCTGATTGCTCCTTGCACAGGCCTCCATGGAGCTGAAACTAGGAAGACTATCCCCTTAGTTCTCAAGCTTTTGCAAATAAACTCAAGGGAGCTTTTCATCAGGGTATTGGACAAAAAGAAACAAGCTTTTCATCCATGTTTGTACTGTATATTCCAGCTAGTCTTTTGATGTGAATAGGTACTGGTCAAGGAGGGCATTTAAGCAAATTTTCTCTTTATGTACTTTGTTGGCAGTGCTTAGTGGTTGTTTCAAGGGTCAGGGCATACTGACCGCTGTCATGTGAAAGTAGTATTAATGAGCTTGTTATCCTAAAGTGAGCTTGCTTGTTATCCTAGAGTGAACTTGGTGTTGTATAAAAAGGAAAAAACAAGTTAGTATCTGCCATCAGTCATGAAGCAGACATCAGAAAGGTCTAAGCTGGAGGAACACTGTGAAATCCTGGCAACAGGACAGTGAACTGGACAGCATGAAGAGTTCGAGACAAAGCCTGAGGTGATGCAGTGTGCATGCCCACAGGATCTTTGGAGTTATATTTTTTCAGGATTGGGCAGAGGTCATGTTTTTGCCTCACTTTTGTAAAGATTTTGAGCCTTTCTTTATCCCAGTCTTGTGGGTGTTTTCCAAGGATCTTGTAGTACTAGTATAGTTTTTGCAAAACTGTTCCTCTTAATTTTTTGAAGATATGTTTGTTTTTAGTTTATCAAAGAAACAAAATTTAAGTATCACCACTTACAAACAGTTGCTTTTCAAAAGACTACAGCTACTAGCTCTTAACAGGATAATGCATAATTCACTGAATATCACAAACATTTTAACATGAAAACATTATTCTTGTTATAATTGTTCTAATAGTAGTTGCTACCGCAATTTTGAAGAAAGCATTAAAAGAACAGTCCTAACTGTTCTTTATTTATAATTCCTATTACAATTAGAAATATACCAGCTGGGAAATAGTAAGGAGGTAATTTAAGTTTAGGTAGCACAGTCTTCTCTCAGTCTGCATGGTATACTGTAATACTGTGATCCTATGTGCCTTGTCTGGGGTTGATAAAAGGATATATCCATGTGGAAGTTAAGTGCAGTGAAGCAGAAAAACTCTTGTTTTTTGCAGTCTAGCTTAAAGCAATCTAGAAAGCACTGCACACAAATTGTCTCTGCTTTTCCTGCAGACTACCATGACTGTAGAGTGTTTCAGTAAACTTGTTCTGTGTAAAACAGTGTTTTCAGAGACTATAGGGTGGTCTGCTGCTCCCAGCAGAGTGTCTGTGAAGGCAGCAGCTGTTCTATGTTCCTTTCCAAACTAGTGTCCCAAGAAATTCCACAAATAAATCAATGAAAAATTGACCCAAATTTATAGTACTGTTTGTTACATTGTATTTTTCATTAATATTTCTGTTGTCTGTCTACACAACATCTGTAGAAGACACTTGTTAAGAAAAAAGGTGTCCCTAGTGTGGGTGAGTTTTGTCATCAGCTGTTTGAATGGAAGAGTGAAGAATGGAGCATGAGGGGATGTGTGAGTGGGAGGTTTGTGGGCTGGGGATCAGGACCATTTAATCTCATGTCAGAATGTGGCTAGGTTTGAGTAAAAGCAGTGTATGTGACAAGCCATCCTACAAGACCTATGAGGCTGTTGCCAGCTGTAGTCTGCACGGTCATCTCATCATTTTTGGGGACAGATGAAAACAGCGTTAGAGTTGGAGAGTGCTTGGTGTGTAGTATCTAATTGGTAGTGTTTTGCTTTTAGTTGCCTTTAATTCATATTTGCTGAGATTTCAGCATGATTGTTAACTCTAATGTGAGGTAATGCAGGTAGTTTTTCCAGGTACATTGGCTGATCCTCTCTGTGGGAAGATACGCTCTAATTAGTAAGAACAGTGGAGTGAAGAAGGTAGGAAAGTTACATGTTCCTGTGGACCACAGATGCGGGTGGTGAAGATCACCTAACCCTTTCCACACCATCTTACCTTGTCAGAGCCTGCTCAGTGCCTTTGAAAAGGATTGTAGGCCCTTCTGGGCGTGAGGCAGAATCAAGCTGGGGAAATCACTTTCATCTCTAGTATCAGGGTGTTTTTGGCAGAGCTGTTACTCAGATGGCTCTCATCCTACCTGTATCCAACCTTCCCCAGCCCCATATCTGGGGTTGGTAACCCCTTTTTCTATCCCTTCTCAATCTGGGGAGGGGCACTGGGCCCAGCAGGGTTGTCTCCTGATCTGTCTGAGAGATGTAGCTGCCAGCCCATTGTTTAACAGCGTGGGGAGGAGGAGCTCACTTGCTGGGTAGCATGGTGCTGTCCACTGAGTGTGCTGGGGAGGCAACAGTGCTGTTCCATGGAGACTGTAGATAATGGTGACACTGCTCTACTTCCTTCCATCTTGCCACAAGCCACAGGAATGGTCAGACAATAGACAATAGACTGTGCTATCTCTGAAAAACATTTAGATCTTATGGATGTGTTTTGGCAAGCGTTGGGTTAAAGAATTTAAGGCATTACATTATTTATCTAAAGCATTAGCCTTAGCTAGTACACACAACCCCCCCATTTAGTCTTTATCTTCACATCTATACCTTGGTATATATAATTGAAAACATTTTTTCAGTGGAAAGTGAGGTTAATATTTTTTCAGCTAGAAAGCACCTTTTATCTTGTTAGCAGATTCTGTGGCAGCTGCTTGCAAATGCCACCACTTTGGAAAGTAAGAGTGGAAGGTGAAAAGTGAGTTGGATGATCCTACAAAGTGCAAGAATGGGGAAGCACAGTATTTTTAGCCAAAGACTGTAAGGCAAAGCCCTTCTTTGTGGCAAAGAACAGCATGAGGTCTTTCACAGTTGCATAAAGGAGTTTTACAAATAAGAAAAAAAAAATCTTTCACAAGGTCCAAACAGAGCAAGTAATGTGAGTGATATTCAATTAACCTGTTCAGAAATAGGGGTTAAGGTTGATAATTTATCTGTACTTTCAGACTGCCATTGACAAATTTCCATGCAAGATCCTATTCAGGAAAGATTGCATTAAGCAGGTGAAAAGCCTAAGAACTTAAGAAATAGATGATAAACGGCAGGAGTAAATGATCAGGCTTTTATCACTGTGGAAATTTAATATATGGATTCTCCAAATACTGTGTAATAGGGCTGCTGTTGAAAAATTGTTTTACAATCCTTAATTACTTATTTGTGTTAAAATGTTGTAAATGAATGCAGCTAGTTTAAGGGAGGGAGCAGACAATAACTGAGCAGTCAGTGAAAACATCTATGCAGTGTACAGAGGTCATTCAGCAAAGTAAGTGTCTTGGCATGTAAAATATTTTAATACCATTAAATACATTGGGTGCATTTCCTCATGGTGGGTGTTTTGTTCGGTGCTAGTTATCCCTCCCTGGACTAAACAGAAGTCCAGGAAGACCAGTGGGAGTGAGTTCTTTTAGTTGAATGTATAAGTGAAAAAAGCCAGAATTGGTCAATTAACAGAAAAGATGCACAAATAGAGATACTACAGAAGTAATCAAAATTTACCATTTCTCATAAAGTAGAACAAAAGAATAGTTGATAAAATTGAAAAGCAAGAAATTTTAAAGCCCATGTAAAACAAACATCTCTCTCTTAAACTGCTGTTTGTCCATGGAGTGCTGCCATTTGTGCATGTCTGAAACGAAGACTTTTATTCTGGCTGGCATTAAATATATCCTGTGAGCAAGAGAGCACACTTGTGTAAGCAAAATTGCTATGTAGAGGGGAAATCTATTGTGTTGGGGCAGTTGGAAGACATTCCTTAAGCGAACAAGTTACCCAACAAATACAGTCCTTTCCTTTTCTCAAACTGTGACCATGATGGGAGGCAGGCGAGTGCCCTGGGTGGTGTGCAGGTGGGAAGGCATACGTCAGTGCCTGCGTTCCTGTATGCCCAGGAGATTTATCAGTGCAATTTAACCTGACATTCCAGGGAGTAGAAATATTTTGAAGTGGATGATTAAAGCATGGATTTGTATCCTCCCTGTATTTTCCATTGTTGCTGTAAGTCCTGGGGCTGTTAATTATATATATCGATCAAACAAAGTCTATGTGAGTGTCTAACATTTAAAGTGAAAGTCTAAGTCTTCCAGCGTCTGGGGCGAATTATTCTTTTCAGGCCTAACAAAGCTGGCAGAACTTCAGTTAAGGGAAGGGCAGAACAATGATGTGTTTCCACTGTGTTTTATGTAATTTGTGCACTTTATGAAGGGCTTGTATAATTATTTTATCCCTGAAAATATGATAGATATTTTTCTAATAGGTTTTGAATTAAATTTGCATTTGAATTGCATTATTTTCTTTCAACAAATACGTTGTTATCTTCGACTGAAATGTGGATCAAGGAATCACTTGAAACATAATACAGAAGTAGCGCTGCAGACCTTAGCAGCCTGAAAAATAATTGAAGTGAAGTAAGGAATGTTAACAAGCTCAAATGTCATCATCTTCCAAAAACTGACATTTAAGCTGATCCACATTCCCTCTCCTCCTTTATGTGGAATACAAAACCGCATACATTGTGGGGTAGCTAAAAGAAATGTTTGCTGGAGCTGGTTAAGAAACAGTGGACATGTTATTTTTGTATTAGCTCTTGTATAGCCACATATGTGTCTGTTTAAAAAAAACATGTAGTTTGTGTAGAGTAAAGATGTTGGGGGAAGGGATAATGAGTTCCTACTGAATACTAATTGCCTACAAGTTGTTCGGGGAGACTGAACTGAATGGAAGATTTGTTGTAAATTAGTCACTGGCTGTATTGTGCATTGCAGTGAGGTTAGAGCAGCGCTGTAAAGATGCCAGCTCTACAAAATCCTTATGATTCACTGTCTAACTTGGTGACTGTGTGAAGGAAAATATACTGTGCAGACTAAATATTGTTGGAAAAAGTGCTCCTCTAATGACAGTGTAATCTTCCTTATAACACTTTAAGCTTTAAGCTCACTTGAGCTAGAAAGATGGGAGTGACAGATTTTGAGTGGGTTATCTCTGCTTTTCCAGCTGCAACATCCCAAGGTCTGCCAAAGTTATAAACTCTGAGAGGTGGGGTATTGCTCTGCAATAATGTAGAGCTTTGATTAGTGCTCTTAGCTTGGTGTTAATCTTTGGCTTCTTTAATTCCAGCGTTTTGCCTGCCCTCCATTTGAGATCTTCTAAACCCCACTTTTAACGTGGAAACAAAGCTTTGCAATAGTTTGTTTGCTTTTGAGAAGTATTTTCTCATTCCATATTCTCCTTCTATTGTTTTCATTTACATCAAAATGGAAAGGTGAGTTAATGATTCATTGGCACACGGTGACCTTTCAAATAGCTCTGGACCACGATGCAACAGCTCAGCTCATACTTTAACCTCCTTGCTTCTGCCTTGATGTTTGCAGCCCGATCTGTCTACATGCCTGGACGCCTGAAGAGAGCAAACATTTACAGCTTCTCCCTCCCCTGTGTTTAGTGGGGAATTTGATCCTTCTTTGTCCATTCCTTTATTGCACATCACTCTTAGGCTTGACTTGCTATTGAGAACAACAAAGTGCAACTTTGGGAATCTGCTCTCTGTTTATTTAGCACAAAAATGGACTCAGATTCTGATTCACCTTTTAATTACTCTTGGCCTTCCTTACCTAAAATGAGGATTCGAAGAAGGGCATCCAAACCAGGTAGAAAAAGCTATCTTCTTTTAAATGACTCTTGCTTTATAGCTCTACCTCTTTTTAATTGTCTGATTCTGTGCAGGTGGCTGTAAACAGCTTGTATGAGGTAGATTTTCTTCCTATGAAAAGTCCACCTCACTGTTTCTTATGCTCTTTTAGATAATGGAGTTGGGATGTTTTTAAGTAAAAAGGAAGTATTTTCTACAGATTATGTACTGTTCTTTACAACTGTTTGTATTTCTTTACTCTCTTGAGGCTTTTTTTTCCCCTTCTTGTTGTATGTGTAGCTCTCACTGAACAATTCTGACACCCTGAAGCTGCATGGCATGGCAGCGGCTGCAAAAAGCTCTGCTGGTTGCAGTTGTTTTCATTTAGGGAGAATTTGGTAATTAAACTTTGCTTCAAAAGCTAACAGGATTTTTCTTCTTTTTTTTTTTTTTTTTTTTTTTTTTTTGTTATTATGTACAAAAGTCTTACCAGAATGAAGAGAAAAATTTTTTGCTATCTGCAAAAGAAAATGAAAAGGGTCAGTTACTGGTTTTGGTTGCAGGGTCACTTACTGTCTTTGCATGGTTAGACATTATCCTTCTTTGTGCAGAAGTCTTTTGGAGGTAAGCATTATGAATGTTGTCAGTATGCTAAAGAGAGTTTTAAGGAGGCTAAAAGGCACTGACCAGCAAGTTTATGTTAGGAAGAAATATGACAGAAAGCTTTAATGGGGAAAGATAAATTTTTACTATATTTAAAAGAAAAAAAATGAAGAGAAGAATTGGAAAAAAAATTAATTTGTACTTTTTTCATAGAACTGGGGTTTTTTGTGTTTCAGAAAGGGAAAAAACACAAGTCAGAGAAGTAAGATGCATCGCTGTCATTAAACTCAGTAAACCAAGAGAATCATGTCTACACAGACGTGAGACTTTGACCTACTTTTTGGAGTGAAAAATGTGTACAGGATGCAGGTTTTTATGTGCAAGACATTTCCTCAACTTTTTATGTTTATTCATGGGGATATCCAGTATTTCCCCAGTACATAGGAGTTTCTGCATTGTGTGTGGATGCACATGGGATTTGCAAAGAAGATGAAATGAGTTGCAAGTTGCACAGTGCGTGGTTCTCTCAGTCTCTAACAGGGACTCATTTTGTCTGTAAATGCTGTAGCTGTGAACCCATCCTTCATTCACTTTTGTTTAGACAGCTTTTTTTTTTTTTTCAATACTTCACCTGTTGTAAAGAACTGGATACAGATGTGGTGTTTGCATATTACAGAATTGTTTTCCATCCCTGTTAATAGTATACCAACATATGTGGCTTGTGTGTACCACTGACCGTATCTGTGGAGTTGTTGAAGCAAAAAGGTGCTTGTTTTAGTGGTAAAGTTCAAGGGTTCACTTGAACATTGGGGGACTGAAATTCTGGCTCCCCATGGGGTGGAAGTGCTTCTTCAAGGAGACAGCAGGTTCATGATCTAAGCTCATGATCTGTGTTTTTTTTCTGGTAGAATCAGAACATGCCAGTTGATCCTGGCATGCAGGTGTGGGGCATATAGCTCGTGGTTGCATTTCTGTCATGTAGGGGCTCAGGTCTCAGTGAGGTTTGCAGTGCTGGAAACAGTTCAGGGTTCTTCCAGCCCACTCCAAAAGCCATGAAGTCGGGTATGTGTGCTGGGTGCTCCAGCTGATCTGGACAAGGAATTTCAGTTGCCTCTGTTCCCCTCTGAAGCATTAGGCTTTTGGTTTCCTGGCCTGTGGCTGCTCCTCATGGGAGGCAGGGGAGCTGTGCAGACTGTCCCACTCTCTGGAATGGAGAGTCAAAAGTATAAAGTATCACACTCCACTTTGCACCATATGCATCAGTGTTTTCAGATTTTAACTTCCTTGAATGGTCCAAGGTTAGCTTTCGTCTCTGCTTGGGGACCTTCCAGACTGGGTGGCAAAGCCCCTGCCCTTCCCCTGAACCTCCTGGAGGCTGTCAGAAGGCAAGGGCAGGCTTCACACCTTTGGGACATACACTGCAGACTACCCACCTCCTGCTGAAGCTGCTATGCATGACATATTTAAAGAGTAATTAGGCTCAACAGAGAACATGACCATGACTCTGTCTTAGTGATTAGGCTAGGGAGAGGACCTAGTTTTTTTTCCTTGCTGCAAGACCCCAAATACATTTATTTTGTTCTTTTATGTGAAATCACCACAAGGCAGGTTTCTTCTCCCCTGCCTTTGCTCTGTATAGTTCTGCCTGTTCAGAGACAGTGACTCTCAGGGCCTTTTTGGGGGTTTTAAAAACCTTTAGGAGTGCTGAGAATATCTGTCTCTGACAAGTCTGTCCCACTGCACTGGGAGTTGCAGAGTCCACTCATGCGGAGTTAGGAAGTGAAACCAAGAGACCTATATCCACAACTTTATTTGTTGCATAAAATGAGACACCAACTTATTTTTGTTTGTATATTCATTTGTATAGTCGGTAAGGTGCCTTGTTCAGGGAGAGAGTCAGAACTGTGAATCCCATGTTAGAAATGGATGCTTTCTTACAGCCTGCATTTAGGTGACCAAGATTAATGTCAGTGATTGACAAGTGCCATTATTCATAGTGGATACTTTTGGACCACGTCTTGAACATCATTTGTAAGTCTGATCCTCCTCATGCAGTATATAGGAAACACAATGCTTTGATTTCTGCTTTATAGATTTACTGTTAAACTTCAGTTTTATGACAATAGCACTTCAATGTCCACCTTGCTTTACCTTCCATGTAGTGTTATTCATACATACTTGCTTAATTTTGCTGTCATGGGTAGTTGCACTGTTTGAATGAAGACCTAAGACACCTGAATTAGGGGTGCAGATCCCTCACTGGAAATGGTTATGTGGTCCACATCTACAGATATGCATGTCACTTAAGTTGGCCCCTTACTAGGAACTTCTTTAAGCTTCAGATTCAGCTAACAGCTTCTGGATTTAGGGCAGTATTTCTACAGTCCCACATGATCCATGTGCTTAGCTGTCTGTGTTTTTCATTGACTTCCAGTTATATATTAACCCCTGCTTAGATTGCTGGGGGTAAATATGATGAGCTCTCTGAAAACTATTCATTGTATCCAGAGAAGGGAATATGTAATCTCTTTCCTGGCTCTTGGCTTGGTCCTGTTGATGAATTTCACTGCTCTTTTGTTGTGTTCTCCCATAGAACGATTTAAGTTTTGATTTTTGTGAGAAAATAGTGAGTGTTATGTTCTTGCAATTTCCTGACATAGGTCATTCAAAGCTATACATTTTCTTATGCCAACATAAAGCATGCTTTACATTATTGCTATGATCATGTGCTTTTTAAAGTATAAAGTATAAAAAGTTAAAGTATAAGCTTTTGTGCCTGGTGAAATGTGTAGCATTTGCTGTATAACTACAACATTACAGAAGATGTAGACAACTTGTGCCTAGTTATTTGTTGGTCAGGTCTTTTATTTTCTCCAAGTTTGGAGATTATTCTTCCCACCACTGCATCTGAATAATGCATACAACTTCCTTGACTTTTATCAAGCAGAGGGCAGAGAGCCACAAACTCAACTAAAGGAGGCATGTCTTAGTTTTATTCTTTTTCAGTGGTAACAGTATAGACTTAGAAAGCCTTCAGCTTTGGCAGGAGCATAAGCTTGGTGAGCTGTGCTTGCTAGGTTGCTTGAGTAACAAAGACATTTCTGCTTGATAAGCATCTTGAAATCCATTTCCAATACCTTACAGAGCCAAAAATCTTATGGAACACCTTTGGCAGTTTACTCTGGCTGTCTTGTCTATCTTTTCACAAGCTGTGTTGATTTTTTACATCTGCAATGACAATAAGCCTTTTGAATGCCTAGGGGAGATTTTTGAGACATGTTGTTTGAAGATGCATTTTGTTAATATTCCTCATCTTTCAGGCAAAGACAATCTCGCTGTATATTATTAGTGGTATCCAGCACTGCAAACTGTATTTCTGCTGATCTTAACCTGGTGGGAAAGGTCTGCTGATGGTTGCTGTAAGATCAAGAGGACGTGTAATCAGCAGGGTGGGCTGGAGAAAGTTAGTGAGGCTGTAGGAATGCAGTGTGTGATACGGACATTTGTGAGAATTTTGTTACTTTTTAACCTAGGTGGGCCTGTCTGGTGAAAATAAGTTACTAGAATAGTCAATGTGCAATTAATATTGCTCTCCCCTGCATTCAGCAAAGTCTTTAAATACTTCTTGTGTTACAAAGGTAGTTTGATGTAGTCATCCCTTCACACGTTTGCAATAGAGGGAGGAGAGTGGGAGTAAGGAGGTAAAGTGGGGTGACATTGCCATTGGATTCAATGGTCTTGAAGGTCTTTTCCAACTTATACTATTCTATGATTCTGTGAAGCCCAAGATAACTTGCTAGCTTTTGTCTGTTCATTTTAAACCCCAGTGAATAAACATCATTTAGACATATCACCTTTAACAACAGACTATCTTGAGTTTTACCAGGATAACATATGGCATTTAACAGTGATAAGCATTAGAGATCTACAGACCGAAAATACTGCAGATAACGTATTCTGATACAGTTTGCTATATTTGCAGTAGCTTTCTCCAGAATTTGATACTTAGGTTGATACTCTCTTACAGAATTTTAAAATAATGTAAAATGCATTATTAGAAGTTGCTATATAAATCAAACTTTTAAGTAATAGGGGGATTTGGGGTGTTTTTTGGTATGTGTAATTAATTGAGAAGTTCATTAAGTGACTGTGGAGACCCAATGTGGCATCCCACCCTCAAGGGGAAGGGAACATGCGAGATGCTCATAGATGCTCATGGTCAGAATAAATGGAAAAAGTCAGAGAGTCCACAGAAACTTATGAAGTTTTATTAGGAAATTACAATCTTGTCATGAAATTGTTGTAAGCTAGTTCCTGATCTCCTCCGGTAAGTGCATAGCAATGAGTTTTGGGTAAGGGGTAGGGTGTAGGGGAAGAGAGACAGGAAGATGGATGAAAGAGGGTGAGAGAGAAAGAAAGGAAGGGAGAAAGAGAAATCAAAAGTTCTGACTTCAGAATGGATCCAGCTGATGGGATGTCCAGGTTGTGGGGGTACTTTTTTATAGATAGGTTTTTCCCCACCCTGGAGCTAAGTTTCTTGCTTTCTATGCAAATTAGTTATCATGCACAGTCCATTCTTCTAGACTTTTCTGGAAATGGGGACTTTGGGGTTCTTGGGTGATCTTGGTCCTCCGCTGTGGTCCATATCTTTTTCTCAACCTCATTTGCTCATCTGTTCTTTACTGTATTGTGTTTGTCTCCAGAATCCAGAACATTTGTTCCAAAAAAGTGCTGCCCTACCTCCTATGGCCCACCTCTCCAGCCGCATCCTGTTCTGTCTCACACTGGTTATTACCAACAATCCTTGGTTGTCTTCACAACCATCCAGCTATCAGTGTTTGAGACATACACATCAGCTCCCTTATCTTCTAAGCTTCTACACTCCAGCAGTGGAGACTCTTGTTGAGGTCAAGAAACTGCCTCCTTAGGCTGAGGTTTTCACCATGGTGAGGGAATCCCTAATGCTTGGGCTGTTTTTCAGGGCTGTGCATTGAAACTTTGCAGCCTAGAACTGGAGCTGTACACCACGCTTGTGGTTGTACCCAGTGGGTTTATTCACGAGTGGGAGCACAGGCTGGGGTAGGTATTGAACAAAGAAGAAGAAATGGAGAGCCTCACTTTAGAGTCTTGTCAGCTGTAGGCTTCTTGGAACATGTGGCAAGTGTTAGGCAATTATGAAGTGGACAGGTCTTTGAGTGGTCACACAAATATTACTCAAATTGTAATGCTAAGATTTGGTGCTTAATGTTTGACGTTGCCATTTTTCTGACAGTATATATACATGAGAATGAAATGGTTTGAGATGTAATGCCATATTTTCCATAATTTTTTTTTCCAGAGCACAGACACTCTACCCTTGATGTTCTTAGGAAATTGAAGTCTCCCCCTACTTTCTTCACTGCAACCAGACTTTCTGCCATGCTGAGTGGAAGTGATGAAGTATATGCAAACTGCATGGTAGTAGACCAAGTAAGCTTATATTTGAACTTTTGGCAAATTTTTCTTCATCTTCTGTTTATTTATTTGCATAATAGTAGGATCTTCTGGATGTGTCAGCAGTGCTGTGTTGTCAGTTAGTAAAGTTCTAAAATAAAACCAGTAACACCTTACTGTATTTTGTAACCTATTTATAAGGTTCCTGTTAACAATTTCAGTTGAAGACAGAAATTACTCTTCCTAGCCTGTATGGAGAACCCTAAGGCAGCTCTTCCTGTCTCTTCTGTGTGTTCGTGAGCTAAACAGCGTGTGCTTCTTTCTAAGAAACATGAACAATATAACTCGATCTTGTGCAGTTCAGATTTCTGAATTCTGTGTACACTCGTAGCAGGGAGGAATTTGATGTTGCTGGATAATTTCAGAAGTTAATTATAAGCTCAGAGCAAACCTTATATGCTCAATAGAAATAAGATATTGCCGAAAAGATGAAGTTGATGTCCTGCAACTGCCATGGAAAAGTCAGGAGTTTCTGACTTAGTATTCCTGTTTCTGAGTTGTTACCAACACTGGAGATGACCCAAAGTGTCCAGAGCAAATTGTATTTGACATCACTGTGCTGCATCTGAAATCATCACACTCAGATATCATAATTGGGGCAAGGAGAACTAGTCCAGCTCCTGTGTATGGTGGTTGTGTCTAGCCAAATGGTGCAAGATTCTGATGGTACAAAGCTATTTTTCAGTGATGGTTTAAGTGATCTATTTATTTGTAACTTGCTGTTGGCTCTCCCTGGGCTGAAAGTTGGAATATAGGAGTAAGAAATTATCAGATCATGATGTTAGAAGTCTAAGATTTTGCAAGTGTGATTTTTTTTCTCTCTTTTTATAGTCTCCCCTCCCACCCCCATTCCCTGAAACACTTCACCCACTGCATTCACTGTAGATCCAGTTAATTGTGACAGCTGAGATGGAAGCTTAAGTCAGAGGCCAAGTGTGTTCAAAATGCACCAAAAGTTATAGAAAAATGCATGTAATAATGACCCAGGAGTAAGCAGCTGTCAGGGAGACTGTAATGTACATTTGATTTTGAATAAGGAGATTGGAAAGACAGAGCTACAGGACTGCATCTCCATTACAGATGCAGATGTTACCCAGGTATATTGCTCAGGGGTCCTTCAGCTTGGATTGCTAACCTTTGCTCAATGTGGCCACAGTAAATTTTGTTAAATTGCTGACTGGGGCCAAGTTCTCCCTTAACCACTACTCAGCAGGAACCAGAGTGGCTGCTGGAGAAGGTCCCTCTGGTGCTGCCTAGGCGGGAATAACTTTGCAGGGAGGAACAGCCGTGTAAGACGTGGGAAAAGCATTTTACCACTGTGCATCTCATCTGCACAGCACAACAGAAGTATTTCCAGATCTGCATGTGCCATATCTATGAATGCGTATGTGGGCTGCTCTAAGAATGCCAGCAGGTCTTTCTGTCTTTTACTAAGAGAAACATAATTAAGATGGGGGTGAAAGCATATCTCAAGAGAGATGGGAGAGGATGAAGTCAGCAATCTGAAAGACCAGGGCTTTGGAGACGCTTGCAATCCTTCCTTTATTCTTACTTTTATACATGTGCTTTTCAGAGACTGAATGTTTTTGCTGGCAGTGTGACTTTTCAGTATTATTCAGTTTGGGTTTAGATGACAATAGCCTCTACCTAAAAGACTAACAATGAACTGTGTTTTAGTATCTTCTGCAGAGTCAACAGGAGAATTCAAAGAATTTTTACCAGAGACTAAATTCTCATCCCCGTACCTGAGAAAAAAGAATTCCCAACTCCATTTTTGTCTTTGTGCAACATGAGGGGTGCTTCATGCCCATAATTGCTTAATGGCAAAAAATAAGAGTCTTTTCCCTTCCTGCCCTGGAGAAACTCCATTCTAGGTCATTTTTATTTGTCTGAAAGCTTAGGAAACTAGTGATGAAAAATTAAAAGTGCATGATTTTTAGGCTGATTTTTCCAAATTAAATTGCATTTGAATTCTTGTCCATATGTCTCCCACACTAATGTATTATGCATATTTTTTGCTTGACTCAAGGCTATTTTTAATAAATTCTATAAATATATGCATCAGTACATTTAGTAAAAGGTGTAGATATGAGGGAGAAATTTAGTAATAGTAATAGTAATTCATAGTAATAGCATAGTAATAGCAAATAGTAATTCATTGCTATTCTAATTAGGGAAAAAAGTAATGAAAGGTATAGAACCTCTTAGCCATGTAACTTGCCTTTAATTCATGTTTTATAAAAAGTAATAGGGGAAAAAAACCCACAAAACACATATCCATAAATAAAATGGCAAACTATTGTGGTTCTTGTTTCCTGACAATACATCTTGTTATTGCCTCTTACCAGCATTCATTTTTACCTACAGACTGGAGATTTAAAGACTAACTACATTCATGGAGATGGTGTCAGCAGTGAAATGTGTCTGAATCCTACCAACTCAGTCCCGATGGCTAAGAGCTCTTCGTCTCCCTCCCTTGAGGAGAATGATCAATATATGTATGTTCCGAATGAAGGAAGTCAAAGACCAGGATTAAGACATACCATTTCACCTTCTCGTCTGTATCTAGCAGACTCATATCTTCCGTTCAAGACCCATGGATTTATTAAGGATAGGGGCCAACTTTATGCTGACATGAAAAGAAGGTATGGAATTGACTTGATAATATGGCCAGAATAAGGAATATTTATAATCAGCTTTTAATGTCAAAAGATGAAGCAGAATCTGGAGCAATAAATACTTTACTGAGGCAAAATCACTGTTTTCCATCACTGATATTTATTGTCCTAATGATCTGTTTCATAAAGTAGCTATGAAGACATTTTTAACCAATAAAAGTGTCCACTTTTTTTTTGACAAATGGATACTTTTATACCATTTTTCCTTGTATGTACATACTCCTACAAAAAAAGAATCAGCCCTTTCACTGCCATTGTATCAGTTTTGTCAGAAACCAGAATTTCACTATGGTTTTTCTCAGTAATATTTTCCATTAAGAAAATAGTCCAAAATCCATGGAAGTCTCTGAGAATCTTTCCATTCTTTGCCTTGGCCTATGGGAGGACCAAGTTATTTCTGTTTGCATATATATTTTTTATCTCAAAAGACATAGTGCAGAGTACAACTGTTTCTGAAAGGTTCAGATTGTTTTCTACTCCTCTGCTGGTACTTAAGGATTGCTGGCAAAAGAGCCATTTGTCTGAGGAGCCTCATACTTTAAGCCAGGAGCCTGGCATTAGGTCATGGTGAGAACTTGGCTTCAGAAATTCAGAGAACTTTGAAGATGAAACTATAATTTTGATTTTAACAATAAGCCATGAAATAAGTTCCTTCTTGTACAGGAGGAAATTTGAATCTTGTTCCCACCTTTCAAGAGTGTTAGGACTAATTGGAGATAGCCTATGTAAAAACATATCAGATCTGTGTAAAAATATTCAGCAAGTAGTAATATCAGCCAGTTGTTAATTGAAGTGGGCAATAAAATTTTCTTTACCTTCATTATGAGTTTCTTCGGCAACTATAAAGTCCCATTAGGAGGATTCTTCAACATAAATAATACAGTAAGTGTCAGATGAAGATTTTTTCTTTCCCAATCTTCTTTTTTTATTTTTTTTTTTTTTTTCTTTTTGCTAGCTATAGGGATATCATGTAGATTATTCTTCTTATAGTAACCTACATGATCTAAGCTTCCTCTGCCTCTAGTCAGAAACATTTTTATCCTATACATTTTTAGGTACTCCCACCCTTTTTAAGACCTAGGTCAGGTACCTGTATCAGAACTTTAAGAGTGTATATGAATTTCCAGAGACATATGTGAGTGATAAAAATATTACACATAAAATAAGACTACCAGTGTGTAATTATATTTTTAAACCAGCTTTTTGTGTCAGAAAAATTCCCCGAGTAAGTTACCCCCAGTAAGTCATAGATACTTATCTGTTGACAAAGGCATGTATTGCTTTTACAATTTTAACATGTAACTGATAACGCATTTAAATAACTTGGTTCTGAGACATCACGTGGGCTATTATTAGGAAACATTGTGAAATACTGTCTCCAGATTTGTAATAAGGAAGTAGTTTCAGACAGTATTGATAGATCTGTGCTTCGACAAAGTAGTGGTGTGTGAAGGAATTTTTATGCTATTATTCCTGGTAGGAGCCCTAGCTATTTAGAAATACCACACATAATTTAAAGTTTTATGTTTGAAGGTTGGAATGTTATTGCAAGCAGTCAACCATTCCTTCCAGTTACTCTGATCAAGAGGCTATAACCTTGCCTTGTTAACTTGCAGGTAACAGGACCCATCCTGGGAAACCCTGGTACTGCTGAGAAACCTTAGGGCACTCTTCTGCTCAGGAACTTTTGCCAATCAAGTAGAGTCTAGGTATTTGGTGTATTGATGTAGCCAGAGGTTTTTCAGTCTGTTTGTAGTTCTATGTGTTTTTAAGTTTGTGTCTTTTGAAAAGAATTTTATAAACTGTCTTAGACCCTGTTGATGTTTTTCTCTTTCACCCTCCATCATAAAGTCACAGATGTAGAAAAAATATCTCTGTGAACAGGCACATCATGTCTTTCAAATATACAAACACACAAAATATCCATCTGTATACCGTGTATCTTAATACTGAAATCTGAGCTAATTGTCTGAGTTCTTATTATCATCTATATAGAGAGGAAGGTTCATGTGTGGAACAAAGCACCTCATTTCAAGGCAAATGCTGAACATGGGTCTAAAAATCGTCCTTCAGAGATGGCTGGCTCTGGGGGGAGTCTGCATGATCATTGGTGATACTGATATCTGCACTGCAGGTCTACAAGGCTGGGTCAGAGGAGTCCTGTACAGTAACTGAGTACCTGTGTTCTGGTACTGGTAATCACCTGGACACAGCTCCAGGTGATTTGCAGACCTGAGAGAGGCCTCAGAGCATGACTTAACTGACATAATGATGGTGATTTGGGTTGTCACTGATGAGCATTCAGCAGTATCTTTATCTTTTGCATGAAGGTTGAGATAAATTGTTATGAGGAATTCAGGGAAATTAAAGACTTTGTTGTCTGCTTCAGTTCAAGCCTTGATGACCTTGAAGTAGATGGTGGAAGTGGAGGTGCTTTGGACAGATCCCATATTTACTACCCTCCCCTCGGCTCTTCAGAGGCCATGGCTTCTAGCAGAGATGGATTAGACTTATCTACAGGTCTGCAGCCCAAGGTATTTGATACTGTCTTGGTTTGAATTGTTTTCCTTTTAAGTAAATCACTGAAACTATGTGAGAAATATACTAATCTGAAGAGGAGAAATGAGTTCCCAGTTGGCACTGCTAGGGTCAACAGAGAGCACTCATACAGGGTTGTGAAGCTGAAACTCCCTGACTGTGGCTGGGCTGGGCAGCAACTGTGGAAATAGTCCATCAAACATTTGCTTCGACTTTAAAAAACCCCATCATTTGTCAGAAGTATTTCAAAGGAAATATCTCAGGTTCAGTGAATCAGCATTTTCTAACCAAAACATATTTAGTGAGGAAATTTTTAACCAGCTGTAGTTATGTGAAAGAGTAACAGCTTTGTAAAGTGTAACAGCCTTGCTACCTGTTTTAAAACAATTTCTACACTGAAGGAAATTCAGTTAGGTTTTATACATTGAGCAATGCAAATCTCTCCTCTTTGTTAGTTTTCTGAAGTATCCTGTCTACGTTACCTTTCATTAGACCATGCTGCCATTTCTGAGATCTTCAGACACATATAGAGTTATTTTTAATTTGTAAAGATTCTTTATGGTTTTTTTATGTTCACTTGTTGCCACTGTAGAGCTTTATCTGACCTTTAGCAAATGATTACATGAAGGGAGAAAAACAGTTCAGCATAAACCCTGAATTCTTTTATGGCTACTTTTAAAAGCAGTAAAGTAAGCACTTTACAGGAGTTTCAGGAGTAGGCTCTGTTGAAATGTAAATGATCCATCAAAAATTAGGGGATTTTCTTTCAAGCCTTACTGTTGACATATTTGGGGATTGGGAAATATTTTCATACACAATAGTAATAAAAGAAACCAAACAAACAACACAGAAGAAAGAGAAAGAGGTCAACTCCTTAATTTAGAAACTCTGACATCAGTAATTATCATGCCATGGCCTTGGTCTCCATGAAGTGTTCTTGAGGTATTAAAGTGCTAAGATTAGTGCCTCCATTGGTAAAAGAAGTCAGCTTGGTCATCAGATATAATGGCCAACAACACTGTTTGGATGTGGCCTGTCATCAAACTGGAGAAGACTGTAAGCTTTCTCTTAGTCTAACTTGCACACACAAATTATTTCCTCTAACATACAAAAATTTACCGTGATGGAAGTATGACAGACTTGCTAAGAATTCACATGAAGTCATCACAAATTGTACTTCAACTCAAAGATTTAATGAAACCAGGAAAGTGTATGTGTGTGGTCAGCTGCCTTTCTTTCAGAAATTTTGTGACTGATTTTTCTGTTGCTGATGCTTTTCAAAATGACAGTTTTAATTTGTTGCAATTTCTTGTAGGAATGCACAATGTTTGAGATTCGGTCACGCTCCTATTCCTGCTCATCACCCAAAGGCTTGGTAGGAAGACCTCGCATTCTTCGGGACTTTGCAGTTCGGGATTCAAATGAAGGTCAGGCTTTGCACAGCCTCATCCCATACCTGCCTGCTTCAGGCCCAGTGCTGATGGCTTTACTCAGGCCTGTCTTGTACACAGCTCACCAGTGTGTGGGTCCAGTAGCCTTTAGGTAGCCCTACTGTTGTCCCTCACTCTCCTCCCATCTACAACCCTGTCATGCCCTCCCCCTGATCTATCTGCTGATCCTTGGGAGGGCACACAAACTGAGAGAGCAATAACCACAAGAAATAATGCAGTTAAGAGCAGTAATCTTCTTTCTGGAAGATTCTCACCCCAGCATCCTGCTGAGTGCCTGACAAAGACCAAGACCAAGAGGAAGCTCAGGATGACACAGAAGAGATGTCTGAGAGGGCAGGGGACTCCAGCTTCCAAAAGACCCTAGGGAGTCTCTGAAACAGAGATGGGCGGTAGTCATCTCCACAGGCGGGGGAACAAAACCCACCCTCTTCATTAAGTGGAGTCAGAGATGTTTCTGCAAGAAGCTTGTAATTTTTCACAAATTCTTTCTGACATGCGTTCTTTCTAGACAGTTTCATATTTAGAAGGAAACCCACACTTTTCACAATGAGGGTATGGGTTATGTTTGAAAACCATGTGAAGTGCGAAATGCACATACTGTGCTTTTCATACAACTCACATCAGTTAAAAACCACCTGCATTTCAAGAGGCTTTACCTCTGTCCCTATAACCCTGTCAGTAGTTATACTTCCAGCTTGTCTTTTGCTCCAGCATACCTTTAGTGGTCCAGTTGTCCAGAGCAAGAGGCAGGACATGTGAGTTACAGGGAACCAGATGGGATGAACACCCAGAGAGGTTGTGAATGCCCCATCACTGTAAGTGTTCAAAGCCAGGTTGAATAGGTCTTGGGCAACCTGGTCTAGTAGATGGCAGGCGTGCCCATGGCAGGGGGCTTGGAACTAGGTCATAGAGTCATAGAATTATTAATGTTGGAAAAGACCTCCAAGATCATTGATTCCAACCTTTCACTGAACACTCCCATGTCAACTAAACCATAACATTAAATGCCACATCTAGTTGTATATTGAACACTTTCTGGGATGGTGACTCCACCACCTCCCTGGGCAGCCCATTCCAGTGCTTCTCTATACTTTCAGTGAAGAAATTCTTCCTGAGGTCCAAGCTGAACCTCTGCGGCACTACTTGAGGCCATTTTGTCTTGTCCTCTTTTGTTTTGTCTCCAGTTGCCTGGGAGAAGAGGCTGACTCCCACTTGTCTACAACCTCCTTGTAGGAGTTGTAGAGAGTGATAAGGTCTCCTTTGAGCCTCCTTTTCTCCAGATAAAACAACCCCAGCTCCTCAGCTGCTCCTCATATGACTTTCTCTCTAGACCCTTCTCCAGATTCATTGCCCTTCTCTTCACATGCTCCATCAAGTCCAATGTCCTTCTTGCAGTGAGGGTCCCAAAACTGAATACAGGATTTGAGGTGTGGTCTCACCAGTGCTGAGTACAGAGGAACAAGCACTGCCCTGGTCCTGCAGGCCACACTATTGCTGATACCGGCCAGGATGTCACTGGCTACCTTTACCACCTGGGCACACTACTGTCTCATATTCATCTGATGTCAGCCAGCACCCCCAGATCCTTTTCTACTGGGACACTTTCAGCTACTCCTTCCCCAGCCTGTAATGCTGCCTGGGGTTGTTGGGACCCAAGTGCAGGACCCAGAACTTTGCCTTATTGAATTTCGTGCTGTAGGCCTTGGCCCATTGATTCAGCCTGTCCAAATCCCCTGTAGAGCCTTCCCACCCTCAGCAGGTCAACACTCCCATCGAACTTGGTGTTGTCTGTGAACTTACTGAAGGTGCACTCAGTTCCCTCATCCAGATTGCCCATAAAGGTATTAACCAGGACTGACCCCAGTATTGAGCCCTGGGTAACACCACTGGTAACCAGCCACCAGCAGGGTCCAACTCCATTCACCACCACTCTCTGGGTCCAGCTATCCAGCCAGTTTTTAACACAGCCATGTGCTAAGTTAAAAGCTGTCCAAGCCATGTGCTGCCAGTTTCTCCAGGAGAATGCTGTGGGAGACAGTATCAAAGGCTTTACTGTAAGTCCAGGTAGACAACAGCCACAGCCTTTACCTCATCCATTAGGTGGGTCACTTGGTCTTAAAAGGAGATCAGCTTAGTCAAGCAGGACCTGCCTTTCCTAAACCCATGCTGTCTGGGCATGATGCCCTGGTTGTCCTACACATGCCAGGTGGTCAGATTCAAGATAATCTGTTCCATAACCTTTCCTGGCACCAAGGTCAGGCTGACAGACCTGTAGTTCCCTGGATCTTCTTTGACTCAGAAGAATGTAGGTGAGCATCACACTTGCCAACCTCCACTCGCCTGGGACTTCCCTGGTTAACCAAGGCTGATGATAAAGGATGGAGGATGGCTTGGCAAGCAATTCTGCCAGCTCTCTCCATGCCGTTAATGATCTTTAGGGTCCCTTCAGACAGTAAACATAAACATTCTATGATTCAAGGACACTGAATGTGAAAACATGCAAAATTGTGGAAATAGTATCATTAGCTTTGAAATCATTTAACTTTAAAAGCTGTTGTCAAGGTGAGACATACAATGACTGCAAACCTCTTTTGTCCTTAAGAAACCAAGTTGAGTTGTGCAGCAAATAACTTCTTTGCTGTTGCTCAAATTCACTGTAAGATTTCATGTCCCCTTGTAAGGAGGAGTATGTACTAAGCATGCAGCTGTGTTGTATTTTTCCCTATCACTTAAAATATTTGTGAGCATTTATATTCAACTGATCAGGGAAGAAGTTTCTTGCAAAACAAAGCAGAAGAGAAAGTAAGATGTATGTCACAGAATTAGAAGACGGCAGATCAGCAAAGCCCTGTGGCGTGTGCTTAAACAGAATTCCTTTGATCCCACAGCTGAAGGTGTCACAGCCCATTAAACTTCACCCGCACACCATTATCTGCCCCTACCTGATCTGTGCTTGGACCTGTTTCCTTTTCATTCTGTCTCCCCATCCTCCTGGGACAGTCAGTGCTGGACCTTTACATATCTTGTGGAGAAGGTGGAAACTCTTTCTTGTCCATATTTTGAAACCAGGCTGTTCTGCAGCCTGTACTGCAGATGTGGTATGATCCTGGGAGGGAAGGTGGTGGTCTGCTGAGGTTCCTGATGGCTCTTGCTTGCCACCAGCACGTCCTGCCTTGTCCAGCATTTTGCAAGGGTGGCAGCACTGAAGTGTTTGTCAACTGGCAGTGTCTGAGGCAGGCATAACTGTGTTCAGTTTGAGTACTTGTATCTGCATACAGGACTAGTCCAGAAGCTTGGTCCAAGAAGCTAGGTCAGATAATTCATCCTAATTTCTGTGGGTTGTAGTGGGTCTAGGTCTGTGTAGGAGACTGCACACAAAACTTTCCCCTTCTGCTCTGCCAGCTGCCAGCACTTTTGACATCTTGCTCAGGGCTTAGCTATGCAGGAGGGAGGCTCAGGTGACCTTGTACATTGTGATGAAACGTAAGCCAAAGCAGATGGATGCAGGATGGCAACAGGATGGTGTTTTTCACACAAAGTATGAGAAAAAGGGTGGGAAAGGACCATCTGTTTCTGATGAAAGCTTTCCAGTATGCTCAGGTTTAAAGCAACTACCTGCTTTTCTTTGAGAGGGTATTACCAGGTTGTAACAGTAAAGGATTTGTCCCTTCTCTGTAGATGGTGTGCTCAAGAACAGTGGTCCATCCCTCCTTCAGGCCCTTACACTCTCTAAGTCAGTGTCTAGCTCCACCCTTCTAGTAAACACTTCAGTGCCCGTGCCCTGTGCTGTTCTGCACGAGACTGTCTTCGTGTCCCATGGATGCTTGGTGTTGGTTTCTCATGAAAGCATCCTGTAGCACAGGTTATGCCTGATAATGAACTGAAACTCCCTTTGATTCTTGCTGCTTCTTTGGTAAATATTTTAGTTCTTACTAAGCTGAAGTCTACATCCATCTGAAGAGATGCTGATTTCAGTGAAGAGTGTTTAAGTTTGTATCTAAAGAAAACAGTCCGATGCTTTGACTTAGACAAGTGTTTGGGATCTTTCTGAACAATATCTGTGATAGTTTTGCTAAAAATGTCTGGAAAATGGAGTGGCTTGTAATTTGAAAATGGTCTCTATAGTTTTGAACTTATTTTTTTCAACTCAACTGGATATCTTATCTTTTTGCATTTTAGAGAGTTTTTGAAAAGTATCTTCTTGAGCACAAATTTTTTTAATACTGTAGATAAAGCTGCATGACAGGTAATTATGAATGTTAAAAGAATGTCATTAAGATACTTTACAACAAATTATGACAAAAAGCAAAATGAATAAGAATCATTAAAGTCTGCGTTGTTTAGAAAAACAAAATAAATATCTTTTGTTATTCTTAAAAACAGGCTGTTTGCAGAGACTGGCATTCATTGATACCCATCTCAGTTCTGGCAGATTCTGTCAACTAAAAGCTTGTGGTATTAACCTAGGAAAAGCTGTTTCTAATGTGTGTAGGTTTTTGCTTTCCTGATTTTCAAATGACATTACAACCCTTCAATGGCAAGCTTATGGCCTGGTGGAGGTTGTGAGATTCAAATAAACTTGATGACCTTGCAGTCTGAGTGCCTGATGGCTGTTTTTGTCTTGCAGAGAGAGCATACAGTCTGCCCGAGCAGTCCCAAGAGAAAAAGTATGGGTATGTGTCCTGGAGGTGCCGGGAACAAGGTGCTGTGCAAGAATGCCATCTAGGGAGCCGTGTGGGGAAGAGGCATTGGCACCCCTTCTAGCCAGAATGTGGGCCCTGCCCAGAGCATCTGCGGGCCCATGCCTAAACCCTGTGCCAAGCTCAGCCTGGGTCTCACTGCACTCGTCCTGCAGCAGGGATTTGCTGTGCAGCACTGTGGGATGTGCTAAGTAGGGATGGGCTCCTGTCCACTGTGCAGCTCCTGTCCACTGTAGGAGTGTCCAAACCTCCGCAGTAAAAGCAGTGGAGCTTCTGATACCAACCAAAATCTAGGCAAGCTTGTTAGACATTGCACATGCAGAGTGCACCATGGGCAAGTGTTCCTCCATTTTATAGAGGGATTACAATCTTTTTCATAATGTCTGCTGTACCCACAACAAAACATGTAATTGTAAATGTTAGGTGACACAAGCACCATCCAGATTCTGCTGTGTGTTAATGAAGGGACTGTTCCCTCTGGAATGAGGTTTTTTCACTGGTCTCAGTTTTAGGATTCAGGAGGAGGAATGGAATAAATATATTGTAACCTCAAAAAATGAGTCTGAAAAATGTAAAGTGAGTCGGACTTTCAGTTTTCTGATGAGCAGAATGACCAGCACACGAAATAAATACAAGGTAACATGAGATTTATGTTTATATTATTATGTATAATTATTTCACTGTAATTAAATGAATTATAGATGAGAATCTAAATTGTCTTGTAAAGATAAGTTGTTGTTTATTACAAAACCACAAGAGTAATAGGAAGAATCTTTTACCTTTATTTTTAAAATTTTAAACATATGCAGGATACCCTGAAATAGCCTTCATATTAAAAACCAGCTTTCCTTTTAAACAACAGCCTTAGCTGAACAATATGAAGTATTTCCTCTGCCATTTTTTTATGTTATTAGTAATTTCATTTGATGATTTAGCCCAAGTGTAATTCTATGAATTGCATTTAAGAAATATTTTTCTTTGTTAAATAAAAATAAGAGATATGGGCCTGTTCTTGGAATTGCTTTCGATAAGTAATTAGTCTTTAACTTCTGCATTAGGATGTAATTAGTTTAATTTGACTTCTTTGAAGTTAATGGGACTTCTTGCATGAGTAAGCAGTGCTTAGCATTAAAAAGTTGGAGATTTGAGGCCTGCACAGCCAAACTTACATACTGTGGAACATTAGAACATTTGTAATTTAATTATGAGACATCTTAGTTTTAGATTAATGGCATCAGTTAGCAGCTTGAGAGAGGGATTTCACCTACAGGCTTTTTCCAGCTGGCCTTTTGGCAGTTTTGCTGGTTGCCTAGTATGCCCTTCTGTGCCCCAGGATATTCTAATGTTGTGTGGATGTGAAGATGGTTGTGTGAGGTGGTATCTTCAAGAGCATCAGAACTGGCCATGAACATGTATGTCTGGTCCCGCAGCCATACACTGGCCTGTGTCTCTGTGTTCTCCTAAAGAATAACTGTCAGTACCTGCAGGTATACTATATGTATACTTATGCTAACAGGAGTACTGTAAAAGCAGGCAGAATTTATCAACTTCTTTACCACTCATTAAAAGTAGATTGTTTCTAATGTCTTCTAAGATCTAAAGAGAACTTGTATAAATTTGCATAACTGCAGCTTTAACTACAGAGGCGTGAGCTGTATATAGTGGCGGATGTAGGCACTGATATTTGTTTGTGTGTGCAGTGAGTCAGCAACACTGCTTAAATTTTATTTTCTGGCCCTCTCCTTTTTCTAGGTTTATAAATGTATTTCTGCCAGTCTTCCTGGATAAGGCTTCCTGGCTTAGCTGCCAGTGAAACCAATGCCTGTATCATTTTAGGATTTCAGCACTGTTGAGTGTAATAGTACAATATGCTGTTGCAAGTCTTCCAGGACAGGGAATAAATGTTTGAGAATAATTTACTCTTAAAAGGGAATATTTTACTGGTTTGAAGATTGAATAGCTTTATCTTGTTATTAAGTATCTTTCTTCATTTTTTTTTTCCTTTCTGCTTCTGGTGTTGGGGATGAAGACAAAAAGTAAAGATACCAAAGATAAAGAGAAACTGAACAGACACAATTTTACGAATGGAACCTTCCCAGGAGTTATGCCATGTATGGTCTGTGAAAAGGCCCTCCTAGGAAAGGAGTCACTGCAATGTTCTTGTAAGTAGCTGCTGGCTTTTGCGTGTGAATTTACAGTGTTCTGAATGCTGCTTTCAGATCCCGGTTCAGTGTGTTGTTTGAAAAAGAAACCTTATCTATATTTGGAAGTATGTACTTTATGTAATGAGCTGAGGTTGACAAGGGAGAGGGAGAAAGGGCAGCAGGTGACAGAGTCAGCCATCTTCTAGCCCTAGCTCATTAGGCAGAGACCTCTTCCTAGCCAGTGTCTGCACATTAAAGTATCCTTCTGACTAGTTTGGTAAGCGAATTTGGAGAAGGGAAAAACTGAAGACTTACAGCACATTTTCCACAAACTGGGGACCTTGTTTGGTGCCAGGCTTTGAAACGTCCCTTCTCTTTCAGATTGCAACGTGATTGTACATAAGAGCTGCAAGGAGCACGCTCCTGTGTGTGCCAAGGTAACCTCCTATCTGATCTTACTGGAGCATACCTGCTTTCCGAGGGGTCTGGTGTCATGAAGGATAAAAGACAATACACACAGCCTGCCCAGACCCAGTGTCTGTATGCAAAGGGCTGCAAGGGTATCAAAATGTCTCATGTGAGCACCAGAGAAAACACTGTACTTAAAGAACAGTTTTTAGTAGGGCATCAAAAATGAATTTAAAGAGGTATTTATATTTTTGAAGAGTTGCAAGCTCAAATTGTGAAATGGTGTGCCTGAAGGATTATGAAAGGGATTGAAAAGAAAAGCTCAAAACCACAGAAAGACCCTTGTGTAGAAGGGGGGGATCCCATATGTTTGGAATAGTGGAAAGCGAAGATGATTGGGGCCCTGAAAGGTGACCTGATCCATTCTCCTTACCCTCGGGCAGTCTCACTTCTAGGTAGCAATGTGGACAAATGTTTGTTTGACCCGTTCTGGAAAATCTCTGGAGGAGGTGACTCTGTAGCTGCCTGCCTAGGCTGCACTCCCAGTGTTCAGCTGCCACTACAGATAGGGTAAAATCGGCACTAGATCTGATGGATACTGCCTTAACTGTTAAGTAGGAATGCGTGCATGGTGAGGTTATCATGACAAAGACATAATTTTAAAAAACAGATGTGTAAGGCTTCTGCCATCTTGAAATAAAATGGGATTTGCAGAGAAATATGCCACAGTGATGTGGGTCATTTTTCAAATTAGTGGATTGAGTCTTTCTGGTGTAGCTAGGTTTTGCATTATGGTGGCTTGCAAGGAGAACATGTTTCCATACAGATTCTTCAACATAAATAAGCCTTAAACTGTACATAAATCAAGTGGTTTAACTTTTGGTTATAATTGCATTCTCATAGCCTTACACAAATTTCTGGGCAACTTTAGGGCATTAAGACAGCTGAACTGACAGCTTTAGTTCCTGGGGTTGGTGGGTTATTTGGTGGGTTATTTGACAGGAGGTGCCCCCCCCCACCCACCAACATCTCAACAAGAATGAGATGCAGAAAATGTTCACTGACCCACCTGAAGTGAAGTACATGCCTAAGCACAGCAGGATTTTGCTACAGGTTTTGCAAAAGTCCACTTTGAAAGGGAGATCAATTCTGCCTTTGATATCCAGGCTTCCTTAGATAGTGTCCTGCCACAAATGCTTTGAGATTATTTGAATATAAAGCCCTGAATGTGCACTTTTCTTGTAGCCTTCACATAGGGAATACTCACATAGAGGAGGTAAAATGTTGTAACTCAGTGACTCTGCTTAGAATAAACAGTTTTGTATTGTAGTACAAATAGTATTCTACTTTGAATATTGTTATCTACCAATAACTAATAAAATAAGTCATTGGAAGAAATTAGGACCATAATTTAGGATTACTTTTCTGTAGCCCTTGGTGTGATGGTATATAGAATTGAGTTACTGACTTGGCTGTTAAATGCGTTATCAGCTATGCAATTTAAAAAACTTCTTTTTCTTTTAGAAATCCCAGGAGAGGTACCATAAAAAAAACAAGCCCCAGGCTGGTGTAACAAGTAAGTTAGGTGTAAACCTAAGTCTTCTAGGTTAAACTTTGGTTAAAAATCATGGGACTGACAGCATGAACTTTGCTGTATCATTTGTGTGTTTTTCATTTCAATATCGATAGGAAACTATGTGTGTCTCTAATATGAACAGAATTTTTCAAGAGATTACTGTTGAATTAACTCATCTTCTACTAAAATGAGTGGAAATCTACTACATTTTCAGTGAGAACAAAAATAAAAAGTAGTCGTTTCTCTCCAAATATGTAATTTACCTTTTGCACAAATATTTGTGCACCTATGTTCGAGTTGCAATGTTAGAGCATGTATAGTTTGAAATTATTGTCTTATCAAATAATATCCATGAGGGAGCTATTCCACTTTGCCTACAGGCTTATTTTTATATTCCATGAGAGAGCATTGTGGTCTTGTGCCTCAGCAAGCAGATATTCTTGGTATCCAGTGTAGGTCAATATGAGCAACCAGATAACATTTTTCAGTAGAAGTGTGCTCTTGGTGACATACTCTTGGTTGTTTGTCAAAATGTTGTGTTGTGCTTTGCCTCACAGATTCCTTGCCTGGAGACATTCCACAGATGGTGCTCTCCTCAGTGCATCCTTCTTCCTCTGTGCCTATTGGACTGTCTTACGGAAAGAGGGAAGCCTCACAACAGTCCTACTTCTTGTCTAAAAGTGTCCCCAGTGCCAGTTTTGAAAGGTAGAGGGGCAGCTGTCAAGACAGTATGCTAAATACATCATTCAACATTTCTGTGAAAATTGAAACCATGAAATAAATGTGTGATTTTTTTTTTTTCTGCTGTAGAAGAGCTACACAATTTTCTGAACAAGACTCTGAGACTAGCCCTTGGAAGTACAGGTCACAGTCTGAAGAGATGTTACAAGCATTAGGGACCTTTTCTTCAATGGATGCTTTTATGGTGGAAGGTGAGAAGAATTGCAGAGATGTTATGTCTTATAGCCTGTATTGGAAAGTGCAAAATAGAAACCCCCTTAGCTGATACAGGAAGACACTTCATCTCCTAAAACAAGAGCGCCTATTTTTGATAATTACAATGGCATCCCTCATTAAAACGATAAAATGGACACATTAGTCTTAAAATAGAACTTTTTTTCCATGTAACTAACTACTTTATAACTTTTAGAGTATTTTGTTGTTCCCCTTTCAAAATAACAGGGATAAATGTATTTGGCATCTTTGCAGAACCAGAACATAATATACTTTTCTTCTGTGCCCATCCAGCCAACTCTTTTGACAGCATCCATTGCAAAATGTAGACCTACAATACTTGCATTTCCTCAGTATCCCCACAAAGTCTTTAATCCTACTGGTGAATTTCCCTCCTACAATAGTTACATAGCCTTGCGAAGTGAAAAGAAATAGGCTTTTTCTGTAGCTAGGTGTGAGACTGAATTTCAAAGCTGAAGGGCATTCACTCACATAGGATGGTGTAGATATCACTCATTGGACATCTACTGTTGGAAATGCTGGAATTTAGTTTTAAATTTTAAAATATTTCTTCAAGGAAAGAATTATAAAAAGGATTTCATCTGAGAAAAGAAGAGTAAATGTTTTTATTCTCTTCACTTGCTGTCACAAAAGCAGTTCAACACTTTGGTAATGATATTGACATCTGGAAAACTTCTCTGTTGTAAAACCAGTACCAATGTTTGCAGAAGCCTTATCTATAGTTCAACCCTCTGATGCGTTCCTCTTACTATATGAATAAATCTGCCTGAACAGCACTTTGTGTACTATTCATATGCTTGGTTTTAAAGAAATATAAATTTTGTCATAGATGATGTGGATTTGTCTCAGTGGACTGATCTCCGCACAGATGCAGAAGAATTTGAGGCAGAGTCCTGGAGTCTTGTTGTGGACCCAGTATTCTGTAGCAAGCAAGAAAAAGATGTCATCAAGCGTCAGGATGTCATATTTGGTCAGTAGTTCAAAACTTTGAGTGGGTTTAAAAGTAATTTGTTGTTTCAAATAGAGAGGTAACCTACATAGTTTATGTCCAGAACAAAAAATAAACTCAAACCAGTAAGAAGGTTCAAAGAAAATTTTTGTCATCAAATTTATGATGTCTTAGAACTAAAGAAATGGATAGTAGTGAATACCAGAGACAAACCTAGCCTGTTTACAGAATGGTTGGGGTTGAAAGGTAATTCATCCAGTCCCCAGCTCAAGCAGTTGCCACCCCAGCTTCAGCAGGATGCAGTTGAGAGAATTGTGCCAGAGCCAGACAAATTAAGTTTTCCTCCTGACATAGTCTGTTATGTTTTAAGCTCACACAGGAAAAGGGATTTTGTATATTTGAATGTTATTTAAGTCTATATTAGAAGGTGTGCAAAATATTCAGGTGATTACTATATTATTTTGTTTTCTTTTATACTGCAGAGCTGATGCAAACAGAAGTACATCACATCCATACCCTGTTCATTATGTCTGAAATATTCAGGAAAGGGATGAAGGAAGAGCTGCAGCTTGATCACAGTACAGTGAACAGAATATTCCCCTGCTTAGATGAACTATTGGAGATGCACAGGCAGTTCTTCTTCAGAATGAAGGACAGGCGTCAGGGATCATGTGAGGCAGGGAATGAACGTAATTTTGTCATCAGCAGAATTGGAGACATCCTTGTGCAACAGGTAGATATATCAACTCTGTTAAGCCTTTAAATGCTCAAGGTTCCAAATTTAAGAAGACAGCTGTAGTTCCCTCATAAAATTCAAAAACTGTCCCGTCCAGATTATTCAGGGTGAAATAGCAAAAAATGGTTACTTGCTGCCAAGTAACTTGGATGAACTTGGGATGAACTTCTACTTTATGCCGTATGAGTGACAAGGAAAATTATGAACTTGGTCCTGTTTGTGGCAGAAGGCTGCTGTCATACAAGGGACTGCAGGAAATGGATTCGCTTTTCAATGGATTCACTTTTTTTAACAGCTGAGTAGAGGTGTGAAAAACTGACTGATGATGAAAAAGAAACTACCCGTTCATTTCTTATAGTGATCTCAGGCTACTGCTCACTAGAGAAAGGGTGGTCACAACGTGTTTATTGTGGCTGAAGAATGGCTAACTAATGGCTTACCATTCACACTTCAGTTCCTTGCAATACGGAGAATGTGGCTTCTTACCTTCAGGCAGTCAGTTTTCTCTCCATTGAAATAAAGAACTGAGCTGTTATCTTGTCTAGAAGCAGTGTGGAGAACAGACAGAAGCAAATAAACCTCAAAGAAGCTATGCTTGCAAAGAGGTGCAGGAAATACTGTTGTAATAACTGTTCCAGCTGTTGTCAAGACTGCAGTGAGTTCACTTGTGCTCTCTACAGCCTATATTCCCCTTCTTCCTCCTAAAAACAGCTAGGCCATTTTCATTCTGTAGTGACACGCCCTCTAGTGAATTCAGAGAACATGAGAATCAAGTAGCATAAAAGTTCCCAATTCATACAAAATACAATTATTTAAGGTATACAGTTTCCTGTCTGAGTCAATGTTGAGCACAATTCACTTAATAATTTCTTCAGTTTTCAGAGGAAAATGCCACTAAAATGGAGAAAATATATGGAGAGTTTTGCAGCCATCAGAAAGAAGCTGTTAATCTCTTCAAAGAGTTGCAACAAAGCAAGAAGTTCCAGAATTTTATTAAAGTAAGTTAATGTGGAATCATGATCACCATTGACGGAATACTCAGGAGAAAGATACTTAGGTTTTACTTGGATATAGGATTGGAATTATGTTCAATAACTCACTTTTAGAAGCTAATCAAAATGGCAAAGGTTTTCACTCCTTAACTAGTGAGATGATAAATCATATTTTTCTTTCAAATTTTAGAATGCTTTGGCATCCAGCATGTATTACATATGTTTCTATTATAGTACACCTCATCCCTCTGCAGAGCAACTGTTCCTTGGGGATAGTTCAGGTTACCCAGCATTTGTTTTAACTTACTCTTGTTCTTCTAGATCATGTCTCTTATTAGTCAGTTGGTGGTTTCATATGCATTTACTACTTAGGGTATATATTTGTATCTGTGCAGCTGAGAAATAGTAACCTGTTGGCACGACGCCGAGGAATCCCTGAGTGCATTTTACTCGTCACCCAGCGAATCACCAAATACCCTGTTCTGGTTGAAAGGATATTGCAATACTCAAAAGGTGAATAAAAGCTAAAGTGTTGCTTCATGTCTGAAATCCTAGTGCATTTTTAACTTAAGGAATTTGCACAGCTGCAATACAGCAAAAGATTATAATCACTGCTCTGTAAAGATATAACCAGAGCAACGTGAATACCTACTGTTCAGTGTGTATGTAGGCTTTGCCAAGGTTGGGCTGTGAAGATTTCTGATACCTCAGCCAGGTAGAAGTCCAGAAGAGCATCCTTGTTTTAGGAAAAGACCTTGACTAGAGGATGTGAACTAGTTCAGACACACATCTGCACCTTCTTTGGAATTAATTCTGGAGGAGTCTCTTGTAAGTAGAGCTAGGCAAACATTTTGTAAATTACGTTCTAGTTTGAGAGCAGAGCTTGAATGACCTCTGGAATTTTGTAGAACATTTTACAAATACCAATAACTTACAGATATAGACCCCCTAAATGAGCATTGTAGAAATTTTTATATCTAAATGCAAACCCTTAGTACTTGCAGTCCTGTAAGGGTACTTTTTACTTAGGCCAAAGAGTGATATACTATATGATTTACTTAGCTAGTAGTTTTTTCAAATGCTTACACCTCATAAGTATGGCAGAAACTATTCAATGAGTTATTTTGGCTAATGAATAAATCTGGGATACATATGTTCTTTTAATAGGCAAATCAAACAAAGGTAAATACCTCTAATATTTCTAAGCAAGGTGGTTGACAGATTCAGTTTAAAATAACATATTTATCAATATATTTATCAGTTTAAACTTTGCATTATGTTGATTTTTCCCAGAAAGTAAGGAATTACTTCTTCTCTTGAACATGTCATGTTAATTTTTTTTTTTTCATACAGAAGGAACGGAGGAACATAAAGACCTGTGCAAAGCTCTTTGTCTAATTAAGGATGTTGTTGCAGCAGTAGATTTGAAAGTGAATGAGTATGAGAAAAAGCAAAAACTGTTGGAAATTCTCTGCAAAACTGAAAACAAAACATACACAAAGCTGAAAAATGGCCATGTTTTTAGGAAGCAAGACTTGATGAGGAAAGAGAGGATACTTCTTCATGAAGGTTTAGTGTACTGGAAGACAGCGACTGGTCGTTTCAAAGGTATTTCATCTGAGCAGTAAAGTCCTTTAACTCTTAATTTGCAAATAATGTTTGAATCCTGTTTGTTTTAAGAACGAAAATTCCACTGTATTGCAAATAAGAATGTCTGAGGTAATGGTATTGCAAACGTGCCACTAATTGCTGGAAGAGCAGTTCCAGAAGCTGCCATGGTTTGTGGGTAATCTGCATAAGAAGACAAGTTCACATACAAAGCCATCTACTGCATTTCTTCTTCCAGTCCCCTCCTTTTATTTTTTTTGTTTTTCATTTTCACCTCATAACATAGAGTCTTAGGTGTGCATTTTTATTGTTCACAGTATTGGCCATGGAAAATAACTCGTGAAAAATTCAGTGGTAATGGGACATCTACAGTAGAAAAGAAGTTCTGAAGCCACATTTGCCTGGAGCACAGTTTCTACATACAAGCTCAAATTTGATTTTTGGTGTTAATCACGTAGCAGGGGTTGGGGTTTTTTGGAGCTTGGCAATATTTGCTGTACAACTTTATAAAGCTGCCTGCTCATTATTATTCCAGAAATACTTTTTCAAGTATAATACTGTGCTGTGAGTGTAGTTGCAGCATAGACCAAGTAAAATTTATGTGAGAAAATCTTTCACAACTGAATGGCTTAGGGAAGCTGTACTGACATAGGTGCAAGGATTTCTTCTTTTCCTGGTGCTCCATCATGGTGCTCTGCCTGGGAGATACAAAGTGGTGATGTGCAAGTGCTTCATGCAGACCATTGGCTAATTCAGATATTTCCTGTTTAGGTTACTGTGGGATTCTATGAGATATTTATTGATCAGGGCTGCTCCCTCTATAAAGATATAATAAGAAATTAATTATAATTGTACTATTTTTAATTAAAACCCATTTTTTTTGTCTCAAAATTTTAAGACACCTTGGCTCTGCTTCTAACTGATGTACTACTGTTTTTACAAGAAAAGGATCAAAAATATATCTTTGCAGCTGTTGTGAGTATATTATCAGATATTTGAATATATGCATTGCACATTTATTTATATATCTCTCAAAAATTATGTCCTTATCCAGGTTATTACCTCATAATTTCTTTTTTTCTAAAATCTTGGTAGTGTATTCAGAACTGTAATATGTCAGTATATAGAATGCTACGTTTATTTTCAAAAATAAATATTTTTTTCATGAAGAAGGATGAAAATAACAGAATTATATTTTTAGTGTCATGCCTCATCTGATTGTGAAGGTGGGAAGTGATACAGGCTCTTTCAGTTGTCTAAAATAAATACTAATTTCTGGTTTTGTAAAAGAAACAAGAATAATTTTAACTACCAATGTAGTAGTAAACACATGTAAAATATATGAAAGGTAATGGAGAGAAGTTCTCAAAGTATATAAATATAAACATTATATGAACATTGTGCCTCCTTATCATTGAGTCTCTGAGATTTACTTTTTATCACATAGCCAGTGCTTTATTTGTTCATGAACAGTATAACATATTTTAAAAAATAGCTTAAAAAGATGTCTGATTACTCAAAATTTTCAGTAGTCTGACTTTACGAGGACTAGAATTAGTTCAATGAATTGAAAAATCATGTTCTTCCTAAAGTGTGGTGTTCTACAAGGAAGTCATTTATTCTGCATGCGCTGTGACTGTTTCCCCCAGGACCAGAAGCCTTCCGTTATCTCCCTTCAGAGGCTTATAGTAAGAGAAGTAGCCAATGAAGAAAGGGGGATGTTTCTGATTAGCGCTTCATCTTCAGGGCCTGAGATGTATGAGGTTCATACGAACTCCAAAGAAGAGCGTAACAACTGGATGAGGCATATTCAAGATGCAGTGGAAAGGTAGGGAAAAAGGTTTTGGTTTTCATCCTGGCAGTCCAAAGCAGGTGGGAGGTCAGTTGGATATTCATGGCAGCATGCTCTTTGTTCTGCATTGCATCTGTGAGACTGGGTTTTCCTCTGAGCTCAAACTTCACAGATGCCAAAACCTCATCATCAATTCTACCAAACTTCCCATATTTCTTCTGGTTTCCCACTGAATCAGCAGACCCTTCCCTCTCCTCATCAGACATCCTTGTAAGCTACCCTCACCTTTGCCTTTGGCACTGCATGCTTTCCAGAGTCCTGCAAGTGCCCCTACAACGATTTGAGGAAATTGTGAATCATGCCTGTTATCTTGGTGTCAGTGCCTTAAGAATGGTAGGGAAACCATTGCCTCTCATGGGGCCCAAGCTTCTGCTTAGGACTGCAAACCTACATGTGGGCCACCTACACAATGCAGCCTTACCAGAATTAAAAAGAGTCTTTCATTATGGTTTATGTCCACTTACTGCTTCTTAAAGAGGCAGACAAATAGCCTGCCTCTGGGTTGTGGCAAAAGGTGTTGCTGATGTTGTGTTCTGTTTATTGCGAAGATAACACTGTGTTGAAGATGAATAGATGCCAATTTTACTTTGTCCACCTTTGTCTTTTATCTTTGAAGTTGTCCAGAGGAAGAAGAAGAAGAAGTAAAAATGAGTGAATCTGATGAGGACAGACGTATTGCTGAGGCCAAAGCATACAGAATTCAGAAATATCAAGGTGTGGTACCTTTCCTGCTGCTCTGAGAGCTCTGGCATCCTCAGATTCAGGATGAATTAATAATATGCCCAATACTTTCTGGTGGGTTCAACAGGCAGAGTCTTAAGGTATAATGTGAGTGTATTGAAAGAGAAGCTTTTTTTTTCCAAAGAGCTTAGTTTTTTTTTTTTTACATTACCACGACTGAAAAAGAAAAATGGATGTTTTCAAAATAAACACTGAATTTCCCAGATTAGCACCAGGATCAGGTAGTTTTGTGTTTGTGGAAATACCTCAAATCTTCAAAATTGTGTGGCTTCGTGCTTGATTATGCGCTTTGCTGCTATTATTTTTATCTGAAAATATAGCTAATAGGGATAAATTCTGCTTCCTTGTTTTCCTACATCTAACACCCAAATCTTTGTACTGCTGCAGGAAGAGAAATTGCAGCAATGTCTGTCCTGTAGAGAGCCACACACCCTCTGCTGAAAGCAAGTGTTCTTTAATGTGGAGGCCCTGAATCAGTGCACCTGAGCCAAATAATTTTCCAGGATGCAGCACTCACTTGTTATTGTGAGTGCAGCAACGGGTAACTGAGGGCCCAAGAGGGCAGCCAAGGCCACCTCATCAGGGTGGGGCTCTCGACTTCTGCCAGGGTCTGTGCCATCTTTCATTAGGACAGACTATGGGATGAATTTTGTTCCTGGCCAGTTAAGAAAAGGTTAACTTGAATTAGCAATATCTATGTAGCATAAAGATTAGAAGGGTGAATGAGGAATGTGTTTCCCTGCAGGACAAAAAAATATTGATACAGTGTTCAATTTTGGTTGACAGAATTGCTGAGTAACCAAGACCAGCAAATCTGCAATTATTTGGAAGAGAAGTTGCATGTGTTTGCAGAACTGGGAGATATGTATGGGTTTGATGATGTTCATGTGGAACCTCACCTCCTTATCAAACCTGATTCAGGAGAAACTCCACAGGCTGCTCCATTGCTGGCAGCAGCACTCAGAGAAGGTGAGTTTGCACAGGTAGAGTGGATTGGTGGCTCTTCACATGGGCAGATATTTTGAGGTAACAAAGTGTTGCTTTGTGTGGTAGTTCTGTTCAAGTCTCAAGAACTGGCAGTGTCAAAACTTGTCAAAGGATATCAAAAAGAAATCTGTCAAGTTTATTCTTGTCAGATACAGGAGATGCTACCTGCCAAACTGTAAAATAAGGGATGTTTAGCACATAGCATCAAATGTAGCAGGCAGGGAAATGGAGTTTAGGTTGTTAGCTGTACTCCTTGCAGTACAACTCGGTGAAACACATCAAAGGTTGCAGTATGATATTGCAGCTGGTTCCTGACCTTCACCTACCTGGGCTAATTTGATGACACATGAGAATTTTGTATGATCATATACAGACCAATTCAGATCTACCAAGAAGCACCTGCCAGAATCACTGTAGGAACTGTGTTTTTTCTGCCTGTTATCTAACAGAGAGAGGATAACCTTGGACCACCTACAGTAATGTTTTCTGAAGGAAGGAAGGAAGGGAATGGTATTTGTAGATACCTTCCCTGGCTGGAACTTCAGCTAAACTTCTGCTAAACTCAGCTGAAAAGAATTTTGGTAAACTGAGCCCTAATCACTTAAATTGAGACCTGTGTGCTATTAAAACATTTCAAGTGATAAAACAGTGAAGCTTGGTCTCCATCATCATTATAAAACCAGAGAGCTTTTTTAATAATTTTTGATTAAAATTATTAAACTTGTGTAGGGAATATAAGTCTGTGATGCAACGGTTAAGTAGTTTAAATGTCAGCCTATACTTACCCTCTTCTGCCCACTTTTTTATTTTTCACTTTCTCTCATGCTGTTGTTGGTGTTGATGATGTCTTGGATTTTAGGACTCGACAGCAGTCTGTAGGGGCTCACAGTTGTTTACAGTGCAGACAATTTGTGGGGACAATCTTCCAGGACAGAAATAGTCCCTGAGCTAATAGCAGACGCTGTAGGAATAAAGCATTGCTCACAGCAGAGAAGGATAGAATTACAGAGTGCTTAAGCAAATTAGATATACACAAATCCATGAGATGAGATAAATCCAGGACTTCTTAGAGAGCTTATTAATGTCATTGTGAGGCTGTTTTCTGTCAGCTTTGAAAGATCACAGAGATCAGGAAAGGTTCCTAATGACTTGAAGAAGGCAAGCCTCACACTTCTCTTCAAGAAAGAATATATAGGGAACTACCAAACAGTCAGTCTCAACAGCATCTCTGAGATGGTGATAGAGAAAATCCTCCTGGAAGCCATTTCCAAGAACATGAAAGACATGAAGGTGATTTGGAACAGCCAGAGATTAACAGATTAATCTAGGGCAAGTTGTGTCTTGCACTAGCTGTAGTATCCTTACATCTGAACTATTGTGAACTGCTTAACTGGGTGGAAAATAGACTGGACTGCTGGGCTGAAGGGACTGTGATCAGTTACTACGTTATTAGGTGTGTTCCCTGGATTCAGAGATCAGTACTGTTCAGCATACTTATTAATGCAGCTAACCATGGGATTGAGCACACTCTTAGCAGATTCATGACTGTCACTGAATGAGGTGGGACGTTCAGTGTGCTGGAGAGGTCTCTACAGATTAGGAGAATGGGCTAAGAGGAACACCTAGGTGTTTGACAAAGATAAGTGCAAAATCCTGCAACTTGGGTGGAATAATTCCATGTGTTGGTGCAGGCTGGACACCGACTAGATAGAAAATAGCTTTGTTTAAGTGGACCTGAGAGTCCTACTCAACAGCTGGTTGCCCATGAGACATCAGTGTGGTCTTGTGGCAAAGAAGGCCAACTGCTTCCTAGGCTGGTGCAATAGGAGGAAAGTTGCCAGCAAATTGAGGGAGGTGCCTTGAACTAATACTGGTCTTCTCTGGACAAGAGAGACATTGACAAAGTGGAGCAAATCCAGTGAAAGGCACCAGGATGACTAGCATGCTGGAGGACATGACATCTGAGAGAAGCTGAGGTAGCTGGCTTGATGGGGTCTTATTACTGTCCACATCTGTTTAATCAGAGAATACAGAGAAGCCAGGTTTTGTGCAGACTTATGTGATGATAAAAGAAAAACACTTGGGTAAGATGCAACAGTCACGTATTAGAACACCTGCAATTCCAATTAGCTGAAAGGAAAAATTATGTACCACAGGGGTGTTAAAAAACTGGAAGAGGTTGCTCAGGGAGACTATGAAGTCACTATCTTTTTTAAAAAGAGTTTAGAGCTTGTATTTGCAAAGCTCTGAGCAGTGCAATTTAGTTTGACCTACTTTAAGTCAGGTGTTGGACAAGATGACCTCTGAAAGTCCCTTACAAGCTAAATTATTCTACGGTTCTATGACATTGATTTGTGTGTTAAGGGGCTATTTATGGGACTTCTGTAATTTGGCATGTTTTCCTCTTTAGTTGAAAGTCTTTGTGAAGCTGTCACAACATCACAAGTAAGCGAAATAGACAGATCAGAGGAAAGTACTGAGGAAGTAAGTGTGAAGCATAGATTTACTGCCAATGAAATCTTGGAATCTCTTCTGAATGGTGAGTAAAATTTGATACTTGTACATATTCAGAGTGCTAAAACATTTGATACCAGATTGGTTTTTTTGAAAAGTTTCTCAGTCTGTGGCAAAATCAATAAAAAATAATATAATAGAGGTTGTCTTTGGGCAGGTGCTCAAGTAGTATAAATTGTCGTATAGCTTGGTTGAAGGTATGCTTTCTTGTCACTGCTGCTCAGCTCCACAGCAAATCCTGCAAAATAGGCCATTTCCCAAGTTACTTACTTTTTGTCAGGAGGCCTGAAAACCAGGATTGACGTTCCAGTAATTTCAGCTGTAAAAGGTAGCATGAATTTCTTATAAAAAAATTACAAATAAAGTCTTGTGACATAGTGCTAATTTTTAAGGTAGAAAAACTGGATTATGCTACATGTGCCATCCTGACTTCCAAATTTGTTTTTACCCAGCCTAGAATCCATTTCGTAACACCGAATTATGTCAGTCTCTGTTTTAGCATCCTGTGAGAAACTGTAAAAAAGGATGCCACCTTTTGTTTTTCTAATTGGGATATGTTTTGATACCTTTATTTCACATTTTCTTGGGGCTTTATTTGTTAGATGCAGAAATAAAAGAAGCTGCAGAATCATCAGAAATTGATCTCAGTGTTGAAAAGGAAATGGCAGATGCCAATCTTGAGAATAAGGTATTGTAATCAGTTTTTCTTTCTGCATTGCACATAGCACTCTGGGCACTGGGCATGTACATGCTGTCCAAATTCTTATGGTGTAACTAAAGGCTGTTCTAAAACAGAAAACATGGGATAGGCAGATTTCACTCAGATCCAGATAATTCGGTTTAACAGAGGACACTGAAATCAATAATAAAATTTTGAAAAGCAGTCATAAACAATCTGCAGAACTTTTCTACAATCTACAGAAATTTTCCTACCAGACTTACAGATCAGGGAGTTATAGTAACAGGCAGTGCTTTCAAACCACTTGTGCAAGCCTCTTAAGAGCCTGGTTCTTTGTTGTCCTCATTCAATAGATGCATCTCTAAGGAGCAGACAATAGTGTTCCGGTTACTCCCTCCTCCTATTCACAGGATAATGAAAGTCTCCTTTCAGCTAATGCAAGGAAGACTTATGCATTGGAAGAACTTCGTGGAGCAATTAGAAAATAGAAGAGAAATTTCCCATTTTTCAAAGTCCTATGAGCAAACTGGGGAAAAAAGCAGAGTCAAAAGTCAGTACTGGACAAAATTAGGAATGACAAATTTCATGAAGCAGCAGATTGTTGGAGTAAGAAGTGTGAATTACTATGTGGAAAAAAGTGAACTGTAATTGAGTAGTTCTTCGGTAGAGAAGAAAGGTCACAAAAGGAATACAGGGAAGAGACAAGAACAGAAGATAAGTAACTTGAAATAGAAATAAAACTTTGCTAGAAAAGTAGTTACTTAGCATTAGCACACTGTTTTTGCATCAGATCTGAAAGAAGGCTTATGTGCCTGAAACCTTGGGTTGGTTTGTTTGTTTTCTGTATCTGGAAGACTCTTGCTAATACACTAATCTCCCCATAACCCTGCCTTATTTTCAGCTCTAGATCATCTTACTTACCAGTCTGCCAAGTTAGAAAGGAGAAGGAAGAAGACTGTGAGTGGAAACAATGGGTTGAAAACAAAAAATCCAAGTGATGGAGCAGAGAAGCTAGGTGAAGAAAAATAAACCAACCTAATAAAGGGTAGAGGAGCTCAGATCTAGCTCATTAAAAGTAGTTAGACAATGAAAACTTTGCCACTGAGGTTATAGAGAGGATAGAGCCAGACTTTCCTCAGAAGTGCACAGCAAAAGGATGAATGTCCAAGATTACAAGTTGCAGCAAGGGAAATTCTGACTCTATATAAGGAAAAAAATGTACTGCAAGGATGAGCAAGCAGGAACAGGTTGTTCAGAGGGGTTTTGGGGGTCTCTACCCTTGGAGGTTTCCTGGATTTAACTGGAGAAGGACTTGAGCAGCTTCCTCTAATCTATTCTTATTTGAAGCTATCCCTGCTCAAAAAGCTAAAGGGACCTGCACCCAACTCTTTCACCCTGTCATTATCCTATTATTCCACACCAAGTCATTATCCTGTTATTTATGGCCTATTATTTCGGCAAGGCGTGTGTCACATCTTACCGTGCCAGAATCAGACTTACCAGGAGGTGGCAGAATGAGCAAAGAAAAGAGGCAAGGCAAGGGCTTTCCAGGGTGGTGGGTGTTCTACCTAATGTCGGTTGCTGGATGTGCAGTCTTGGGATTGTGGAGTGCCAGTTTTGGACTCAGCTCAGCTAGCCTGGGGAAACAGGAGCTGGACAGACAGAGCAAGAGTTTCTAGCTTGGGAATTAGATGCTGACTAGGCTTTGGAAGGGAGAGTGTTGCCTCTGAAACTTGAGAGGTCTCAAGCAGGTACCTGTGAGAGGTGGTCCCCTGTCTCCTTGCTCCTGTCTTGTAAACGCATCCCTGTGGGAGTTGTCCAAAGCCCAAACCTGCTCTGAGATCTCACCATCTTCATGTCTCTGAACCAGGGTGCAGGGGAACAGTGGCAGGGAGGTGGTGATAGCCCTCAGCACTGTTAAACACCTGAAATTATTGCCTTGCTCCTAGCTTGACTTACAGGGCGTGTGCTGAAGCTGTAACTATGCAGCAGAGATGGTGCTGTCACCTGGTCAGCTCAGCTGAACCTACCTCAGCCTCATTCCCTCAGGGCTTAAGTGGTGCTGCAGTGAGAAGACCATAGGCACTGGGGCTGGCCATTTGTAACTCCTTGGTAAAGCCAAGGGCTTCCCCCCTGCATACATCCTTTTTCAAATTAGAAAGGGCTTCAAAATCTGAAAGAAACTCTACTCTTGTTCAGTGTGAGGGCTCTAATTTGTGTGCTCTCTCTTCCTCATCCTTCCAGCATCACCTTTTTTCTCTCCCTCTTGGCTCTACTCTGCCTCCTTGCCTGCTGCTCACTGTCCAGCAAAGGGAAAGCAGAGCTGCTTTGTGCCTGTCCTTGCGCTGCACAGACATCTGTGCAAAATCTGCTGCTTCTCATAGCAGAGCTGAGCAGTTTTATGGCTTGGGGATGCAATGAGGAGGAGGAGATGAAGATCTGGCGGGGGAATGGCAGGCAATACTGAAGGGAGATAATGTGAGAGAAAGGAGTGGAGGAAATGCTGCAGCTGGTGCTCCTTTCCCCCATGCATATCTGCTTTGAGCTGTGTTTGGAAGCCTGGCCTTTTTCATCTTCATTTTCAGTTATTGCAGCTAAACGTAGGAGATGTTTAGCTATCTGTGGTGGAAAATCAGACTCAGTAGAGAACTTAGGAGAATCAGAGAGAAAACAAACACTTCCCAAACCCTCCTCTGCTCCTATGAAAAAAGAAAAAGTATGGAAAGTGTGAAGTGGCTGTACCTTGCTGCAGAGGCAGAGTAGTAACCACGCTAGTGCGTTTTGCAGAACATACTGGGAAAGTATCTTGCAGGACATCTAAGGTATTTGCCATAACCCACTAACAGGACTCCTGCTAGTTTCTTACTGCATTAGTATCTGAGTCTCATGCTGTCTCATCCTACTGTAAGTAACCTAAATCTGCTGTCCTGTATATGCAGAGGTCTGGTTACTGTCTTTCAAAACTGTCATGTAAACAAAGAATGAATGGAATTTTTTTTTTTTTTTGTGTAGCATTAGTCACAAGAGATTAAAATTGTGGATGAAGCATTTTTATTTTTACAGTTGGGCTTAGAGTCTCTGGTGATTTCAGTGGAAACTCCAGTGTTCGTGAACTATTAGTCTTCATAGGTTACTGCTTCTATTTTTTCCATGTAGCCACTGTCGTGGTTTTGCCCAGTTGGTCAGCCCCTGGGGCTGAGAATGGTTTTGTCCAGGTGAATTTCTGGACAAGAAGCCAATTAAAACTCTCAGTAATGCCTTTGCTAATTACAAATTTAAGAAAATGGAAGAGAAGGCTTGTGGCGCAGTTGAAATTAGGAGCGGCAGCCATGTAAGAGAGAGGCGGCGGGCCTGAGGAGGACCAAGGCCCCCTCCTCTTCTGGCTTGGTCTGGGGGGCAGGTGCAGCACCAAAGCCTCCCTTCTCTCTTGTAAGAGAGTGAAGAAAAAAAAGTTTAAAAGACTAATTGCTTGGACAAAGAAACTGCTGTGGAAGAAATTCCAGCAAAGAGATAACGGAGTGTCCAAGGTCGAAGTTGGCAGCTGAAACTGCAACAGGAGAGAGAAGTGTGAAGGGAGCGGGGGCTTGCTTCTTTCCCCTTTCACTCTCTCCCTTCAGCAGGGTAAAGATTGAAAAATAAATCCCTGCCACCTACAGAAGTTTGTTGGGGTGAAGAGACCCCCCCATGCAGCTCACAGAGGAGCTTGTGGATGTACCGAAGAGAATCGAGACTTCATGAAAGACCTGAGGTGAGGGAGAGTCCTGTTGAAGACTTTGTGACCCTTGAAGGGGATGATGCTTATGCCAGAGCAAGGACGGCTCGGATAAGCTTGGGATCTCAGTGAGAGATCCATGCTGCTAGTGCTGGAGATTTGTGACCCTAAGGGAAACCTACGCTGGAGCGAGATGGCCCAGGTGGGATGTTGGGATCCGAGTGTGGGATCCATGCTAGACCCATGCTGAGAAGTCTATCAAGGACTGTTCTCCCACGGGAAGGGACCTCCGTAGGAAACAGGGGTGAACTCTTAAACCATTATCCCCTGTAACCCTGTGGAAGAAGATCCATAGTAAGCAAGTGTCCCCTTGCAAGCCTATGGAAGGAAAAACCTTCAGGACCTGGGTAACCCCCTAGCCTCCGGTCTTAACCCAGGAGGGTGGTAGGCCCAGCCCTGGAGGCCGACACAGAGAAGGAAAAAGAGTTCCAGTTGCGATGAGGGTGCTGCAGAGTTACTGGAGAGAGAGCTGGAACTCTGAGAATGGAGAAAAGGACTGCTTCTCCTCCTTGGACTAATATAAAAGGGGGGAGGAATATTTCTGTAAATATTTAGCACTTTTACTTAAGTAGAAATTGTTATAGATACAGTTCTTTAGTAGTTTTTATTTTGCTAGTAATAAATGTTAATACTATTTTCCCCAAATCAGGTCTCTTTTGTCTGTATAAACCTTCTCTCAAATAATAATAATTGTGTGGGGGGTGTGAAAGCAAATTGACCCAGGGCAAAACCACGACAGCCACATAAAGGTTTGACTCAACACTGCATTTCTTAGAAATATGAATGTTTCCACTAGTTTAAAAAAAAAAATACCTAGATGATACAATTTTGAAGTTAAAACCTACTTTTTAAAGCAAAATATGTTTATTTTAGGAAGGAACTATGAATTTCCCAGGATATACAGGCACAGAAATGAGTTTATTTAAACCTCAGACACAATGTATTAACTTTATAGTTAACAGTGGTCAAAGCTTTGAAAATTCTTCTCTTTTATTTTCTAGATTGTACAAGCAATCCAGAACTTAACCCGTCTCTTGTACAGCATACAGGTGACTATTCCACTGCTAACTTCATAGAGTAATTAGTCTTAATAATTTACTTCTTAAGATTTGTTTTCACGTTGCCCTACTTTTAGACATTACGTCAGTGGATACTGATCTCTACTGATTGTTGCATAAGTTGTCATAGAATATATTTTTAGTCTGCATGAGTAGTAGGTTTCTGTTAAGATCTGAATAGTGCTTACTTGCTTGGAGATCAGCCTCCCTCCTAAAAAGAATGTTTGTACAGTCTAAAAATCTAGCAGGAAAGTAAAATGATGGCCCTAATTGAACTGATGTCATTTCACATACAGATTTCTGAAATTATAGTACAAAATATTGAAAAATTTTAGTATTTTCTTTTGACTGTTCTGGCTAGTAGTAAACAGAGGCTTTGTCACTTAGATAGCAAACTCAACACATTTTAGATATTTCAATCTTAATTACTTTGTATATTCTGTAGGTTCTGAAGTGTTTTCCTCTTTTATGCTAAGTTTGAATGTTTTAAGTTACTTTTTCTTTTTTAGGTGTAGTTTTATAATTTTATTTTAAAATTTTTAATTTGATTGTGCTTTAATTTTTAGACCCTATTGACATTAGCATATTTCATAATAATTCTGGAAACCTTGGGCTTAGAATTTAAGTGGGTTGAAGCAATGCAAAAGCAAAATAAAAAGCTCATAATTCAGGCAAAATTTTTGAATAATTGAAAAACAGATAGGGATAATAAAACTAAGGCTTGGGTTCATGCCTTAATTGTTCAGACCATGAACTGGCAGTAAGGTGCAGAGAAACAAGCAGAGGATCCTGTCCTTGCCCTGTTTGTAAATCACTGGAGCTGACCTAATACTGGAGAGAGCCAAATAAAGTGGGGATTGCACATTACCTAAAGTTAAAAACTTTCTGGGGTGGACAGCATGGGGCAATGGAGCTGTGTGAATTCTCTGGGAATGTCTGCTGAAATAGATTCCCATGCAAGCTCTTGAAGATAGGCGGTGCAATAAGTGCTTCAGCAGATGTAGGGCTTGCTTGCTTTTCTTTCTTCTTAATCCCAGCTATTTATTTTTGTGTTATTGGAGGGTGTCACAATCTTTAATGCAAACAATGTCACAACATTCTTGTGAAGGGTGGAACATAGAGCTCTCGACTGTAAAATAGAAACATCAAATTTGAAATCACTACTATACTGCAGATCTATGCTTGTACTCAGTCAGATGTATGTAGTGGTATGGTCCTGGTGGCATGGCTATGTTGGCAGGTGCCTATAGGGCTGATGTTAATTAGACTGCAGTATTGCAGGTTGGAAAGGAGAGCCTTGGGGTTGGAGTGGGCTGTGCTGGAAACAGGACAGTTCTATGTGTATAAGCCACATTAGGAATACTTTGGTGAGTGAGTATAGCATTCCCAATGCCTTAATGCCCTCTTTAAGCATGAAAAATCATTTTTTCTATGTGCTTTAATATCCTCTAACAGAACAGGACCCCAGCTGTAACTGAAGTGCATATCCACAGCTGTAACATAAACACGTATAGTAATACTAAGTGTAAACCAGAACCATGTTAAAAGTACTCAGAATATTTGAGTGCTTTTAGAAATATCTCTTTGTAAAGGCATGATCACAGAATTTTTTTACTTGCTTGTGGAGTAACCCCCCAAACAGTATTAAGCAACCTCAACAAGAGGTTGAAGCATTTTCATATAATGATTCTGTGTAAAAACACAGAAGTGGATTAATGCTGATATTTAAACATTTGTATCTGATTTTGTTGTGGAGTCTAGGCAGCACTGGCTATCCAGGACAGCCACAGAGAGCTCCATAGGTTACTCCTGCAAGAGAATGAGAAGACTGGTCGGGGCCACGGTTCTCGGCTAAACCTCCTTTTGGAGCAAGAAAAATATCGGAATCTGGAAAAGCAAAGGGTGGAACTGGCCAACATACACAAATTGAAGCAGCAGTTTCAGCAAGAGCAACAGCGATGGCTGCGTGAATGCGACCAGCGGCAGCGGGAGCAGGAGGCACAGGAGGCCCGTCTGGGGCAGCGGGAGCGAGAATGTGGGTGCAAGGAGGAACTCCTGGAAAGGAGCCAGCAGGGACTGGCACTGCAGCTTCAGGAGTACCAGCAGAGCCTGGAGAGGCTCCAGGAGGGCCAGAAGATGGTGGAGAGGGAAAGAGAAAATGTGAAAATCCAGAAGAAACTCCTGTGGCAATGGAAGCATGGTCAGCAAAGTAACCTGTTTTCATCCAGAGCAGTCAATGAGGTGTGTGGTTCCCCATTTTAATTACAGCCCTGACTGCAGACTTAGAGACTTGCCATGATGAATAGACCAGTAGGTCTTGGGTTTTTTTGGTTGTTAATGTAACAAGTGAGCATGTGGGAAACTGGAGATTCAGGCATATCCAAGGGTTTTCTTTGGATCTCATGAAATTTAACCAAGGAAAGTGCAAAGTCCTGCCTCTGGAAAGAAGCAACCCTATGCACAGGTAGGTCCCCACCAACTGGAAATCAGCTTGACCCTCTACAACTACCTGAAAGGAAGTTGTAGTAAGGTGAAGGTTTGGCATCTCTCTGAGGCAACTAGTGACAGGACAAGAGGAAATGGCCTCAAGCTGTGTCAGGAAGGTTCAGGTTGGACATCAGGAAGTATTTCTTCACTGAAAGGGTGATCAGGCATTGGAACAGGCTGCCCAAGGAGGTGGAGGAGTCACCATCCCTGGAAGTGTTCAAGAAACAACTCGACATGGCACTTTGTGCTGTAGTTAGTTGACCATATGGGGATACTTGGTCAAAGGTTGGTCTCAGTGATCTTGGAGGTCTTTTCCAACCGTAATGATTCTTTGATTCTGTGAAAAGGACATGTGGATCCCGAGGGTCCATGTTTAACATGAGCAAACAACGTGGCCTTGCTATGCAGGTGGCAGATGGTCTTCAGGGCTGCATTAGGCAAAGTATCACTAGTAAGTCAAGCAAGGGGATCCTTCCTTTCTTCTCTGGCCACACCTGGACTACTGTGTTCAGTCTTTCTCCCTGGTACAAGAGCGAGCCATGGGGTGGAGAGGGGGGTGGAGGCGTGGAGGGGGTGGTGTGATGGATGTTCAGTGAAGTACCACAAAGATGTTTGGGTCATCTCTTCAGTGAGGAAGGGCTGAGACTGTTCAGCCTGGAGAAGAAATGGGTCTTGTTAGTGGGGTTTCTTATTCATCTATATAAATACCTAAATGGAGGGTCTAAAGAAGATGGAGCCAGATTCTTGCCAGTGGTGCCTAGTGACAGAACCAGAGGCAATGGGCACAAACAGAAATCCAGAAGGTTCGTTTTGAACATCAGGAAACACTTTTTTCCTTTGAGGGTGACTGATCCCTGGCACAGGTTGGCCAGGGGTGTAGTGGACTCTCCATCATTGAAGATATTCAAAAGCTACCTGGACACTGTCCTGGGCAATTGGCCCTGCATGAGCAGAGGGATTGGACTAGATGTCCTTCAGAGGTCCCTTCCAACCCGAACTATTCTGTGATTTTCAGCTGGATGCCCTACAAAAACCAAGGCTGATGTTCCTTAAATTGAGGCAACAGAAATTTTAAATGTAAGAATCTGTGCTATATTCTGTTTTGCTACTGTGTTTTCAAGATACGTTGTATCTCTGCATCTTGTAGGAAAGCTAAAATACTGTAATGCTTAGGCATATATGGCTTTTAGTGAAGTTTTTGGTTGCAGTCCTTGTTCCTGGACCACAGCACTGTCTCCAGTGAGGAAAAGGGGCATCTCCAGGAGTAGAAAGCACTAGGCTCCTGTGACCCCCATGTGTCACGCCCTGCTGTCCTGTTCCCTTGAAACAAGCAGCCCCTTAAGGGGAAGACGTTGGTATGTGGCTCCATCCCTGACAGTATCAATCCTTGGAGATAGTCATTATTGGGGGTGCAATTTAAAGTAGCTCCAAAGCTGCTTAAGGGTTTAACACCAAAAACAATTAAGTTTTTGTTGAGGATGAAGGGTACAGTCTGGCTCTGAAGTCAGCTGTCTGGGTGCTCACCTGCCAGGTGGGACCTCACCTCTAATCCTCGCCTCAGTGGGTACAGTCTTGATTTCCATTACTATTTTCTTAAGCACCTGAAATTCAAAACATTTTGTCTGGCTTCTGCATATACTGAAGGCTCACTGACCCAAACAGCTTTTTTTTGCCCTCAGGTTCCCGTTTTCACGTGAAAATCTGTAGAGCCTTTCTGCAGGCCATCACCTCCATAGTTTTTCAGCTGGCAACTCACCCATAACAGGCAGAGACCATTTGGTGTCTAAGCCTGTGTCTGCATGAGGGGTGAAGGATTGGCCTCCTGACCTCCCCCTTTTCATCCAGCTTTTATGAATACCGTGTGAGCATGACTTAGCCATATATATGCTTGCCAGCCCAAACAGCAAAGACGCTTTTTACTAGTGTAGCGTGTTGTACCATTTTGACTTGTTTGGCAGTGCTTAAGAAGTGGATCTAAAAGCAAAACTGAACTTGCCCATCAGCTTTAAAGGATGCAACTTCTAAAATCTTTCGAGGAGAGGAAGCTGGAGGTTAACTGCCTGATGCAGGGATGGCCAGGATCACACAGACAGAGAGGCAAAATAATTAAATGCTGAGTGTCAGAGAGTGGTAGTTCTTGTAATCTAGTATTGAATTTGTAAGACTAGTTATATTTTTATTTCAAGTAGACTACATGGCTTTGTAGCTGTTGCAGGCCTTGATATTGTCTTTGGCCACTATATGTTTTCCACTGCCTTACTCCTTGCAGTAGCAGAGATGGCTGAGTGGTTGCCAGTCAGCCCAGTAATACCAGCCCACTGTTTTTTTATGATACTGAACCCAGGTAGTTTTGGGTGACCAAATGTTGCAGTAACTTGCACTGCTCTCCTGCTTTTTTGGGATCTTGGCTTTAACAAACACCTGCAGGCAAAGGGTCTGCAGGAGTGCATTTTCAGCCTCTGAGAGCCATAGCTTGTTTGCTGAAAGCTGTTTGCCATCCATAGGTTGACTGCTGCAGTACAGTTCTCTGTGATTACCTGTCTATGTGAGGAACAGTGTTATTTTCGGATTGCAGAGTATCCAGATTTACATACGTGAAGTGGTACCTCGTTTAGCCATGAGACAAAATATTAGCCACCCGAAAGGAGTTATCAGAACTCATCACAGAAGCAGTAGCAGTCCTTTGTTATCTGTTATTTTGCAATTATTACTTGTTTTGAAGTGAGCTAAGGCAAAATCTGCTAAGTTGTTGCTGTTTATTCACATCAAATTTTAACACATTTGAGGTTAAAGTCTGGCAAATTAGGTGACTGTTTGCTATGACTCCTCATTCTGTGTGGCAGTTAATTTTATGTATCTTGGTATAAGGATTCTTCAGGATGATCCTCATAGTCATACATTTTAGTTTCAGGTAGTGAGGAGCAGGGTGTTGGCCCCTTGACCCTTATGAGTCTCTTCCAACTTGAGATATTCTGTGATTCTATGATTCTGGTGCTCGACAAAGGTGAAAATGCTGTTCTCTGTTTTGTTTGTTTGTTTGTTTGTTTGTTTTCCCCTTCTGCAGATAATGGGACATAATCAGTTGGACAGCTTACATGGTGAAAATGAATTCTACTTCAATGAAGCTGTAGTATGTGTGTCTTTAAGGAGTCTCGACAGATCAGATTCTTCTCTCGTTTATGAGGATGGTGTGTATGGGCTGAATATCTCAAATTCTGATGTAGTAAGGACTAGTGAGAATAAGGTGGACCTCAAAATGGATGCTTCTTGTCAGCCAGCTTTAACTAGTGCACTGTGGAAATCCATTGGTCCTTACCAGCAGATGTCTTTTTCCTGCAAAAGCAACAAGGATTCCTTTAATAATGGTAACTAGCACTTTATTTAATTAAGAAGTAGTATGAGCGGTTTGTCACCTCTCAGGATGAATAGTTCTAGGAACAAAGACAATTTGATATTGGTGGAAGTGATACATTTTGATAAAATAATTGCATGCCTCTTTGCAAGCTTTTTGAGGGTAGATGAGAAAAAAAGCAGAACAGAAATACAGAAACCTTTTGAAAGAACCCACAAAACTCCTATTTGTGTCTGCATAACAGAACTCAGAATGTTGTTCTCTCCAAATCTTTTTCCAGTGCTACTTGACTTTTTTTTTGGTGAGCTAAAGTCACTCTTTTTTCAAGTACATTTTATTGTTTTAGAACGTGTGTACATTACTTGATTTCTGGTTAGAATACCTCTTGATTTACTATCCTAGAGTGATAATCAGTGTTCAAGTACTCTTTTCTTTCTTCATTGAGAAATGAAAATATCTTGAAAGATTCTCTAGTTGTGAACAGATAACTTCTAAGGCATAATGTAATATTTGACAATAAGCTATGTTACTAAAATAGCTCTTTCTCATTACCTTTCTTTATTCTTGTATTTTGCCAGAACCTCCAAAGATATGTAGATTGCATGGCAGTTATTGATGGTGGCTATCAAAATAAGAGGAAGAAGCTGCTTATTGCATTGAAATTGCACTGCATTGCATTGAAAATTCCTTGAAATACTTAAAAAAACACTAATGAGAAACTCTAAACTGTCTGGGATTTATTTCTTGTGTTGCACACTATTAGTTTTGATTTAACTTCTTTCATTAGGTTGAGAGGTAGAGCAGCATGTAAAAATACAACAGCTAAAAGGCTTAGGGACAATGGTGCACTTTCAGTGTAATAGATTAAGTAATCTGCTGGGGTTTTCCCACACAGGTGTGAAATTCAGGGAAAACATGGCAAGTCAGCACTGCAACAGTACCTGAGCTCCCATTTTTCTGCAGCTGGCAGTACAAAATAACTTCTGTTTTCACACCAGCTTCATGCAGGTCAGGTCATAGCAAAGGCTGGTGGGCAGCAGAATTAGGAGTTGAAAACATACACAGGCACAAATCAATGGATTTTAATTGTCTTAGATCCTTGAATTAAGGAACTTGCTCCTTAGTACTCTTTGTAATGTATTAAGCAGGCATCCACTACAGCCTTATTAGTCCTTGGTACGTGGGTTGCCAAAATAGTATTTTATAATCAAAGGCAGGGCAGGCTAGTCACATCACCAAAATCAGCAAACCAAGCTGATTAGTAAAAGAGATAAATATTTCTAAAAATGCCTAAATAATTAGCCTGGTGAAACTCGTTCTAGTTTGACTGAAGTTGTCATTTTAGTAATAGGTTAGGTAAGCTAGTGCAAATTTGAAAAGCAACACACGTGGGTTTAAACCTCTCATAGGTATCTTAGCTTGCATTGGCAAACATTCAGATGCAAGCTAACCGGGATACTTTCTGTTGAGCCCACATGAGAGCATCTGGTTTAATTAAACTGGCTTGTACCAGTTTAATTGCACTTAGATAAGCTGGTAGAGCTTCTCTACATAAAGACACCTACAATAGACCAGCTTTGTGTTCAGCTGTTGTCAGTTCATCTTGTGTAGACATCCTTGTTGTGGTAACGGGGCACCGGGGCAGTACTAGCAGCTTGGGGACCAGCACTGGCTACAAAGCCTGCCCAAGAGGCTAGTAGGCTAGTATAAGTCTCTCTGGCTAATTCGTGTCGGTAAAACCTGCAGTTACTGCCTGAATGGTGCCACAAGGTGCCTTATGCAAAGGACTGAAGCAAATCCTTGTGGCATCCTGACGGTGCACGTGATGCTGTCAATCTCACCAGTACATTGCTAGAGTAGGCAGGGCTGGAAGCCTCCCCCCAGAGGGATGCACCACCACATTTTAAGTTGCATTTATGATTCAAAAGGTGACAAGTATTTTATGCTCTGATCATGCAGTGCATGAGGCTGCATGGTTCAGACAGTGGTTCATGCATCAGGAGCCACTGTACAGGGAGTGGGGAATGAGAAGAATGTTAAACTTCCCCCTAAAGAATAGATGGCATACAAAGCCCTAGAAAATAGCTCTGCACATGAAAATTTAGTACATAGCTTGTTCCTGAAGTATGTGAATCAAGTTGAACAGTAGAAGCATTTCATACAAGGAAGCTGATTTTGCTGGGTATTTTTGGCTGTGCTTTTTCCCCAGAGAGTTTAGCAGAGTTTAAGAAGATCTCTGACCGTGTGCCTCCACTTCCTGACACCTCTGTAGGATATAGTCAGTTCTGATCACTGTGAAGGAAGAACAGCTGAGATCCAGTGAAAGACTAGAAAATGTTTGAAAGTTACCTGAAACTTTTAATACTTTCATATGGTGAATGTTTCACAACATTTTCATGCATTTTTCAACCAGCTTTATGTGTAAAGTCTCATAATCATCCTTCAAAAAACATTTCTAAATAATAAGTAAAAATAGAACTAAGAAACAAATACTGAGTATGGTTTACTGGATATATCGACATACCACATACATACATGCCAGACCCAGTATAGAGTTAAAGTTTTGTGTGTACACAAAAGGAATTTTTTGATTTGATTAATTTTCCCAGAATTATTAAGCATTCTGTAAGAAGTCTGCTCTGTCAAAAAAACCCTTAAATCATTTATAGAGATGCACCACCTGAACACATTTCCAAGGAGTTAATCACACTGCATTCTACCATATGTTAAGTACTATTCAATTAGGCTTCATAAATATCCACAGATGGAAATGGTTGCATTCCTCCAGTGCATAATTTTCCATTCATATTTTCTAAGGGAAGACATATGTCTCTTCACATAGGTAACATCATGATTATATAACATTGTTTTATGTGTATGGGAGGGAACTATACCAAAGACCTTCAGGCAAGTTCCCACAAAGCTGAAACTGGCACAAGTACACTCACTAGAAAAGGTGTGTCAGTCAACAGGAGGAAAATATGATTGAAAGAAAAATGTGTTAATGCTTTACACTAATGGTTATGAAATTATCTGTATGAAAGAAGACAAGTACTTTGGCTAATTAGGAATCGGGAAGTATACATTTTGTGTCAGACTAGACTGAGAATTGAATAAATTACTCTTGCATTTAATTGGCATGTTAGGTTACCTAGCCAAAGTGATGCCTTGGGATTTACCTGTGGATTTGCCTCTTTGATTTCAGTAATCAGTACAATTTTAATTCTTTTGAACTTTGAAGTGAATGGCATTATTTGCTGGTGCTGCCTTTAACTTCTTTTATTCAGATGCTGTAGCTATAGAAATAGAGTTGAAAAGTGATAGATCTGGAAAACTGCACTGAAACTTGTTTGAGAGAGGTTTTTTTCCTCAGACATTTAGCATGAAGGATCTTTGTGTGTGGTATAGTAAAAGACAGAGTTTAAGTCTTTATGGGGAATGTAGGAAAACCTGTGATCTCCAGAAACGGCCAAATACAAAACCAGGGAGCAAAAATAGGACTCAATTTGACTAATGTAATTTTAATATTTTTTAAAGGACAGAAATTTGTACATATATGCATATAAGCAAATTAGATAGTTTGATTTTGGAAAAATAATCCATTTATAATGGTTTCCATCAATGTGAGTGGTTTCTAGAGATGTAAGGTATTTAATTTACAATAGAAAAAACAAAAATTCCAGAAACAAGTTGTAGTGTCCTGTAACTCCATTGTTTGTCCTTATTCTTTGTATGAAATTTCCTTCCTATTTCTAAAGGCAGATTGTGCTAATGGTGATTACTCTGTTGACTGTGTTCTTAATAGTGTAGATCAGATTCATTTGCTTTGATTTTCCTTGGTATTTTAGATGAGTTTTAGAACAGCACGTTTTTTGTCTATATGCTGGTTTTGTCTGGGATACAGTTAAATTTTCTTCACAGTGGCTGTGTTTTGGATTTGTGTTGAACACAGTGTTGATAGTATAGAGATGCCTGTTGTTTCTGAGCAGTGATTACACAGAGCCAAGGCCTTTTCTCCTTTTTGTACTGCCACAGGAATGTACTGCCAAGGAGACTGGGGTTGTGTGGGAATTTAGAAGGAGACACAGCTGGGAGAGGTGACAGCAACTGACCAAAGGGGACTTGGGTCAGTTCAGACCATATGACATCAGGTCAGGTCATTCCAGACCTTATGACATCATGCTCAGTATATAATGTGGGGGGAAGAAAGAGGAAGAGGGGATGTTTGGAGTGGCATTTGTCCTTCTGAGTCACTGCTATGTGTGATGGAGCCTTTCCCTCCTGGAGAGGGCTGAACACCTGCCTGCTCATGGGAAGCAGTGAATTAATTCCTTGTTTAACTTTGCCTGCTTGCACAGCTTTTGCTTTCACTATTAAACTGTCTTAATCTCAACCCATCCGTTTTCTGGCTTTTACCCTTCTAACTCTCTCCCCAGTCCTGCTGGTAGGGGAGTGAGAAGGCAGCTCTGTGGGGCTTGGTGGCTGGCTGGAGTTGAACCATGACAGGCTACCTTGACATCAGTTATGGCCTAATGATATTGTATGGAAGTACCTCTTCTATGTTTGCATCAGGGAGGTTGCGAACAATGCTGTATGGGTCTGGCTCTTTTCTCATATTTGTGTAAGACAAATTCGTTGCAGTCAGAAGAGCTATACAATGTAAAGCTGATCCAAGTGTCATAAAAACTATGCTTTGCACTACAGTGTTGAAAAGCCATCTGAAGACATACAGGTTGTTTCCCTGTGGCTCCAGTTGAGCACTGCATTTTCTTAAGGAGAGGAACTCTTAACTCATGGCCTTACTCAGATGAGCTGTAGCTACTGTTGCCAGCATTGGAGGTGGTTAATGGGATCCTGTGTTGAGGACTACCTATTAAATAATGATTAATGCACTCTCCCCCCCCCCCCAAAAAGGTCGTCAGATTTCTGCATACGTGACTACTGTGAGTTAATTTCTATACTGAAAGAACAAGCTGATGAAATAACTCCTTCTGAGTACATCTGAATGTTCCTCTTCTGAGCTGGAAATGTAATTGTGCCCCATACAGCTTACACTTTGCATGTCTCCTGTTTAAACAGTATCCTTTGTAGTCAGTGACAAGCCAACCCCTTATCACCTGCAGAATGGCATGTGAAGATGCTTTTCAGCCTATTTTAATGTTTTTCTGATGTGTTCCATAAAATTTTTAATAGTGACATTTTTTTCACTGTTTGTCCTCCACAGTGAACAAATTCTTTCTATTGTTCTTTCACTTGAGAAGAGGGAAAGAGAGAAATCTTTTAAAAGTAAAGGATGACATGACCTGTGGAGTTCCCAGTTAGTCAGAGAGCCTCCTTAGCTGGTGTGGTATTTTGAGCTACTTTAAATTTATTGTCTTTTTTTAACTGAGTAGATGCCACATGGAGAATATGCAGTTAATTCCTAATCTCTGTGTTCAGCATATGCCTTCTACTCATAGCATAGAATGACTATATAGGCGAGCACAGAGCCCATTCAGTGCTCAATGTAAGATACAGTGAGAATAAAATGGAATGGAAATATACAAGAATATGAAGCTGAGCAACATCAGCACCCTCATCTTCCAGTTCAAAATCCCACTGATTTATTAGAACAATTAAGATCTTACTTTTAGCTCTGAAACATGTAACAGCAAATTTGTCTTTTCTCTGTACCATAAAACACTTGAGTTTCATGCTCTGCTGGAAGACAATCAGTGCCTCTGGGGTACTTGGTGGAAGTGAATAAGAGAGGAAGTATTTTTTTTCCTCTTGGCAATCACACTTCCATTTGTTTAAACCAAATGACAGAAGGGATTAAATCACATGACAGCGTGATACCAAAGTGAAAAATATGTTATTGTATGTCATCTGCAATTACTATATTTCGACGAACCCTTGCATTTCACCTCTGCAGCGCTCAGGTTTTGTTGTTCTGTTATTGATTTTCTCGTCTCAAAACACTTTTTCTCATTTCTGAACGTAACCACAGTAGATACAGCACTATTACATAACCCTTTAATTAAGGCAACTGATGATATTTTGGTTTTATTTTGTACACTAATATAAGTACAGAATTTCCTGTGTAACGTCTGTCTGATTTTGTTCTTTCTAGTATCTTCTCATTTAGAGTTTATTCATTAGGAGGGAAGTTTAAAACAGTGCACATCTTTAAGGTGATGAATGGATTAAAGAGACTGTTAGTCCCTGTCTTTTGAGGTACCACTGATGTTGGTGTAAATCTGCACACCACACTAGGTTTCATTGTCTGCAGACTTCTTAAACAGTGACAGGATGATGGGTCAAATCTTTCTCATTTTCTTCTCATTTGTGGTTCCAACAATTTCCATGTAGTGGTTTTTGAAGTCAGTTGAATTATTGGTGTCAGTGAAACTGGAATGGTTTGGACCATCTCTCTTATATGAATATTTATTTTTTACTTACATAGGGTATTCCAGTGGCTGACTGCTTCAGGGAAGTAGGAGGAGGGAAAGGAGCACATTTTGAAGCAAAAGATCCTGAGCAGAGGGTCTATGGCCAGACAGTTGGTTTGTAGCTCAGGGTTGTGCAGAGCTGTGACTTTGACAGCAAATCTGTAGGGAAAGAGGTGATCTCTGAGGAAAAGAGTCACAAAACAAGAGTCTTGTGGGTTGATTGATGGCAGGAAGATACTTTAGGAGTTCTTTGTTTCCTTGGGAAATGTGAGCTGTGGGTGGAGACCTGGTTGCGTGTCCTGCTTTAGTACATTAAATATGTTTTGTATATGTTTTGTAATAGAGTTGTAATCTGAAATAGATGCACAAGTGTGAATAAATAATGTGTCTTAATGTTTGGGAGAAGCTGTTTATGGGTGATCAAATTTTGTAAGACACTGAGTATGCAAACACACCCTCTAAAATCATGTAGCTGAATCACTAAGTGTATCTGACTGGCTTATTTTGAAAAGTACAATCTCATTTTAATTATTTAGTATAATACTTTACATATTCCAGGAAATGGCCTGTAGCATGTTGCATAAAAGTAATGAAGTCTTAGTAATATGAAACCTCCTCAGCATCATCTGCTGCTAAATATTTATTGGGAAACTGGTGAAGATTTTCTGTAGTTTTCTGGCATTCATCACAGGAGTACCCAGTTGTCATCCAAATCCCTCTCCAGATGCTGTGTAAAGTTTTCCTTTGAGTGTAAATTTTTGGTGGGGCTGCAGAGGGGAGGAGCTTTGATTGGTCCATATTTGTTTAGGATCTGTCATAGAGAAATCAAAAATCTTTGCCTTTAAATATCATTGAATATACTCTGTGATAAAGAATACATGACTGACAGGGAAAGTGATATATTTGGCAAGGATGAAAAGAGATACTTTTTTTCTTTTATTAATTGGGCTTGAAAATTGCAGGGTAATTGTTGCTGAGAGCAAAACTGGAGAGAAGGTGTCTCCTGTGCAGGGCAACTTGCCATTGCAGCACAACAGCATCGGGAGGGTGATGAAGGTCTAACAAAGGCTTCTGCATTGAACACAGGCACTTTTGAACTGAAAGAGAAATTAGTACAGGACTGTGTTTTAAAACCTATGGTGAAGGCAGGGTGGAAGAACCAGGTGATGAATTTGGGCTTAAGGGTAAGAGCAGTGTAGCTCATAGCAGAGAGAAGTGGGAGCAGAAGTAAGGAAAGAGTACTCTCCATGCACTCATGGAAAGCACTTGGCTGAAGGGATGCTTATTTGATAATTGTGGTGTTTTTTTTTTTACTTTGTACAATTTTTCCTTTAGCTTTTATGCAGACTGTTCTCACATTAGTTACATGTTCACAGAACTTTTAGCAAGCATTTAAAAAGGGCTACCTTTTCAAAATATTCAGTCGCACTCTGAAAATTCCTATGCTTATGATGCAAAACTTGGGGAATATGCTACTTTTCAGTGTTTGATTTTTTTTTTTTTTTCAATGACTGCAAGAAGAAAGCATCAGCACATATGCTTCCTGCCACCCTGGCTAAAAATGGATAAAAATAGTTGTGCTAATACTCAAACTGAAGTCAAAATACAGTCAAAATACTCAAAATGCAGTCAAAAATTAGCAAATATTTCCTTCACTTTTGAGCTGAGGAGAGAACAATTATCTCTGTGATAATTCGGCTTCTCTCAGACACTCACTTTTTCACTAATGCCCATATTTTTTCCTCTGTTAATCATCAACAGCAGCTCTATTAAAGGGTAAGATTAGCATGTAATTTATTTGAAACAGGTGCTTTGCCTTATTTTTTCTTCTGTGGCAATTCTGTATATTGACTTAGTATTCTTCTGCTACTCTCTTTGAGCTTTTATGAGTAAGAAGTAGTGGATCTGGTCTGTTGTTGGGAAATTACCCTGTAAAACTAAGGTGCTTAGGAGGAGACCTGAGTGTTTTATAAATTACCTCCCCCTTTTGGCTTTTGTAACAGAGCTTTATCCTTCTGCTACTCAAGAAAATGTTTGCCAAAGTCCAGAGCGCACTTCTTTCTGTTGTACCTGAAAGATTGGCCAAATGCTGGGGACTGAACCGATTTTTTTGCCAAGGTTTTTGATTTCACATTTATTTCAAAGTGAAATTGTAGGTAAAAAAAAACCCAACAAAACAACCCATAACCAAAAAGCATCCATAAAATATGAGGTAAAGTTAATCAACACAATAACATCTGTGTCTGTGGTAACAAAGAGCTCAAAAGAATGGTTTTGATGTGTAAATGTCCCCTTTTGTTTCAAAGGGACTGAATTATGTGCCAGAGACAGTGTTTTTTCAGGGTTAATATGCTAACTGTTTCTTGGGGAGGGAAGGAGAGAAAGCCTCACTACAGTGTTTTCTTGTCAGGGTGCAAATTGGGGCAGGGTGTGAGTGAGATGTGGGGATGCGCTGGCTGGCTGCAGAAAGGGGAGCTGGTTTCATCATCTGCTGAGTCCTTGAAAGTGCTTTATGGGTCTGGAACTTTATGGGGTTTCTGTTTCTCCAGCAAACATTGAAGCAGAAGTGTTCCCCACTGGTGGCAGTTTGTTTTGACTTCAGCTTGCTTCAAAATGGCTTCTGCAGATAATGGGCTGGCAGGAAACAGTTGCAGCCCTCTTCATACACACCCACATTAGACACATTAGAGGCTGTTTTCCCCTGCATATCACTGCTGTCAGTGGACAGGCGAGTTGCCCGTGCCCCTGGAGACGTGTCCTGTGTGGGCACCCTGGGTGGAGCAGTGGCCTGAGGCTGGTCACGTTCCTTCTGATCTTTTGTAGGAAGGGTGTTCTTGGGGTTTTATGGTTCTTTCCTCTTGATCATTTGAGTGCAGCTGTGTTTAATGAGCTGGAAAAGAAGTAGGTCAATAAAACATGTGTTCATTGTTAGCAAAATACCTGTTGGACCATGTGTGTGTCTGTAATTGGCCATCTAAAGCTTCAAAGCTTAGCACAAAGACAATCTAATAAGGAATTCATACCTAAATAAATTAATATTAAGCAGAAACAGACAGCTGTCAGGCAGTATGTCCTGCCAAGGTGAGACTGTGGGTATTTAATGCACAGACAAGTTATGATTTCAAGTCAGGCCTATTTTTAAGTCTCTCTTATTGATATGCATTAAAAAACAGCATGCCAAAAATAGCTGATAACATAGCCATGTAAGTAGGTTAAAATTTTAATTGACCCAGGGGCATGCTATGAACTTGATGTTAAAGTGGTGTCACTGTCATTGTCTGAGCTTGAGTTGTTTTTAAAATCTTTTCTTTGGTAACACCAGTGTTAGAAATGGTATGTTTATTGGGTCTTAATAAAAGAAAAGATGGTCGCATCATCACATTACTCCATAACTTGGAGCTTTACGACAAGTAGGAGTTGGAACTTCATAATAAATGTAGTTTTGGTGGAATAAATTATGTTTTGTCTTAGCCAAGAATTTGGTTCAAATTCTCTAGACCAAAGTTTTCTAAAAGAATTATGAAGCAAAACCTTCAAACTGAACTGCATTGTTTTACCTAAGCCAAGAACTACACAAAGAGCAGAAACATGCAGAATAATGGCATTCCCAGTAATTTTACCATGATCAAAAAATCCAAAGTACAGACGTGGAGAAGATTATGTTACAGACGTTATTTGTCACAGAGTTTGAATTCTTTCTGTTCTTGTAACAAAAAAATGAACCAAAAGCTGATAAGACTAATTAATGTAGGTTCTATTATGATATAATTCCTCATCTGCTTTTTGTGTAAAAACCTCTTATTCATGAAGGTGCCTGTTTGCCTAAGAAATGCAGCTGCTGCTTTTTCACAAAGTTGGGCTGGTTAAAAGTAAATAACAGCATTAAAATTCGCAGATTGATTTCCTGCCTTATTCAGTCAGCTGGGTAATGGATTAGGCTCCTCTCCTTGGTAGCTTTAGAGTCAAGATATTTTTCCTAGTGTTTTTTGAGACCCAGTGCTAAATTCAGTTCCTGCTGTGAAATGAGCTTTATTGAGGTGCAAAGGGCCTGGTTTGTTTGTGGTATGTGAGATCTCAGCTCCCAGTGAAATTGCTGGAAATTGTCCTCAGATCCTCGAGGCTTACAGATGACTTATCTGTAGCAAGTGTTCTGAACCGGCACAGTAGCCACGGTGTCCTAGTTGTTCCAGGGTGATGACAAACCGTCCCAGGTGTGCAGTGCTGCGCGTCGTGTTTGTTCCCTTTCTCCCACCAATCATAAACAACTAAACTGCAGTATGGAAAATCCATTGCAAGTTAGGAAAGTCTTAGTAGGCTTTAAAAAACGCAATCAAAACTGATCACGATGCCTTTCATGGTGAGCAAAGGGAGAGAGGCTGAGGTGCCTGGAGTTCCCTGGGGAATCGGCTGTCTGTCACTAATGAATCTGCATGGAAACCACTGCAAAGAGGTGCTGTGGGATTTGCCGATGGGGACTTTCAGTGGAGCCTCTGGGAGTTAGGTTGCCGTTTGCTATTAAACTGTAATGGCAAATGAGAGCCTGTTACCCTTGAATTCCTTTGAATGTCCCAGAGCCGGTAGACTTAGCACTGGTTTTTAGGTGTCTGTTTTCGCTTTGCATTATGCATGAGTGCCAGTGGGGGGATTAAATAGAGCAGCTCTGCCATTTCACATAACGGTGGCCTGAAGCTGATGTGTCAGCTGTCAGTCCAGATGAACTGGGTACCAGTTATTATATATACATGTAAAACCAAAATCTAACTTCATTTTTTATTTTCAGAGGAGTAATGGCTTTGAGACTCTTTAACATATTTGTTGCTAAAAGTGGCATAAATCTCTCTTCATTTAATGAAATTTTATTTTATAAAAAGGGCCAATGAGACACAGGTCTCTGAAAGGCACAGCAAATTAATATTAATTCAATGTCTGCAAAATCTATGTAATGTATTCCTTCCAAACCTCCCTTTATTTTTTCTTACTTTTTTTTTTATATATATATATTTTTTTTAAATTATTTTTTATTTTTAATGGAAACAGCTAGGAAGTAAAAAAGTGTCCAGCACATCCTGACTTCAGGATTGAGGATCCCGACTGACCATCCTGACTGATCATCAAACTGACACAGTTTTGAGGAGGAGTTTGAATGAGAGGCCTCCTAAGATTCCTTCCAACTTGAATTATCCTGTGATGCTGTGAAACCCCAGAGTCAGAGGAGGAAAACTGAGGGCTTCCTATTCAAAACACAGAGGCTCGAGAGCGGTTTTTTTGCCTGGAGTGTTTCTTGCCTTGAAAATGTCCTCCTGTCCTTCCCATAATCGTCACTGTGGGCACTCCAGGCTTACATGAAGAGCTCTGATCCTGGGAGAGAGAGAGGAGGGGTGAAGGGGGTGAAGGAGAAAAACGGTGGCATTTGTTTGATGTGAAAGTGCTTACATCCTATGACAACAGACAGGAGGTGAGAATCAGTGTGACTAATGAGTTGTTTACTTGGCTTTTGTATCCCCCGCCCCACCCAGGAACATGGGCTGTGTTTGTTTTGATATGTATTGATTTCAGATTCCTGCAAATACCACTGCTTTGTCCTCCACCTTCTCAGCAGTTTGTGAGAAACCACTAATCCTCTCTCAGTGCTATGGAAAAGGTAGGGTGTGGTAGTTAGGATGCAGAATGCTTTTTTCCCCCTTTTCCATATAACAGTAGGATGTTTTTAGCCAAGAGCTGTCGTTTATCAGAGTTTGGATCCAGAACCCATTTAAAGAACTGCCATTATTGTTATGTTGTCTGAAAAAAACATGGAAAGATTGTCTGCCGGTTCCTCATGCTTGTCCTTATGGTACCAGACCTAAACTCATGGAAAATAGGGAAAAAATTGGATTTGTTTTAAATGTTGGATTTGGCAGTGGCTGTGTGAATGATACAATTTGTGATTGTTTTCAGAATTTGTTAGAAAGAGTCTCTGACTCCTTTTGAGAAAATTGGTGGTATACATAGAACGGAATACCTGGAGTTTATTTAATGGTATGGTGTTGGCTGAGATAAAAAGGACAAAAAGCTGTACTTTAGGGGTATTTTGTGCTGTGATGTGGCACTGCTGGACTGAACAGGCTACATGCGACCAAAATGTTGAAGTGCTGGTTACCTGATATTACCTAATACTACAGATTACCTAATATTTGGTCTCTAGCCCCGATCACATCTCTCTTTCTGGGGAATTTGTCCAGCCCAACACTGAAAGAGTGTATTTCTCTGGTTTGCTGTTCACTTTTGTCTAGGGGTATCCATGATGCAGCTGCAGATCTGGCTTGCTCTTTAGGAAAGAGTTACCTGGAGCGTTGTAGGAGAAAAATATTTTACATAAGTGAGAAACAGTTAAAAGGGGCTTCAGTTCATGCATAAACTGCAGGATCCAGGATGAAGAGAGATGCCATCAGCCCTTGGCTGGTGTAGAAGTGGGAGGGAGTAGGTTGCTGTCAGCCTCACAGTAGACCCTGTGGAAGTGTCTCAGCTACAGGTCAGTTTCATTAAAGCTTTGGAAATCTGGGTGTGTTTTCTGCACTTACATAAATATGAAGGAAAAAAAAAGGGTGTAAATGAGCAAGAGAAGGGCTGTGTCTTATTCTTTTGCTAGTCCTCTCTGTGCAAGGGTGTGGGAGCCAGCCAGCAGGCAGAGCCTGGCCCAGGCCAGAAGGGTATGGGTAGGGGCCGTGGGAGAGCTGTTGCCGGGCGTTGGTGATGTGGGTGCTGGTCTGGTGGGCGCGCTGTTGAGCTAAACACAGCTTACCGGAGGGACCATCCCTTTGCACCTTGGAAGGGAGCTGAGGAAAGGATAAGTAAATGCTGAATTTAAAGAAGGCAGTAATACAAAACTCATTTCGTGGCCAATGCCGACAAGTAAATTACAGTGACGTTGAAGGAGGCTCAAAAAGATCCTTACTTACCTGACTCTTGATCTGTAATGAATTCTGACTATCTACCTCAATGCAGCAGAGAACGGACCTGGAGAGGGACAGGGCAGCTCCCCTGGATGCTCCAGCTGCTTGAGGAGCCCAGGAGAGCTTCCTGGATGTCACTTTCTAGCAGCAGCCCCTCTGCCTTGGTGTCTGCACAGATAATCAGTTTGTTTTGCATTTTTGTTAAACATCCTCAGCTCCCAGATTTCTCTAGTAGAGAGCAGCTGATGTTTTCAAGTCTGGTTTTGGAAGTTTCTTCCCTGTTTCAGGAGAGCATTTCAAGGGGAGGATTTCTCTCAGCATTCTCCTACTTGGTGATAAGGACAGCTTATTTCCCCTGTGCTGTACCAGAGAGCTCAGGAGAGGCTTCTTGGCTGCTGTTGGTTCTCTACATTACAAGAACAGTACTGACTGGTAGTTCAGTCCCCTTTCCCTGCTCTTCCTTCACCTGTGACTTTTATAGTAATTTCTATCACTCCTTACACCCTTCATGTGCAGCTCTTCTCAAGGCACATCACACTACTGTCTGTGATACCAGCTGGTCTCCTGGCTCAGCTTCCAGCATGGCACCGGGCAGAGTAACAACAGGCACTCTCCCCAGTGGCAGGCTGAGTGTATGGCCTTGGAGACACATTGGGCTTTTATTAGGCAGAGTCTGTGTTGAGTGCCACCTAAAGTGCAACCAAAACCAGCTCCTTCCATCCTCAGTTGTATTAAGCACAACCTTTCCAGCCTGAAGCCACTCGTCACCCCAGCAGCAGCTGTCTTGTCACCTCCTACATGCTCTCCTCCTCTTTAGGTTCTCCAGATGCAACAGAATTAACAAAACAAACAAACAAACAAAAAAACAAACAAACAAACAAACAAAAAAGGCAGCCAAAGTAGCAATAAATAATTTATTTTGATAGTGACAGAATCTGATTTATTTTTGCAGAACTCTGATGGTCTCCCCTGCTCAGCTCTTCTGCTTAGAGTTGTAAACAGGTAATGAGAAATGGCTTGGAAACAGCTACTGTTTTAATGGGTGATGCAATTACTGTTTAGTTTTGATGATGAAAAATAACTGCATCTAAGGTGTTTCTCTTTATGTGTTTTTTCAAATTTGTAATTAGGCTTCTCCAATTATGTACTTCATAAATTTTGGAAACAGATCTTTCAAATAAATGTTTACTGCCTGGTATTCTTATGTGCATAACTTTGGTAAAGTGAATAGACTCATAGGACTTAAAAGGAATATTAATGAGGGTAAAATAATCAAAAATGTACATATTAGAGGTTGAGGATCTTCCACTAATAGGGGTCTTTTTAATAAACAAGTAAACTCAATGTATCCAACTTTCAAAAAGAAAAGCAGACATACTTCTGCTTTCTTCTTTTGATGCAAATTGTAATCTTTTTCTAATGTGACTATCAAAAATAAATGAAGAATTAATCTTTAAACAGTCAGGGCTGTTCAAATAAGTTAGGGATTTAAGTTCTGCTGTGTTACGTATTGCAAACAGCTTACCTGCAATCAAGACTTACTCTGAATTTTCATCAAGACTGAAACTTGATCTGTTAAATCCAATATGAAACAGTAAAAGAAAGACATTTGGGGATTAATTTTGGTAACGTCATGTGTCATCCCACTATGACTAAGATCTGCTTGTTTATAAATACTTTGCCCCTACCACTGACCCTGCAGTCTTGTCAGCATGTATAATGTACCTGTGGCTTAGCCCGGGAGCAGAAGTCCCAAAACCTGTTTGCTCCCCACAACTGTGTGAATATCAAAGAGGAGAAGATGCTGAAGGCAGAGGCAATGATACGATGTGTTCCCACATGCCCATCACATAATCATCTCATACTGCTCCACACACGTCATGGCAGGGAGCAGCTGGGGAGCCTCAGCTTTTCAGGGTGCCAGCAAGCTTGTTTTGCCTTAAACTTGTGCATCACTGAACAAGACTGGTGAAAGCCACATGTATCAGTGGAGTGCCAAATGCAGGCAGTGTCATTTTAAATTCCCACTAGTTAGAGGGACTTGGTGCGTAAAAAGCCAAATAACTCCTTTTTAATAGATTTTCATTGCACATGCATGTGAGAAGAAGTATGGACCAGAGCAGGCATGACATTCTTTAGCTTTTTGCATGAATGATCAAGGCTTAAAGGACCCCATTTCTGGGTTTACTTGCTTTTGGTGTTACCATGCCATGGGTGGGATTCCAAGCTCCCCTTCTTGCAGAGTCCTTTTTCGAGATGGAAGAATGAAAATTTAACTCTCCTGATGTAGTAGTAGAGATTGGTCAGGCCAAGATTACGGTGAAAAATATTGCAGCTTATCCATTGCAGACTTTTCTCATCACTATGCATGAGAATACATGTTCCCTTGTTATGCAGCTTGTTTTTATGGTAAAACTACTTTGAAAACATACAGGTTTTAGAAAAGCCAGCTACTAAGATGTGGGGCCCAAAGTGCTACAGAATGCTGACTAGGGATAAAACCCAACCACAGTTGTGTTGTTTTGTTTTTTTCAAGCCATACACAGATCATCACAAAAATCTTCATTGTTCAGTGCTGGAAAACAAGTGCCTGATCCTCTGCATTTGTGGGAGAAAACTGGGAAGATAACAATTGAAGATCTGTGTGAAATGATGTTGTAGTACTGGGGTGCAGGTATTCTCTCCACATCACACCTAAAGGATTGAGACAAGAATAGAGTAGATAGTTTGTGCAAATAAGCACTAATAACTTGGTAGAAAAAGGTGAATGTTTATACCTCAGAATGCAAGTGCCAGCCATGTAGACTTTTAACTGAGTTTGCCCAGTTGTTTCTTTTTCATCTGTAAAAGGAAGGCTTGCAGATAAATTTCTGTGTAATGATGAAACCCATGTTAATTCTAGAATTGTATTATTTCTAACCAAGGTACTGATTATGTGCTGTATGTTTCCATCCAGCCCAACTCTGATGTCATTTAAGCCTTCATGTTATTTTACATGAAGGACAGCATCCTTCATGTAACAGTGAACAGACTTGAACAGATTTCAGTAAACTTGCATAAGGTACCTGTCACTGGACTGTAGTATAACTTGTACTAGAATGCTGTTTTCCTTTCTAGACAGATGCAGCAAACTAGAAAATGGTGCTTATGAAAAAGTCAGAATTCTCTCTTTGTGATGGCATTGACATGGCAGAAGATGCATGGTCACATGTCCTTCTCTTGTGTGTTACAGATCTGAACACGTCACAGATCCAGGGTCCTGAAACAAGCATTCCAAACAAGGGATCCATTCCGTTGCCACAGGTCGACTCACTGGTGCTGAGCCATCAGCCTGAGAGCCTGCAGGACACAGAAAGTGGAGGCAGAGTAGAAGAGAAGATCATTTACCTCTGATGGCTTGTTTTCTAATCTCAGTAGCACTTTGGAAATATAACATGTTTGCTTTTCTAAATATCTGTAGCTGCTCTCTGTATGACCAGCAAGCTTTAAGGATAGTATTTAATATTAAATGCAAATTTTTTCCCTTGATAAATATAGCAATTAAGTTATTTTGAAGCCTTTGTTGTATAATCTTTAATTTATGATGTAATTTCAACTATTTTGCAAGAAGCAATAGGTAGCAGGAGAGACATTTTGGAATTGTAAAGATGCCACCAGGAATTGTGAAAGCCAGTGTTGATTTTCTCCTGAGTCCTCTTTTTAAAGGACAAGCTAAGAGGGATGGGTTTGCTATTTGAGATTTGAGTGTGTGTATCAGTAACCTTCTAAAAGTGATATAACATGAGAAGACAGCAATCTGAGAATGATGGCTATAATCTTAGCTGAAATGTGCCATGTACACTTCACTGTTGGGTCATTTTCTTTATCCCCTGGCTCAGGAACTGTTCAGCAGAGGATGTTTTTTATGCATAATTGTAAGTGTTTGCTCATTCCCAAATCCTATCATAATTATGGTACTAGTTCCAGTTTCTGTGCAGAGATGGAGTAAATCAGTTTGTTACTGTATTATATCTCATTTCAGCAAGTGCCCTTATACATTAAAATTTTACCAGGTGAAACCATCTCACTGGTCAAAAGAAAAGAAAGGGAAGAAATAGTAGGCTTCTAGGTAACTGAACCCTTCTGAAACTGCATGGCTTTCCCATGTAGGAGCCAGCTAGCTTTCTGCTTTCAGGTTCATGGGGTTGTCTATGTGTTAGGCAGTAAGAAATCAGGAACTGTTCCATGCCTTTCTGTCTTTCAGAAGTATTTGTACACTTGTGTAATATTGAATAAATTTTCTGTGTGTTTCCGCAAAACTGTAACTTTGATTCATTGTCAGATTCTCCAAAGAAATAGGAAAACAGGAGGAAAATGAAAAAATAAGCTTCAAACTTTGTTTGCACTCAGCTCTGCTGCAGATGTGTCTGCCTTGGTCCAGCGCAGCCAAAGCTGTGCTCCATGCATCTCAGCTGGCAAACCCAAGGATGTGCCTATTGCTGCTTTGTGTGGTTGATGGGATTGGCAGAGGCACAGCAGGAATGTGGCTGCACAGCTCCTGAGTCAGAGCTGCCTCACCTCTACCCAGCTCCTGGGGCAGGGAAATGCTGGACTGCTCCTGCCCCTTTGTCTGGGTAAGCCCCAGGTGTCATATGGTTTCCATTTTACCCTAAGCCTTGAGTTGTCCAAAATCTTTTGCAGGGAGCAGAGTTTTAGATGGTGTATGTTTGTCAGCATGGGTTTCCTGATGCGGAATATTCTCTTCCAGAGATGGGTGTGCTGTAGGGAATACTCAAATGTAGAGCTTTCTGAGCTGCGTCTCACGGGACTACCAGACTAGCTGTTCAGATGGTATCTTGGGCGAACAACTGAGCACCTAACTGTCTTGATGAGCAGGACCCAATTCTCAGCTGGTATTAATTGGTGTGCAAATACCATCAGGGAAAAACTGGGCCTGCAGATATATTTTCCAGTGTCTGTGTCCAGCCTTCAAGACTCCTTCTAACCTGACAGCACTTTTATGTCTCCTTATAAGAGAAAAAACCTTTTAGAATTCCGAGAATTGTTTTACCTTCTTTAGTTTTCACAGTTAGACTAAAATTAAAATGTGGATTCAGCTTCTCTTGAGGGTCCTGCAGTAAGGACAGTCCACGGCCTTTCTGTTTTACCTATCAGCACTGAATTCAGAGTTGCCATCTGAACAGTTTTTTGGCAAATTTCTGAGTAGCCAGACCAATTTCTTGGGACACTGTATGTCCCAGGATATGTGCATTGCCCAGGGACCTGCGGGAAATTGGGGGAAAAATTAGTAGTTTTCTCCAAAGTTACTCTCTCTACATTTTATTATGCCTTGGCTGAAACATCTGGTACTGGTTACTGTCAAATCCAAGCTGCTAGATGAATAGCTGCTGTCCCAGTCTGGTGTGGGAATTCCCATGTAAGCGTCTTGCCACTGGGAAGGAAGAGAGGATGCTGGTTCTCTCATCAGTTTTAATTGAAGGGCTCGGATTTGAAAAGCAGCTGACCAGGACTTCAGCTGTTGTGCAAATCCCTAACATCAGGCAGCATCTTATTTTACTCACCTGTGTTTACAGTAAAACTTCTAGCACTTGAGGAAGGCAAAGGCAGGAAACAGATGGCCTATTGATTTAGGTATTTTAATTGAAAAAAAATTTTAAAGTATAGGCCTGTATGGTCTTGGCAGGTGCTCTTTATAACAAGATGTATTGTGCACCCCTGAACTCTGTCCATTATTTAGGCATTTCTTAATACTTAGCAGAATTTAAATGCAGCCCCAGTGAGATTCAGCCATTGTAGCAGGCTGCATTTTCAGTTATCATGAGGTATACATTAATGGTATGCCTTCCTTTTTATTTAGAAAAATGTATTCAGAGATTCTCTTAGCCTTTTTTACATTATTTTGAAGTGGGCTTATTTGCAAGCCTGTTGTTTTTCACTCATCATATATATTGTGGGTTTTTTTGCTATGCTCCTCAAGGCATCTTGCCTCTGAAAGCTCAGAATCTAATTTATTCATTCATTTCAGTGATTAAGCTAAAGGAGCAGTTGCTTTACTACAAATATCCATGGTACTGGGATGAGCTTTCTCCTTGTTTCTTATTTTTAATTTTTTTTTTCTCCACCATTTAACAAAAGGGGGATTTCTTTTCTGTATTACCTAGAGTTTTCCAGCATTTTCTCCTTAATGTTGTTGTGTGCTAGTAAAGCTGTCATATGAAACAACTTTGAGATATTTTTAAGGGAAACTTGCAACAAATCTTTTTTCAGCAAGTCTATAATAATGGTAAAGAAGGAATTAATGAACAGCTCAACCTTACAGTGGCCTGGATCCAGAATCTTGGATTTATATATTCAATCATTTGTAGAATGAGGCCAGAATAGAGCAAATGCTTCACTTGGCTGCTGTTTGACTATTAAGGTAAACAACACAGCTGCATTTTAAAGAGATTTTTAACAAAGGTCATCCATGTTATTTTCAAATTACTAAATTAAATACAGATTTGGCTCTCAAGAAACTCCTTGAAGGTTGTTTCCTGAAGTGATTGAAAAAAATATCTGTTAATGTTTTCCATGTAGAGAACATGAATAATTTTGCTTAAAGTGCCCTGTTAGCTGCATTAATTTATATGCTGCTGATTAAGGTTAAAAAGTGAGTAAGATTTTAACTGCTTCTTAATCAGGTAGGTGCAAATTCTGTGGTAATGTTCCATATTGTTGCTAAAAATATTTTCATGGCAGTGTTCATTCAAAGAAACACAAAGAGGCTGAGCTGTGGTAAGTAAGGTACAACTTACTCTGACTGAATTTTGAACACAATGAAGAGTTGCAGATGAAGGAGTTTTCCTTATGCACTTGATGACAAATGGGGAAATAACATGACTACTTGGATACCTTCTAATGAATATTCTGTTTGAAAAGAATTTCAGCCCCAAATCCTTCAGTGTGCCCAGTTTATATTACAGAAGAAAAACCAGATTAGGTTGTGGGGCGTTAGTACACTGAAACAGGTTGGACGTCTGCTCTTTCTTAATGGAATTGCAGTTGATTTGCGCCATTTTGCCAAGGTAAATGGAAGTGTTTGTTATTTTCTCATCCTTAGTAAAGGTTTGTATGTAAAAACACTGCACAATTAGCTGTGAATATTCTTGATAATCATAAGGGTATCTACATGTTAAGCTCCAAAAAGGTTTTTCCCTCTCACTACCAGGTTCTGAGATAAGACTATGAAGATGGCCTAAATTGAATTCTTGAATTTTGCAGAAAGGATCCCTTTGGCAGGCTGATGTCAAACAGAGTGTTTAATTTCTTCAATGTAAATGAAAAATCTCAGGATAATCTTCCTGGGATTAATCTAAAGTGTTCTCATTAATACAGACCTTTGCTCTGCAAAAGTGCATCAGACAATAGGCTACTAGTCTTCTTGTATCAGGAGATCATCAAAGACTAAGTGAATTGTGGAAGAATTTGCAAGGATTTAGTGGGTCATGGTGGTGAAATGATCCAGGTACCTCATCTAGGAATGTCATTGTTTTCCACTGACATGTAGAGCTGTATTGGCAGCAGCTCTATTCAGGCCAGTGTGTGGCTCCCAGATTCCCAGAGAGCTAAGTTTCTTGTCCTGTGGATCATCTGTGCAGAAGCTGCTTCCTCTTCTCTTCACTCAGGCTCAGATCAGGATGTTCCCACCCCCTGTACGGAAGGGCTCTGTCACAGGGCAGCCTACAGCACTCTCAGACTCACAGATTGTTGAGTCTGGGGTTGCTGTAGACTGCCCTGAGTCTTGCCCTGGGTAGAGACCAGGAGAAAAGAAACACAAAAAACGTGGTCTGGGTGTAGAGAAGACAGGAGGAGTGGTCCCCTGCCATGAGATGTTTCTAAGCTCCTTCGTGGAACAAACTTTTTTATTCAAGGAAAATAAAGTTGGTATTTATCACACTACCTATTGTTTGTTTGACTGAGAATCTGAGAACTGGTTAGATGCCACATATTTCAATTTCAGTGCCAAACAGAGCGAGTATCAGATTTTTACAAAAGAGACAGTGAAGCATGCAAGTTGAAACAAAGAATTTCTCCTATGGAGGTTACTTACCAGACCTAAGGGAACTTTCTTATCAGATTTCTATAAAACTGCCAAACCATGACTAGAGGAGCTACGCAGAGGTGTGAACATTCTGCTCACCCAGGTTACCACTAACAACAAAGCCCTGCATGGATAAACAATCACATGAATTGAAGATGGCTTGTGAATACCAGCGTAAGTCCCTGTCCCTACTATGCAAGTAAAGAAACAGGATGTCTGCATTTTCTGTGTCCAGCTCATTGAAGATGCTCAGGCCAAGCTGTGGACCTACTTGTGCTCCTTTTGAGTAGTGCAAGAAACATGAGAAATAGGTGTTGCTCCTGGTTAAAGAAAGTAACGCCTCATCCAAAATGAAAATTTTCCCCATTTCCTACACAGTTTTCCTACCATTGCTGAATGAATGCTACAACAAGCCATTATAGGTCAGACTTATCAAACTAAGCCCAATCCAGATACAAAGCAGCCAAGAGGACAAAAATAACAGTGCTGACTGAACATCTGCTTTCAGTCAGTGGAGGGTAACCATTCCTATCCTCTGTGGCCTCTCTCCAGCTTTTAGTTAAGGAGCAAGGTTTCAGAGTGACAATACTCAAATTGTCAGAGAAAAGGAAAACATCAGGGGTGAAATTGCCTCTCTGCTAATGTTCCTTTCCTTTGCAGAGTCTCACATGACCAGATGTGATCTGATTTTAAACCTGTGTCCATCACACTATGTGTGTATGCCTGAGAGGGTTGTCCAAATGCTTCTTGAACTCTGTCAGGTTTAGTACTGTGACCACTTCCCTGGGGAGCCTGTTCCAGTGCCCAACCACTGAAACACAACTTCTGAACCACAACTTCTGGGTGAAGAACCTTTTTCTAATATTGAACCTAAACTTCCCCTGAGACATTTTCAGGCCATTCCTTTGGGTCCTGTCATTGGTCACCACAGAGAAGAGATCCATGCCAGCCCCTCCTCTTCCCCTCTGGAGGTTTGAAACCCACAGGTACAGGAGGCAAAGCTTGATTGTACCTGATCCACAGATGGGGAGTGGACTCCCTCACAAAGTACAGGTGCCTGCTAATGTTGAAGGTAAGGTACAAGGCATATTCCTCTGTGTGACCCTTAAGAAGAACAATGGGTGCTGAGGGAAGGGTTCCAACTCTGGGACTGATTCATGGCCATCAGCTGAACAATGCTGGCAGCTTGGTAATCTGGAAAACCTGGCTGTGTGAGGACCATTAAGTGTCACTGAAGCTGATGGTACAGGTCATGCTGGGAGCTGGCTGCATGTTCAACCCTGCTCTGCCGCCCAGCAGAGTGGTAGGGCCCTGAGGAAACTTCTGGATCCACCAGGTCACCCCCTGCCTGACTCAACCCTACAGTGCCTGTCTTGAGGTTGAATGGTTGTGTGCAGGTTATGAAAGGTGACTTGTAGCCTTGGGAAACCTCTCTTGGCTTGTAAAATAAATACTGAGTGCTGAAGGATATTTCACACAAAGTAATTATTGACAGAAGGTAGGGTGCATCAGCTGTTTTACTGGAAATCACAGTTGGCACAGCAGAAGCAATTCAATTTCTAATTCTGACTCCAGCTGTTCTCATTTAATTTACAGAATAATTCTTCAGAGAGAGCAGGATAACAACTTTAAAGGACAAGATATGAGCACTGCATGGGATCACCAAAAAGACAGGAAGCAGTTTAATTTATTGGTAAGTGGTTGGTTACTTCTGCTTGTCTTGTAGGCAGGACTGTGTTGGAGTCTCACAAATTAAGACCCCTATGAGATGGCTAAGACTCCAATGTACTTCTCAACTATACTGATCATGAGTAACAGAGCATGGTTTGCTGACACCAAACTCAAAATATTCTTCCTTCTGGGAAATTTGGAGCTCAAAACACCTGAACAACTGAAGTTCACCACAATGCAGTCCTTCCATCTGTAATTTCAATTAACTGTAACTCAACTAGTGCTAACCGCTTTATGTCATGGTTGCCCTCTGATAAGCAGAAACATTTCCCTAAACGTTGCTCAGATGTTTCCAACTTATTATTTCTGCCATTTCAATCAGCTCTTCAGGGGTAATTACAGAGATGGGCCTGAACAGAAAAGAGTTCTGAAGGACATCAGATATTTGGAATGGGCAGACCTGGATCTAAGTTCGAAAGACTCAGACAAAATGCTTCACTTCTACACAGTGTTTTTCAAAGTCAGGTCATGAACTGTCATATGAACATCACAAAGTGATTGGGACTCAAAAATAAGTGAATGGGGAAATAAACAGCACAAGCAATAGTAGAAACTGCTTCTTTTGTACAGTGTTCAGGGAGTCACTGAGGAAAAAAAATCCATATAGGTATTCTGTGACATTACATTTTTTAAAAAATTATTTGATATTATTTGATTAGGAGTTTTGTTAACTTTGGTTTAGTATATATAATTAAATTAGTGGATAGCTCTAGTGATGAAAGTAAAGCTGAATATGATCTCCTGGGTTTAATATGTGCAACATTTCACAGTCAGATAGCAGGAAGGCTTTTCATGGATTGATAATCCACAGCTGGCAGAGGAGGACAGTAAGATTACACCATATGGTCCTGCCAGAGCAGCTAAATTCTTCTGGAGAGAGTTTTGCCTCTCTGTGTCCATTGCTGTGCCATGATTGCCCCCACAGCCCAAAACCAGGATGCTCGGGACCGTTTGCAGCAGGCATCTGGCCAGGGCTTGTCTCCCCAAGGACAGAGGTGTGTGTGGGGAACTGGCCCCCAAATGTGGTTCATGGTGATAAGAATGGCTTTCCCATACTGCCAGCAGCCCCTCTATACTAAAATAGGTATTTTATCCCATATTGCAGAGGAGCTGTGCACTACGCATATCACGCAATCAGCTTCTCATATATTTGGCGCTCTTTGTTAGGTTGCCATGTAATAAAAGAGAACTGACAATGAAGTATTGCCTTCTGAAATGCAACATCTCTGTGAAAATTCAAAATTAATTCAAATTTTTGCAAAGCAACAAGGGTCAAGTATGGTTATAATAATTAACAACATGTGTGTTGTTTAATCTTCAAAGCAAGCTTTACCTTTAGACGTCCATAATTTACTCAGTAAATATTGTTCCTCTTACTTCAAAAGGAAGCCATAATTAGATTATCCCTGGACTCAGATTAACATTTAATTTGTGCATACTTTCAGACCAACATAGTTGTATGCATACAATAGCAAAATAATTCTTTTTAACTCTGTATGTATGCTGTCACTGTTTAAAGGTGTAATTTAATACCCAGAGGAAAGATATGGCAGTGTATGAGATGCAAGCACTGAGAGGTTTTCCAAGCCAGTGGGCTTTCCATCCACTTGTCACTGGTGCATAGTCACAGACTGAAGCTGCCTGCTCCTGCCTCCTCCCCATTTGCTGTTTTAGCCAAATCCCTACTTGAGTCAATTGTCATGTGAGTTTTCTAGAAAGTGGGTTTTTTGTTTCGTTGGTTTTGGTTGGTTGGTTTCTGGTTGGTTGCTTTCTGTTGTATGTTTTTGGTTTTGTGTTTTTGGTTTTTTTAACAAATTAATAATTTGTGGGTTTACAGGATGGTAACTGGTGGGTACGATCCTTGCCCTGTGCAGCACCCTGCTCTAGTCCTACCAAGCCTAGGGACACAGAAGTCCTCTGCTGGCCCCTTCCCACAGCTGTCCCCAGGGAAGGCACTGGCTGGGCACCTGTGAGGTGGAAAACAGCAGAGAGAGCTGCACTTCCCACTTCAAGGCTGGCCTATGAGGCTTTGCCTAAACAGCTTCCCAGTGCTATGCTGGCTGTGGGAAAGGCAATGGCTTGCTCCTGTCCTTTGGCCATCAGGACTACATTTATGGGGGCTTGGGGGCTGAGACGAGCTTTTAATTCCTGACAGGGGGGCCTGTCATCATCAGAGTGGAGTAATCCACCTTCAGTGTAGCCAGGCACAAATGAAAACTGAGAATGGGGCCCCCTTGCCCACTGAACATCTGAAATAACCAGCTCTTCCTTTAGCTGAAGCAGCCATTGTTACTTCAGCCGCCATTAACATTTAATTGCTGGGGTCACACCCTGCCAAAACACATATTTGGAGCATAAGCTGACAAGATAGCAAAAGTAGCAAGGTATGAAACACACCATGGAAATTCTCTTTTGCTACCAATATTTTCATAATCACCTTTATGATATGGTTTGCAGGCACAGCACTGCAAAATACTCTTATTTACCTTATGAAGCCTGAAACTTTCCTTTAAACATAAAAATGTGGTAATGGGCTTCTTTCTAGGTATTTAAAAAGAACAAGTCTGCTTTAATGTGACTTAGCTCGAACATCATTATATATTTTAATGAGGTAATGTGTGAGGAGGGTTCAAGTAGAGCAAGGACTCATTCTGTTTCCATCAGCACTGACACTGCACTGCTAACAGAGAATAGTTCTGCAGCCATAATTTGAATAAAATATGTAGTGTAACATGCTTTATTGAATATTCCAAATCAGGGTAGTCTGTTGAGCATTGTTGCCATGGGGACTGTGTGAAGGTTGGATTAATTAAGTCCTGAGCAGATGCTGTGGAGTATGTAGTGTCATTTGTGCTTTCTGCTTGTAATTAACGTATATGTGCATGGGGTGAGAAACAAGGAAAGAGAGAGACACCCGCTTTAATTTTTGTGTGACATCTTTTCAGGTAAAATTAATTTTTGCTATATGAAGAGTGATGCCTCTACACTGCTAAAAATACAGATTAAAAAAGCTACTATTAAAATCAGTATCTAGCTGTTTAATATGAGAATGTCAGAGACAAAGACACAAGCTTCCTTCCTTGTTCCTACAAAATTTAGGAATTCAGAAGAGCCAGTTTACCTGTGAAATAGATTAAAATTAAAGAGTGTCAATAATGGTAGTCTAGAAAGCTCAAACATATCATAGGTTTGGGGGGATTTTATACAAATACAATTACATGCATGCCAAGAGAGAAGGGATAACTTATTATGTGTGTATGTAAAGTTTAGGCCTCCTCACTGTTTTATTGAAGTCTATTGCGAATTGCTGAGCTCTAAGGAAGAAGTGAAATATCATTTCAAATCCCTTTCCTCTTCCTGTGCTCAATAAGAATTTGCTCTGTTGCCATAGCAGGGCTTGAAATCTTTAAGACTGTATTAAATCTTTTCCGCTTTGCCTGACAGTGAGGGAGTAGTGCCCAGTTCTCTACCGACTATTTAGCACGTGCCCTGAGCTTCATAGGGAAGTTTTTTTGGGCACAAGGGACCACATATAGGAGCAGCACTCTCCAAAGGGGGAGATAGATGTGATGTTGGGCATCTGCTCTTCCAATACCAGCCCTGTTCTCCCTCTACCTTTGCATGGGGAGGTGGACAGTCCCGATTTTTCAAAACCTCATTCAAAAACAAGAGGGAGGAAAAAAATTCATGAGCTATCCCACGAAAATTTATTACATGAACTTTTTCTTTTGGGCCTTTAGGAAGTGGGAATACATTACCTCAGAGCAGCCACAGTTGTTGTGTGACTACCTGGTGGCATTGGGATCACAGCTGCTTGAAAAGGAAATGCAAAAAGTAGTCACGGTGTTTTCCATGAGTGTTCAATTGAAAAGAAATCAGCTTCTCAAAACTACACACATTTTCTACAGTGGAGGAAAAATCATCACAGTGTTTCCAAGTGAAATTTTAAAAAAGCTTAATAGCTCCATATTTTCAGAAGACAAGTGTCCAGCATTTCTTGATTAGTAGATGGGTTCCCACCATTCCTAGTAGCAAGACAAAATTAGACATTTTTCTCTAAATAGGTAGAGGGCAAAAGCAAGGATATTAACTTGCTGAGCATTATTAATAAAATATTTCTACAGCACAGATTGTCATCCTGGGTCCTATTTTTAAAAATCATTTTGTAAACACTCTTGGCAAAATTTCATACCTGAGTCTGCTGCTCATATCGCAATCTGGGACTTGAAATACTTTTTTTTTTTTTTTAAATAGAATTATTTGTAGTGTAAAACTCGCCGAATTGCCTGTGTAACTTCGAAATGAAAAGTGATGAATGTTTTTTTCCAGATTGTGAGAAATAACAGTTAATCTAATGAATGATGAAGCATATCTCTTTCCCAGGTGCTCAATCCTCTCTTTTGCTCTCCAGTTTTCCTGCTAAATCTGCTGCATTTTCCAGTCATTTCTTAATATTCAAAGATTGTCTTATAGGCTCTCTTGGGAAATGTGGCTTCCCTAGGGTTATGGAAATAATTAGGAAATATTTCAGCCTGCTTTTTGAATGAGTCTGGATTTATTTCTGGTTTTCTTTTTGCTACTGAGAGACTTGCTTGTTCTTACTTTGATTTAGAAAACTTTGCTTTCTTTATATGAATAGTTTCAAAACACATGTATTTAGTTACCACCTACTTGATTTCAGTGACAGTTTAGATGCTTTCTCAGTTTTAGATGAATGTCCAAATACTATTTTGCCCTGGTCCCTGCTTCTGGACTCTGGGGTTTTGGATATTGTTAGCTGATCTTACAGATATTTGCCATTTTTTCTGTATAGAACTATTTCCCTCTTTCATTGGCAATACACAGTGGGATGTTGTTATGTTTTTATAATATTTCATGAAAGCCTTCCTACAATTCCTTATTAGATCACCCTCACATACTATTCTTCCTTCCTGGCCTTCAAATCAATCTTTATTTTCTCCGAGGTCCATATATGTTTGTCTTCCTTAATTAAAGAGTAACTGAATGGTAACTCTTGAAATTATCCATATCTGAAGATTCTTGGAATATGGCTGCACCAACCAACACCATTAAAAGCCTTCAGAAAGGCTGAGACACCAGACAAAATGTAGTTGTGACAACATCAAGAGCCACATGTGCCTTGACAGAGTGAATGACCCGTAGTAAGTGCCATACAGCTGTGTCTGAAGTGTTTGCGCTATCCAAACTAATTTGCTGAAATAGAGCTTGGATGTTGTTAAGACATTTGCATATTCTATGTAAGAAAAGCTCAGGGATGTCTCAGGAATTGTTTGGTGCTAAAACTATTGAATGGGGCAGGGACAGGCATTCATGTTCTGTACTTACCCTAATTTCTTTCCCTAGCACTACTGAATTTAGGACTTGACTTCTTTAGCAAGGCTTTTGACATGACTTCTATTGCTCCTGAAACCAAAAAGGGCAGGGTATTTGTCAACAAAGATAAATTCAGAGTCTTGTGACTCAGCTGAAATAATACTAAACAGTAACAGAGATCTGAAATATTGAGACCCAAGAGACCTGGAGACCCAGAAAAGAGTGGTGGGCCCCAGTGGAGCAGCCAATAGAGAGTGAATCAATTATTTCACTCCAATTGTTACTTGTGAGGCTATTTCAAGGATACTGTGTCCATCTTGGAGACCTAGCACAAGATAGTTACTGGAAACTGCAGTTTGGGGATTCAGAGAAGGATGGAGTTGGGTGCCATACAAGGAGATTCTAAGTGGCTTCCATGATCTAAGTGGCTTAGATCATGGAAGACAGAACTGAGCTGGGATCTTACTTCTGTTTTCACCTGCCTAATGGGAAATACAGAGGAGATGGAGCTAGAGTTCTCTCAGAATTGCTGTGTGAAAGGACAGGTGTCAACAGATGTGAATAGCAGCAAGGGGAATTCCTGTGTTTAAAAAAAAAACTTCACTAAGGTCGGGAACACACGCTGAAACAGCTTGTATAGAGGGACTGTGGCACCTCCATCGCTGGATATTTTGAAAATATCTCTAGCCTTAGAGTTAGCCCTACTTTGAGAAGGAGATTGGATCAAACACTTCTAGAGATCTCCTTCAGTTAAGATTACTCTCTGATTTTGTGGAAATTTCTGTTAAATCTAATCAGTCCCATCCTATGTACCATCATATAAAAATTTTATTGTCTGCATCACTCCACTAGAGTTTTGATGTTTTATTTGGGTTTTACCTCCTTCTTCATTCTGATTCTTACTTAGAAGGCATGTAACAGATACTTCATGCTGTGAACAGATAAGTCTTTATCCTCATTTCAAATTCCATACTCTGCAATTACACAGAATTATTTTCTGTCAATACAATTCTAGTGGTCACTGTTCTTTACCCTGGATTTTATTACACTAACTGATCTCTGTAGGGGACAATGTGTAACTGTGATACCTTCAGTGTAAAGGAGTTTTGATTCTCTGGATGATTTGTTTTGTTTCAACTTCAAGTTTGCTGATGTTCTGCTGGTAGTAGATTCAGGACATGGGCTAGAATATTTTTTCGTAAGATCTCCTTCTCAGACTGAAGAACACAAGCCTCAGCTTCACATGCTATCTAGAAATAATACCTAAGGGAACCAAGGATCTGATATGTGATAAACTTGAGCTCATGTTGTTTCACAGAATAAAATATTAACTAACATATATTTTCCTGCCAAAAACCTGCACACAACTATGTCCATATTCAAAGCAATTTGTATCTCTTTTTTATCATTTAAATGCTACTAATTATTTTCAAAATGGAGTGTTGAATGTCAAGTTCTTTCACTTGCACTGGTGTGTAGCTTCAGGTTATGTAGGGTTTTCTTTAAGCTTTTTAAGAAATCTATTGAAATAAAGGGGAAGAGTTTAATTGGCTTTAATGAGTCCCATACAAATACCCTTATGGGAAAGTGTCAGCTAGATACACAGTTGTCCCTTTATTTACCAGGGACAGAAGCACTAGTGGTGCAAAAGCCATTGCCAGACCAAATGGAATGTCACCCATACCAGTGACAAAGATGGTGGGGGCATTCGGTCCTTCTTCCATTGACCTTGACTGGGCTGCCCAGGACTGCTGCCCGCAGTCACAGCTCAGAGGGGTGGCATGGAGATCCTGCCTCTCAGGAGTGGCACGGAGATCCCTAGCTCCCTTCCAGAGCTGGCAGAAGGGGGTGAAATCCACGTTATTTAATGACCAGCTGGCCTTTCTTTCTCAAGGAGGTTAAACTGCTGCTGGGGCCGGTTCAGAAAAGCAGATTCTGACAGCTGGATTTAGCACCAGCAAAAGGAATGTCGGATCCTGCATGCTGAGCATTAAAACAGCTTCTGGAGAGAAATTTTGCAGACTCGTCCTGCTACTGTGCGAGTGTGCACCTCCTGCATTGTTGTACTGCACATGGACATTGGGTGATGCTGCTAAGCTCAGGTCTTGCAAGCAAAGACTTCAGCATTTGGGTGCTGCACTGTTCTTAGCTGATGGCTTAAAGAATAGACTGTAGGAATGGATGCAGCTGATTAGCAAATCATGGCAGAGAGGAGATAATGAGCTTTCTGACAGATGATGAGCAATTAGTAATAGATTTTGAAAATCAAATCACCTCTGCTGTTCCTTGGTATGAAGAGTAGGATATAAGGGCTACACTGACCTGAGATGATGTATTATTTGGTATTTTCAATAGGTTTTTTCTCATTAATCATGAACTAAAGGAAAAAGCAAATCATGCTAAAGGAAAAAACAAAGGCTAATGGAGTATGTCTATCGTCTCACATCTGAGGATGATATGCCCATTTGTTAGCAATTTGTCATTGTTTTTTTTGATATTCTAGTATCTGAGTGACTTTCCCTTTTGACAACCAGAAAAAATTATTAGCGAAACAAAAGCAATTACAGGCTTTATAGATTCTTTGGAGCCTGACCAATACCTGCATGCCTTTCCCTTTCAAGCCCAAGTGGAACTAAAACTGTGAGAAAAGGAGGTGAGAACTGGTTTAGTGATGATGTGTCGTTCAATCATCCATGTGCTAGAAGGAAATGAGGGACCATAGGTTTTCATTCTTTCTGTGACTGCAGAGGGGCAGGAAGGTAGGAGTCTGCCTCATTTTTGACTCATCTGGCCATTCCTGTGTGACCTTTCTCTCACCAGTGCTTGCTCTCTGTAGGAAATAGATTGTATGATTAATGCACTCTCAGATTGGAGGGTTACCTGGATGTCTCACTGCAAAGCCCAGCTGTGTGCAACTGCAGGAGCAAGGGAAGCTCCTTTCCACTTTATGCAAAGAGCTGAGGAAGAACTGATTTCCTAAAGCAAGCGGTGACAAAGTTTTCAGCAGCACCCATGATTGATGTCAGAGGTCTGGTCATATTCATCATGCAACCAGCCCTTCCTGAGCACATCATTGGGAGGCCATGAATGCTGTAAAAATCAAGGGCCTAGGAAAGTTATAATGGAGATCTTGAGGCCACAGAAGGGTTAACAGCCAGCAATTCTTCTATATGGATTTCCTAAGACTCTCCTGACCACAGCCAAGCTCTTTACCACATACCAGACTGCAGAAATTTTCAGGAAGCACAAAGATAAGACACACTGTGGGTAACAATGAATGCAAAGTCCTACAGCTGTGTCCTTTCACACAAACAAGTGCCTTTTATTTATACAGAGGAAATCCATATCAACAAACAAACAAAAATCCGAAAAAACCCAGCCAATTTCAAGCCTCATATACTTCTACTACCTGCAAGGGTTTTAGCCTGCTATTTGCATAAGAAAGCTGACACTTCTGACTGTAAGCTCTTCCACTCAGCTAATTCAGATCAGCATTGTACAGTGGCAGCTGGACCTGCTGACAGAGGGGGCATGAAAATTCAGATGCATTGCTCTATCTATCTACGTATCTCTCTCTCTCTCTCTCTCTCTTTCTCTCTAAACACATTTGTATGTACTTGTCTGACTATATTTCACTGAGCAGATGTGGAACCAGTCTTGATTATGCTGGTGTAAGCCTGTAATTCTATCTTTGAGAGTGAGATATTTGTCCAAACAGTTTGGCAATCCTCAAGCTAACTCCTGTCACCTCATGTGGGAGACATGAAATAGAAGACTAGTGTGTCTGCTGTAGTTCTCCCCCTCATAGGATATCACTTGGGGAATTTATCTCAGGCTATAGAAAAAAAAAATCAATAATTGTTTCTGTTTTGTTACCTTTGAACTGTGTCTGGAAACAAATACCTTTCTTCTTTATTTTCCTCTTGAGACTGTCAGGAGATCTGCTTTCAGGTGGTTTAATGAGAAACAAGCCTCTGCTGACAATGTTTAATGAATGTGATTAATTGCTTGATTTGGCAGCATGCCTCCATCTAATACCTAGAAAAGCACGAGTTGGGGTAGGGCTGTGCCCTTTCAGCAGTGGATCTGTTCCTGGGCGCAAAATAAGGCCACACATCCTCTCCCTACAACACCTCAAACTTTAAACTGTGACACTACAAAGAGGCAACTACCGCCCTGTCCAGGTCTCATCCCCACAACCTTCTGTTGCAGATTTGCTACCTGGATTTTTCTGTGCCTCACAGGCTCAGAGCTGTGACTGCACACTGAAAGTCCAGGGGAGGGGGTGCCAGGCGCATTGCAGCAGCCTGGCCAAAGGGAAGCGAACGACAGCTTAAAAATCCTGCCTCCATGGACAGTAGACTGAAAGGCAGGAGGGCAGGCTCAGGTCAAGGGCTGTAATCTATAGGCGTTCAGGGATAAACTGAGTAAGCTCATGGTCCTTGATCATCACCAGGATGTGAGACTGTGGTTCTGCTCAGGGCTGAGACCTCCTGGCTTAGGATCATTTCGTTTTCCAAGCAGGGCTTGGCACATTCCTACAAACAAATACCATGGCAGCAAAGAAACCTACCAACAGTTTGCCCCTACCACCAGGATAGCTTTAGAGACTAAAAAATCCTGGAACATACTAGGAGTAATTTGATGATCTTGGCACCTTCAGGACGTTTTTCTGCTACTCTTGCTTTGTCAATGTGTGATATTCCTGGTATTCCTGAGATGGAGGAGATTCTGTGAGAACCTTAGAAAGGATCCTTGATGTTTCAGATGCTTATTTCCTCCACAAATCTACTCCCTTCAGTCCATGGCAAAGATTTTCTACTTACAGAAACTGCATCAAAAGTGCTGGGGTGTATTGGCAGGGCTTGGACATTTCCTGACCCAGCTGCTCACAGCATGCATACCTGCCTTGCACCTTGGCATTTTCTTTCTGTACGAGTGAGTGCTTCTTAAATTCCTTTATCAGTTTTCCCACTCTCACGACAACATGGCAAAATAGTTTGGTGTTTGTATTTGCTTGCTGGCCTAGAAAATGAATGTCAAGTTATGATGCAGTTGAGTTAAAACAGATTGTCAGCAGAAATGTTGCCACTGATTTCCATGGGGACTAAGTCTTTACTATTACCTGAAAGGGTGTGATCAATCTTTGATCTGGGTCTGGTTGGCTCCTGGTTTCACAAGCTAGCTTCCAGCCCCTCAAACCAGGCCAGATTTGTTCCAGCCTGAGGAAGTGTCTTTCTCTTTGTTACTCTGGAGCTTGGACTGAATCATAGCAGTGCTTTCCAAGCAAGAGGAACCGCCAAATGATGTGTAGAGATTGAGAAAATTATAATTCTCCTGGAAGAATTGGAGAGAGACACAGTTAGGGGAAAAAAAATCTCTTATAGTGCTCTACACATTGTTAAATCATGATAAGAGACCAGGACATAAGTCTTTACCTCTGACATAAGTATTTTAGTTTTCTTAGGGACAGTCTTAAGTAATTAAGTTCCTTTCACCACTCATATTCTGGTTGAGGCAAAAACAAAAAGCAAGCAGGAAGTCTGTTTTTTGCATTTGATTACTGGATGCAGATCCATATATTTTATATGGATCCGAATCATGGGTCATTTACCGGCACCACTTGCGTCTCTTAGAACGCTTCCATCAGCGCTGCCTCCGTACAGTTCTAAACATCCACTGGACTGACTGTGTGACCAACACGTCTGTCCTTGAACAGGCAGCAGTCACGAGCATTGAGGCCATGCTGCTGAGAACACAGCTGCGCTGGGCAGGGCACGTCTCCAGGATGCAGGACTGCCGCCTCCCTAAGATCGTGCTCTATGGGGAACTTGCCACTGGCTGCCGCAAGAGAGGAGCCCCAAAGAGGAGATACAAGGACTGCCTGAAACAATCCCTCAGCCTTGGCCATATTGATCACCACCATTGGTCTACCCTGGCCTCCAACTGGGAGGCCTGGAGACACACCATCTATAACGCTGCTGCTGCTTTTGAGAACACACGCAGGATCACTCTCGAGGAGAAAAGACAACGCAGAAAGAATCGCGTCTCATCGATATCACCTGGGGAGTCTTTCTGCTGTGCCTTCTGCAACCAGACTTGTCTATCTCGCATTGGCCTTTTTAGCCATCAGCGCGCTTGTAGCAAGCGTGGGTAGAGCCCTTCTCAAATCTTCGTTCGTGAAGCCTAGCCATGATGAGGACTGGATGCACAACATAACACGGTGCATAAAATGGTGCTTGACCATCTTGAACTGGGGAAATGTGTTAAAAAAAGGGCTCCTGTCAGGGCAACATTTTCTCTCTTGTGAGTATGGGCACTTATTGTTGTGGAACAGCAGGAGCTGTTATGAGGGAAATGCAAAGGCTGACAGTAAGCATGTAGTAAGCAGGGTGGAAAAACCCCAAACACTATGCCTGAGGGAAAGGTGTGTCTAACACAGAGTTTGTCTCTGTTGTGCTGGATTAACTTACCCTAGTGTCTTATTGCATGTTATTTTAAAATTAGAAATTATATTGCAAAAATGCTACCGAAGCAGACAGTAAGTTTTTCAGAACAGTAAGTTTTTCTGAGGCAGATGTAGAGTCTGCTTCATTCATGGGACATTCTTTAGGATTTAAGCATATAGTGATTCTTAGTTATTTCTATGTGATTAATTCTCCTTGTTGTATCATACAGAGTTATTTGCACTTTTGGGAAGAGTGAGCTGTGGCTGTAAAACATGTCACATCAAATTGTTGAGGTTTTACATTCATTCTTTTCCTTCATTGCATATGGACTGCAGAAATCTCAGAAATCACATCTACAGATATATATATATTATTTCTGTATTAATTATATCCCCTATAAATGCTATAGTATGCTTACAAAGCTTTGGTTACTCATCCCACCCTGAGCTGAGAAACTGCTGATCTCCACAGAAAAAAAGGGAAGACTTTGAAGTCTTCCAACATTGGCCTGTCACGGACTTGAAAGAGAAATGTGAGCTCTTACTTCTGATATAGTAGGGAGCTGGCATGTTCTTACAGATTTTTACTCCCAGATGACATCAGCTTCTCTCTGGCAACTTGCAGCTTGTCTAGCACTGCAAGGAAAGCATAGCCATGCCATACAGTACTCATCTCCTCTGAGGCTGCGTTTGTGTCTTCCCATTCTTAATCCAGGAAATCAGCAAACTGCAGAGCAGATGGTGCACGAACCTGCAAGGGCAGATCTGCAACCACTGTGCATTGGCATATCTCCCATGTAATGGAGAGAGAGGTTACACTTATTTGTACCCTTTGAAACTCCAGCTGAGGGTAACGGCATATTCACTTCTGACTTCAAGAGGAGCAGGTGCTGGTGTTGGAATGGGAGTGAGGCTTCCTCCACTAGAGGACGAACACACCTGGAACATGAATTTGAAGGGAGAGAAGCATTAAAAAGCTGCCTCAACAGCAGTGGTTAGATTTAAACACTGTGCACACCTTTTAGGTTCTTAAGAGCCAGGTTTCTGATGGGTAAGTGCATTTTTTGTCCAGCGCTAAGAAAAGATATGTGAGAATTGTTTCCTAATAGCCACAGGCAGCGTCACATGACTAATTCTGCATCTTCCAAAACTGGGTGCCTGCCCAGGCGTGTGATGAAAAGATGGGAGGAAATTGTCTGGCTATGTGCATTCCTTGTGGTAAGGCAAATTTAGCTCAGCAAAGCCCATGACTAACAAATACCAAGCACTCAACTTCTCAAATTATAAAATCACAACACCCTGAAACTTGTTGATAAGCTTTTACAAAGCTTGGAATGCTTGGATGAAAGGAGCGCATTATAGGACTGAGAAAGAGAATTTCATGGTGGCCAATAGGTGTGTACCCTAGGTGTTCTGTTTTGGGATTAAACCATAGCAAAATCCATCTGAGAGAGGAAGTATGTGCTGCCATTCTAACTGGTCTGAATAGTAATACTAAAACCCATCCTCTCTCTACAGGTTATTCTCTGTTTTGTAATTGCCCTGAAATGGATGTGAGGGAATCTGATGGTACTGCCTGCTGGCACACAGCTGTGGGAGGAGGTCATGCTCAGAATAAACTAACTCACAGACCATTCAACTAAAGTTTTTTAATTTCAAGAAAATGTCTTAACGGTAATGATGGAACTAGAACATCCTCCTCTGATCCCCTTGCAATTTGTCATTCCCTAATTGCCCAGTGAAGAACATCCAGCTGCTTCACAACTCTCTGCAGCACCCTATAGAGCTCTCTCTGCTGTTGGCTTTTTCTCATTTCTCTGCACCCCTTATCTCTGAGCAGTCCTAGCCAGGAACATAAATTTAACCCTGCCAGCTCTGCAATGTTTCCTGAGCTCTGTCTGTGCCGCAGAAACACATCCTTCAGTCCAAGCTAGAATTTTGATTAAACCTCTTTAAAACTGTACGTGATGTCGATGCACACTGTATTCTTGTTTCTCTTACCCAGCATTTATTTCAAGGATGTAGGCAGGTGTGGGCTTCTTGACCATAAAAACTTGGCTTTGGCTATCCTTCTAACCTGGAGAAGACAACCTCTTGTGGAGTCCCAGGGACCTGGAAGAAAGGGTAGCTGGTTTGGGGGATTTCTTACTTAGGGGATATGCTGATTTTTGTAATGACATCAAATCTCCTGTGTTTTATTTCTTGAGGAAACACAGGAGTGTATTCACACGATCTCTACAAAGGCTATTTATATCTGCATGTCTTCTTGCTCCTCTCTGTCCAAGGCTTCAAAAAGATATTTTGTAGGACAGGAGATTCAGTCTTTCAAGAGAGGATGTGCTTACACTCAAGGACTGCATCTGAGAAACAGAGAGTAGAAAACAGGTTGTTGGGCAGAGGCTGAACTGTGGTCATATATCAGAGGGTTAAAAGGAAGGTTCTTAAGTGTGGCTCGACCGCAGATGCCATCAGACACCGTGGGAAGTAGGGACTGGATCTTCTAGTACCTAGGTAATGAGCATTAAGGACTTTTGGATAGATGCTATCACAGCTGCATCATTACTTGCTAAGCTTAGTTACTACCAGTCTCATTTGTAAAAGTGGCTACTTCAGGAGCATGCACAGCCTTACCCCATTTAAATAAGCAAAATGGCATCTGAAAGGAATTGTAGCTGCTTGTGTTCCTGCCCTGCCACACCACTGCATCCTCAGCATTAGATTAACGTGCACAATTCAGGTGATCACTTGTGAAGAAACAGACTGCGCTGCCTCTGAACTGCAACAGTTGTCATCAGTTAGTGGTATCTCGCAAGACAGGAGAGACCAAAATGCAAAGCTTATCAAAGTAGAAAGGTGAATGCAGCATTAACATTCTCCATTACTCCCTTTCCTGGTTTTCCTCCTGGAGCTATCTCCTCAGAGCTACCACATCAGCATGGATGCTCTGCCAAGGACCATAAGGTGGTCTTCTGTGTCCTTGCCAGATCATAGCCCTCCATATTGTTCTCAGAGCCCTGATGGGGAGGCAGCTCTTCTGCAAAATAGCCAAACAGGTTGATTAGTTTAGTTCCTTCTCTTTTAAGCCCCTTTTAAAATATGGTGTTGGGTGATAGAACAGTAACTCACATGTTTGTTATAATCCTGATGGTCTAAAGGCATGAGCAGGGCTGAGCAGAGATAATGCAGTGAGCCTGCCTTACAGGTGACTTTCAATAGAATAATAATTTTGATTAAACACGTGAGAGTTCACATTCCACTGATTTTACCAATGGGACTGTTTTAACCCTGAAAAATAATAGATCCATTAAGAAGCCTCTAGATCCATTAACCAGTGGCATTTGTAGTATCTTGGTCCAGAAGCATATTATTCTTTTTAGAGGAGATGCCTTTAATTTTGGATGAAAACTTGGAGGTTTCTTTCAAAATTATGACAGTGCCTTTGTTTAGGTGGGAGATTTTTTCATGTGGTGTGTTTCATAATTTCTCTTCTCATGCACGATTTTTCAAATCTTCCCTCATCAAATTACCACAGCTTTAGGGGTCCTGAAGAAATGAGAATAATCTCTCACTGTAACTGTTTCATGTTTTATTATACACTGTATGCAATATGCTGCATGTAGTCTTCATATGAAGACTACGGTATCTTTATATATCTCTCTTACACACCTGATTGAATCAGTCGGTGCAGAGATTTATTTCCCTCACAACTTCTGTATTGCAAAGATGATGCATTTTATTGTGTAAGGGAGGCTTTGTCATACAAATTAGCAGCTGCCAAGAGTAGCCTCATCTGCATCAGAACATGAGGCAAAGGGAGACAACACAAAGTCATTTTGCATAGACAATGGTCTGCTTTTCTTAATATGAAGATAATAAAAAAAGGACTGAGGAAAGACCCACAAAAGTTCAGATCTTTGCCATGCATTTCGATACGACCAGCAGTCCTCAGCTGAAGTTCTGAACAGCTCTGAAAAGGAGCTTTCTTTCCTCATCCAGGACTCAGTCAGCCAAACTAAACAATAAAAATTGTCCATGTAAGTCTCAGAAAGCTGTCAAGAAGTTAGGAGTTTGGCATTGAATTATATCATTGGGAGGGTTTTGTAGTCTCAGCTTTCAAAAGCTGAGGTGTCATTAGTGAATTTATGGAGGTACTGCATATGGCAACTTTAATTGTTGAAACATAAATTATTGAAAAGCCTGGAAGAAGTATCTCAGAAATAAACTAAGTGCCCACAACCAGCAACTCATAAAAAAGGAGAGAGTGATGCTAGACATAAATGCCTCATCTCCTGTTTTGGTCCTGAAGGACCTGCACAGCAGTTGCTGGGAAGTGATGCTGTTGCTCCAGAGAGAATGAGGTTCTCTCCCACTTATCACTTTAGATGTGTTCTTTGATTTCCAGATGTATTTTTCTTTATCTCCTGAATATGAAATAAAAAAGAAGAAACAATATAAGAGTCAGATGAAATTAATTTATTGAAACCATGATCTCCAGAGAGACATAGAGGAGACCATACAAGCTGCCCTATAAAAGAAAAAAAGAAAAAAAGGGTGATGTAATAAGTTGCAAGGCAGTTCAACAATAACAAAAAACAAATAGACAAACAAACAAAAGTGCCAGAATTGTAAAATTCAGAATGAAAACAAAGAAACCACATGAAATACTTATTCCAGCACAGAAGAAGAAATAAAAATGGAAAGAACAGCCATAAAAGACATGTATTAACAATTACCTTAAACATAATGCTGAATCTATACCACTACACTAGGTTGCTTGGGACCTGTATTTTGAGGCATCAGAACATTAAGCTCCAGATACTACCTTGGAAACCTGAGCTAGGGCTGTGTACTGGCAACTATGTCCATACCATTGCTCCGGAGGTCCAGGCTGTGCAGTGAGAAAGTGAGTATTCTCCTCTTGGTGCACAGCTGAAGTTCTTGGCCCTTCTTAGGAGCAGAAGACACAGTTATCATTTAATTACAGAATGCTGCTTGAGTCGCAGGTTGCCGTTACTGTTAACAAGCTGTTTTCCCATGATACTAAAAAGCACAGTCCTGAGAGCAAGGCTGAACTAGAAACAGGGAACCTGCCTGCTCTACCTAGACATGCCCTTGGCCTGTTGAGTGATTATGGACACTGTGCTACCTCCTTATCAGGATACATGCTATGGTTGTGCTATACATGAAACACAGACACATAATAAATACGTTTGTGTGTATGTATACGTACATATATATGAATGGATGGAATGTTATATTTTTTCCCCTCTTGATCCTTAATGCAAGTTGTTTGTATTAACAGAAAGCCAAATCGCACTGTCCATTTTAATCTTTACTTTGGACTTAGTAGCTCTCGAGATCAGTATTACTCAAGAGACACCACACAGCTACAGGACGTTCCCTAGATGTGGTGAATCTCAGCAGCCATCATATCATGCCCTCCTGCAGTCCTTATCCATGCTCCTGCCTGTGCTAGTGCTGGCTGGAGGGGATACCATGCTCCAGCACCGAGGCCCATCTGTACCACAACAACTGGCTGCACAGGGAACAGACCTCAGTTATTTCTGTCACTCACTCCTTCACAGGTTTTTCACCCAGAAGTTAAAAAGGACTTTCATAGGTAAGAAATCCCTTTTCCAGTGTCAGTTCCTTAATCAGACAGGAGAAAAAATAATTGGCCTTTTCAAGCTGAAGTATGAACACGCCATTGTCACTGCCAGCAAATCCACTGTGTTGGGAAAGTTGCTGGCTTAGCAGGTACTGAAAAAATGTTAATTTCAATAGTTCATGGTTTTTTAAACCTTTGAAAAATACATTGTGGTCAGATACCCTATTGGTGCGAGAGGGTTTTAAAAAAACCTACAGCTTTGCTGCTCTCCCTATCTAATTTGCTGGGAATGCTGAGATCCAGTCTGTCATGTTTCTTTCTGTGGGACAAGCACCTAAACCCAGGATATGGTATTAGAAACCTCAATTTCCTTATAAAGAAATCCTATGTAAAGCTTTCCAGAAGAATAAAAGGGCAGCAGTGGTGAAGGTGTACAAATAATATGATGAATTCATGGGTATCTTTTTTTCTCTATATTTGTATTACAGCACACACACACACACACACACACACACACACACACACACACACACACAGAGGAAACCATGATAAAACCATATCAGTTAACCAAAATGTAGGAAATACCAGAATGAAGATTGCATTTGCACTCTTTCTCTGTTGCTCTTATGCCTTATGCAGTATATACAGTTTTAAGAATATCACATATTAATTTTCCCATATACCTATGCCTCATTAAGTGCACAGGACAGCTGAGTCTTTTTAGTGAACAACTATTCAGTGCTTTATTCTATCCTTGCTATTCAATATGAGTGTTTACACCTTTTTTATTATTCATCCCTATAAATCCTGAAATGACGATAAAGATATCAACTTCTTTACAGACTTTTCTGTGGTTCTTCCCATTATGAAGCCTGAATGTTTTGCAAACAAGAAGGAATATATTCTCCCACTAGCTGTGTAGGATGATTGTGTGAGTTACCTACCCCTTAGAGCTGGCAAGCTACACCCCATCTCTGCTTTGGATTCAGGGCTTTTTCCTCATACTGAAACTCGTCTCACCTTTTGAAATCCTCATACTGGCTCTGTCTTTGATCAACTACCAATATTACTGCAGCCTAAAAATGTAGCCAAGGAAAAATACCTAAGCAAGAAAACCATGGTTAAAAGGCAGCACTGGCATGAGAGCAAATAGTTACCAACTTCCCACTGAGATATTTATGCTATAATTTGAAAATACTTAAATATCAGAAAAATATGGAGTACCCTTCTACCCAGAGAATGGTCAAAGAAAGGTGCTTTAAGATGCAGACTAGTATGATTCCAGATGGGCAAGTGTGTATGTGGCGTCTCCAAGAACTGGGGTCCCTTTCACTCCTGTGTCTCTTTGTCCCTTATTTCTGCTACAACCAAAACAGGTTCCTCAGTCTCACAAGGTCTCTTCCATCCAAGGCAGGGTGAAGCGGGTGCTAAGCTACAGCAGAAATTAGCTTTTTTGACTTGTATCTAGTGTTGAAGGCTCTAACTCCCTGGTCATGGGGAAAGGGAGCAAAAGGGAAAGCTTTGCTCCCCCACTGGACTTGGTCACTCAGCCACTGAAGGTGGATGGAGAGGGATCCCAAGAGCTCTGCAAGTGTGAATACACCATGATGTGTGCAGGACAGTTGGTAATTAAATAGTCTTCAGGATTTCATTTGATTATATTAAGGTCTCCACTTGGTGGGGGTGATTTTTTTCAACTTACAAACTAGATTAATTTGTGAACAAATTCACAGGAAGGTGGATGTGCAGGGAGAAAGCAGTCTTATTCAGCTTGTCAATCTTGCCTAAAGATAACAGAATGCCTTTGTTGCTCAGAGGAAAGGGCTCAGGAAGACTTTTTTAACAAATGCAAAGCAAGATATCTTCTCTATTTATGCACCTTTTAAGTGCCTGAGCTATAGCTTTCTGCAATTTATACAACTGTAGAAAGCATTACTGCAGAAACCTGACACAAACATCTGGCACACATAAATGTCAGTCCAGGCATTCAGTGTATAAGGAATTGAAAAGAGGGTCTTACAATGGAAAGTAATCTTAAGAGTGGGTGGAGCTACCAACCCTACTTGTAATATTAAATTTCACTGCTTCAAAGCATGTTGCAAGTGTTCTATGTCCTTACTGCATGTCCTGTCATGTTGTCACACAGCAGAAAACTCCTTAGTTCTCTCTATGATCAAGACACTCTGATAGGTATATACACCTGCATTTCAATTCTGGGGTGTAGCTAGGCTAGTGAGGTTCACCAGCTGTGCACTGGATCATACTTACATGTACACAGAAGGAGGGGTGTGTGTGTGTATGCAGATACTTGCAAGCATGTGTGATCATACATGCACACGCATGTGCAAGGATGCTGGGGATACTTACTCCATGACTGATTTCACTCCAGATCTATGACTGTGTCCTGGCATTTGACAATGAGTTTCAGAGAAGGAGGTTTCACCCTGCTGTTCCACTCTCCAGTGAAGACATGCCCCTTGCTGCTCACGACAGTTTCTTCTCGGTAGCCTCCACATTGGAAGTGGAGGCATGGCCTTTGGTTCCGGAAATTTCCCCCAAGCAAGGAGGCATAGTGTGACCAAAGCAGCAGCAATGCACTGCATGTATCAGACCCTGTCCTCACACTTGCTACAGTTCAGACAGTGTGGAGAGAATTTCCAAGGAACAATGTCAATTTGACACATTCTGGCATCACAGCCACTGCATCAAATATGCAGAGATGTAGAAATCCCTCTTGTGAGCTCAGCAAAGAATGGCAGGACAGCAGCATCATTCGGAGTGGTGCAGGCTGAGGGCATGGGCTACGTACCTCAGTGTGTGGATGTTTGTCTGGTGTCCAGACAAAAGGATGAGCCTGACCCCTGACAGCATGGTCTTAACACTCTTTCGGGTCTAGGGAGCAGGAGCAGCTGCTCTGCACAGGTAGCAGCTGTGGGGTCCAGGAGTCACAGGCTGGTGGGACTGAGGAGCAGCTGGGCTGACAGAGCATCACCATGTGCATGAGTGCCTGCAAGGTGGTAGTTCCCCAGGCTTTCAGGCACATTGTAGAAACCACTGGAAAGTGTGATCCCACCTTCAAAAGACAAACTCACTGAGAGCCAAATGGCAAGGACATTCAGACAGGAAGGGAGGTGTTTAATATTTTCTTCATGGAGGTATGAACTTTCATTTCCCACATCTCAGGAGACTCTTCCAGCTAGTGTTCCCACTCTGTGCTATTGGAAAACTAGTGACACTCTCCTCTCTGCTGTGGTTGGTGCTGCTGCAAGGAAAACAGAGCTTCTGGTGAGCAAGACGAGGGCCACATGGACTCAGGGAAGGGAATATACTGTTTCTGTTGCCAACATTGCCTCTCTGTTTCATCAGTGGGTGTTCAATGTAAAATGAATGAATAACGCAAATTTTATTTAATTTGTACTTAATTAAACTGCACCCTTTAATGCTTTTACTGCGTCTGTGTCTGAGTCATATTACAGATTCTGACCAGGTAGTGACTTGAAAAGGAGTCTTTGACAATACCCTCTAAATGCCTTTTTGAGATAAAAATAAATATTTTTCTACAAGCAGAGTAAATTACTGGGCTTTGTTCCTTGCCCTGTGACTGTAAAAATAGCCTGACCATTGTCTCACTCAATAAACCTATAGCAAATGAGAAAAAGAATTGCTTTAAAGTTGATTTTTTTTATAAAGCATCTACTTGGGATGGCCTGAAATGAAAAGGAATTGCTTTATCTAATCTTGCCAGGAAAAGCATTTCTGCACAGAGGAGTATGAAAGTGAATACTTGAGCCTCCTTGGAGGCCAGTTTCCATATGGGGTCAGACAGAAAGACAGAACCTGATGATGGCTGAAGATAAATTCAGGATAAATCATGGAAGCTGACTGAGAGTTCAGGCTTTGTGGTTTATACTTGAGCCTTATCACTGCTGAAAGAAAATTGAAGTGATTATATAGTACTTTGAACTTAATGGAAAGAAGAAAGATAGTGAATGGTTGATTACATCTCTTCTTGAAATCATTCAAGTACAGGCCGCTGCCCATTAAACTATTGCCAAGGCAGCAGTAGCTGGCAGCCTGATAGCTTAAGGTCCTCTGCCTAGCCTTCCCTGGTAAAGATTAACTATATAGTCTCATTTGCCTTCATTCTCAGAGCAGGCCAGAGCAAAAGGCACTGCAGGAGGTTTCTGTGCTCCTGTGGATCCAGAGCAGGCTGTAATTAAAACAATGGGATTCTTAGGCTCCCCTGGGGATGGCAAAACTTGATTCACAGGAACATAAGAACAACGACTCCTACATTCCTATAAAACAAGTTGCAAACTGTAACTCCACAAAAGTTCCTTGAGAATACAATTACCTAGAATTACTGTTGATTTTAGGAGGCTCTCAAGCAGTGTTGAGGATTGACTCATGATTGTGAATGCTCCTGCTCAGCAGAATGCAGCACATAAGGGAAAAACCAGGGACATGTGCGTGTTGGGTGCTCTGAGATGCTGCAGGAAGGTGTTTTTCTGATGTAAAGACATGGCCAGGAAGAAAAGAGGCAAAGTTTTAGCCACTACTAAGAGTAAGATAAGTTGTTACACAAGTTACAAAGCTACCACTAATTCAGATGCACCAAGTTGTGAACTCACCTATGATGGAATTTTGAGAGTTATAATGAGACTGCAGTAGAGTGGAGAAACAGCAGAAAGAAGACAGGGGGTAATAGTGACATCATAACTGTGGTTAAATCACTGCACTTTCCTCTTGCAGATTCATCCTGCAGGGTCAGCTCAATGCCTAATAATGGTGCCTGTTGTCAGCATTAGTTATGTCACAGCAGAACATGCTGCAGCTGACCATGAGGTTTCCTCCATACTCTGCAGGAGGATTGTATGTTGCCAACAAAAAATACTGTCCTGGGAGAAAATAAAACTGAAATTTGTGCTGGACTCCACCTCACTAAGAGAAAAGGTGATCAGTATCCAAACGATGAGGAATAGAATAGCACTGTGCTGATGTGGGCAGAGCCCTAGTATAAAAGCTGATGCCTAGACATGTACCAGAGCTTACCATGGGTGGCAACAGCAAAGATTTGAGCCTGTCAATCAGAAAGAACAAGCATGAATACATCCACTTTCACACAAGGAAATAAGAAGTACAGTTGATCCTGGCAACATTGTGTTGTCCTGTTTGTGCAAGACTTGACCCAGAGCTGATCTACAAGTCAGCAACGTCCTCTTGCCCCCAATTTCAAAGAAGGGCAAAAAAAGACACTACATTTAATTCTAAAAAAGCTAAAATCAGGGTTCTAGTGAGAACTTTATTATTCTTCTACTGTAGAAATATATCAAAGAGAGAGAGATTGTTCCCCTGCATATAGGTTAATTCCATGTTTAGCCAAAGGAATCAGGCACTTGTATATAATTCAGACAACCAACAGGACACATTAAAAGCAAAATTTCCCTTTATTCATAAATAGAAAAATCTCTTCCAAGTGACACATTTTTGGCCTTTTCCCAGTAATAGAGAAATACATAGGAGTTTGGTGGAATACAAAGAATGTCTGGGAACTGTTTAGGTACGCTAACACTATCTTTGAAGGGGGTGTGATACCATTTTCTTTCCATGTTTACAAAGTGGCCAGGTTGTGGCATGTTTCTTAATTGTTTTCAGCATATGAGAACAGCCTATCTTTATCTCAGAGCAAAACCATCAGTACCTCATGGTCATGGTCCCCAAAAAGACTCCAGCTTCTTCCTCTGCCCTCCACCCACTCACACCCCAGTCCTCCCATCTGAACTCTTTGCTGCACCCCACCAGCAGATAGCTGGGGAGCTTAGTTCAGGTGAAGTATGCCAGCTGATGGAGGAACTGGTACCCTAAAGACTTGCCTTCAGTAAAGAAATTAATATTTTCCTCTACATAGATACTGATTTTATCAAAACTTTTTGTCCCTCTGTCAAATGTGATTGCAATGGGCAGTGAGCCAAAAAGCTCATATGAAAGATAGCCCAAGAGAAAGGTAGTAAAATCTAGCTTTCTTAGAAGATTGGTGAAGTAATGGTAAAAATAATCAGTTTGCAAGCTCTTAAGTTGTGAGCTATCAAATGCAGGCATACATACTGATTTTCAGTTATGAAAAGAAGGCTGTTCTTCAAAAAGGTGGAAAAGCAATATATATGCATGGGAATACATATGCACATAGGCAAAAATGGTAATATAGCTTCAAAACTGAGTTTAGACAGTGAAGACAAAGAACAAGATTTCCTAAGGCAAGCTCAAACCAAAGCTCTAGTTAGAGTCTTTTCTGGACTTTCTGGAAAAGAAGATGCATGCCTAGATTCATATTCAAATGCCCTAACTCAACAATGAACTCAACATGGCTCATAGAGCCTGAATGCCTGACACGTAGTAGGGATTTTACTACTACTACTACTCACATTTTACTCCAGACAGAAGCTGAAAGTCACAGACTAAGACTTTGGGTCCTTTCTCATGATGAACTTTGCCTTGCAGTCACACTTGCACTTTTGGAAAACATTCACCAGTCTTGACTCCTGGAAGCCAATACTTACTATCTCTTCTGAAAAAAAAATCAGGTGTTCATGAAACCGCCGTGGTCTAGGGCCCCGTTCCTTTAAGTAATGTGTTGTCAATACCAGAGGTGTTTCAGGGTGTTATTCATGTAGCAAGGCCTTCACCTTGACACAAGGCTCAGAGGAGGCACAGGAACCTGTTGCTTTAAACAACTCTCACAAGGATGATTAGCTGAAGAAGGAGAGTTGAAAGACACTTCTTCCTTTTCTGATGGCACCTTTGCAATGCTGGGTACTTCTCTGCCCACACAGAAAGGGTTCTGGCTAATCTCTTCCCATCCTGGTTGTTGGATCAGACTCCCACAGTGTGAAACCTCTAAAGGTGATACCAGAATTTCCACCTTAAGCACTCCTGAGGCCTTGATATTGCTTTTCTCTGCGAAGTGTTCTGAGGTGACTCTTTTTCAACCAAACTTTGTACTCAAAAGCTTTCTACTGCCTTGAAAAATACACTCCAGGGCATCCATGCTTCCCACCCTATCCCAACACACCCCACTGCAGTGGCAACCTGCAGAGGCTGCCTGTGGGTAACTTGTACCAGAGGTGTGTGTAGGCAGAGGACACTCATGTTGGGAATGTTTGAAATGCAGGAGTCCCATATGCCCAGGAGGTAGGGTTTCACCTCACCTTTCCCCAGGATTGCTGCATCTTTGCTGTGTGTGGCAGACACTGGCGCAGCCAGGGCTGCCCTTTGAATACAGAGTAGGTATAACCCCATGCAATATTCCCTCTTAGCATTTTGCTTGTTAATGTACTTCACCTTCTTGGGTACATTGATGTATCCAACAAACTCAGAAGTATTTGACATTATTTGGCAGGAGTTAATTTGGCTTAGTTGCTTCTTTCTTTATATTTGACTTATTCCTGGACCTGCAGGACTCTTCTTTGTTTATCTATACATGCTGAGCCCAGTTACACAAATGCAAACAGGAAAATAAGTAGGTGTATGGTAAGTCAACTCCTGCATCAAATCAGCATTCCTAATTATTTTGCCATTTCCTAATGGGAAGATAATGAAAGTTTCATTAAAGTTAATGAAAAAAATCAGGTTGAGAAATCAATCCCTGAAACAGGAATGCTATTTCTGAAGTGGATGTCACTAGCTGTAAAATAATAATCTCTATGGTATTGCTACATGTAGATAATAAATACTTCTCACAGAAAGGAGAAAGATAAATGGGATGAGAATTATTTCTGCAGTGGACTCTGACTTGTGAGATTTTCTGAGATTTGAATGCTCTATTTTTTACTGTTAATGGTAGTTGTTTACTTTTATTTTTCTTCTGTCTTAAAGGTGGAAGGAAGGAAAATGAACATCTGAACTAGTTGGCTCTCATAATACATATATTCTATTGGCTTAATCTGATCACAAAGCTTATAAGCTCCACCAACTACGCCAGGAGAGCTTGTAAATTTCCTAAGTTAAATGAAGAGATTAGGTTTGCTGAACATGCAAAAATCTATCATCTTTGCCAGTGAAGCAATTGAGTTATTAAACTCTTTGATCCACAGCTGTTTGGCCTGAAGTCTCTCACAGGCAGGCTGATCTTCATTCTCCATCCTGCCTTTTGCCAGGTACAATTCCCCAAAACAGCTGAACACCAGAGAAGCCCACGTTTTCATGATTGGGATTTTTTTTGCGCAAAGGTGCACGTGGTGGGCTTTGTCTCACCTGGTGTTAGCTCTCAGACACAGGGTATGTCATCTAAGCTGGCTGTCCAGCTTTCCCTGTAACCAACAGATATACCTGTGAAGACAGCAATCTGGCCTCAATGTGGGACAAGCGCACCAGGTAGAAATGCTGAGCCCCTGTCTCCTTTCTCTGATCATGGAGGCACCATAATAAGTAGCTTCCACTTAATGCCCCATAGTGACCAAGTGGGATGAACTCCACCCAAAGAGCTAACCCAAATGACAGACAGATTAAGATGTCCAGATGGGCACCCATTTCAACACCCATGTGTGTATGGGATTCACTGGCTATGTCTTTACCTGTAAGTCCTTTGAGGGATGTGATTCAAGGCTTATTTCATGATATGATACTGTGCACAAGGACATATGTATTTCTATTCCAGGTCCTCTGAGGAATTGTCACCTGTTTATAACATACATCACATGACAGTTTGAATTCCTGTCTCCGGGAGAGGGCTAACTGTTCATTTTAATTAACTATATATTGCAGTTTCTTAAGGGAACAAGACTCATGCTCTTTGCTCTGCCTGGCTATCTTCCTCTCAGCCAAGCCCTTTTAATAAGCTCATTTCTTCTGACTTTCTCTACCCATAGCCTCACAAAGATTCACTTTTCAGATGCCAAGTGGCATTACTTGAATACAAAAGGTGAGCTACATCCACACCCCAGATTCACCTACAGCTTATAGGTTAGGACCCTCTCCTATGAAATGTAGACAGAAAGCTTTCCAGGCTGAGGAGAGTATTAAGTCCTCCTCACCCTTTTCCTGGATGATTACTTTAAATATGAATCTATTACTCATGGTAACTCCTGTAAGTGAATAACATTAACCATTCTTTCTTCTTCTGTTACTTCCCCAGACTCCTGCAGCGATGTAGTAGTGAACCCCCAGACCACTGCAGAAATCCTCCTGTTAGATGTTAAAGACAAGATCTGGAAATGAGTCTGTTTTACAGACCTGTAGGTTACTTGTTTCTACCTGCACCATGTTCAGATATGTTTCTATGCCATGTTGTCACCTGCAAGTGTCTAAAGAGCAGATTTCATTAACACTCACCTACTTTTTCAACCATAGTCCTTTATCGAAAGAGCTATGAAAAGATCCTCATTCCCAGAAAAACCTGCAAGATGTTCTTCAGCACAACCCCTTGCCATCTCCCTTGAAAGCCATTTCTTACTTTCTTTCTACAATTTATGTGTTTTTCTTTTTTGTCTTTTCCATTTTACCTAATGATTTCCCATATCACAAGTGCTTCTTAGATGTTTGGACAGCTTCACTTGGATGCAACTACCTTCCTTAAAGCAATCAATCAGCTCTCTTGAAAGCAGAGGTGTTACGCTGGCCTGGTACCCTCCAGCTGGCAGACACAAGCTGTTGTTCTTTCTTTTATTTTTCATTAATCATCATATCATTAATTATTCCCTTCCATTAAAATTTGTCATGTACTCTTGCATACTATTACAATCAAGCTAATGGGCCTTTAGTTACAAGTTCACTTTCTTAATTAGGGTTACTATATTTACTATAGTTCTCAAGTCATGTGGATTCCTCTCCTTCACAGCTTGACAAAATTATGTGGACTGGCTGCCAGGTCTCCAAGAGTCCTGCAGTGCAGGATTTGCTCCCTGCTGGCTGAGCGCATCCAACTCTCAGAGTTTTGCATCTGCGAGGAGGAGGTACTTTCAATTTCCTGACACTTATCCCATATCTGTCCTACTTTTCTCTGGATTTTAATGTTCTTACAGAAAACCGAAGCTGAGCTTCATTTAGTGTTTTCTCACACTTACACGAGCTCAAATCCTTACAGTGTAAAAACGTCACTTTTTTACTTCTCTAAAATTTTTTTATTTCAATGGCTAAATGACTTTTTATTATTTCCTTTTATTATTACTATTTAATTTCCTCTGTGGATTTCTAACTCAGTTTGACTTCTGGCAATGTTTACCCCAACCCTGTGCTTCCTGGCCTTCCAACCAAAGTTTTCTTTGCTTATTAGTGTGCTGGACTTTCTAAGGGGCTTCTCCATCCATTTTGGTCTGTAGCCCCTTCCTGCAAGTTTTCCTCCTTTCCTTGTGAAATGAATTCCAGAAAGTTCCTTTCAGCTTTTATTGAAAATAAATTATAGGTCTCCTTTCACTGAAGTACCTTACAACTCCTTGGACTGATTGGCCTCACTGATCAGTTCACTTTCTGAAAACTGTGCTTTCAGAACTGGTAATCTGACTTATTTTCATCTATGCCTCCATTTCATCTAAAAGCTTGGCAAATGATTCAGTTTAGCTCTGAAATTAATGTTAGTCTTTCCACTGGCTGTAGAAACTTGGATCTGTCCTGTTTAAATGTTCTCCAGGGCTGAGGGTGTAAACACAATGTTGTGGGCCATGGTTTCAGCTGGTTTAAATTGCTAAAGCCCTGCTGGACTCTGGCCAGTCAAGTGGAGTCTCCCTTGTCTCAGAAGCTGAAGTTTTCATCAAAGTATTTTGGAAGCAACTGTAGTCTCTTAAATTACTAGAAATGAGATATTTTGCCATCTTTCCACAGAAGAAACTGCAATAAAATCTGTGTTCTCACACTGCTTATAGTAGTCTCCATATTAATTTACTATACCTGTCACAATATATAATCAATGCCTTCCAAGTGCATTACCTCACTTGAGACCCTCTTTTTTTTGCATGCAGCAAATGACAGAAAAAAATCAATGTGTTGCAAATAATCTTTGGATTGATTTCACTCTGCATATCCAGACTCCCATAGTCCTCCTACTTGTGGTGATTGCAAGTTAGGGTTCAGACAGCGGCAGCAGTAATGAGAAACTGAGACACCAGCACCAATTTTTAATATCTCCAGTGAGTTGAACAGGGCAGGCTACAAAGGGGTCCTGGGCTAGTTGTGATATCAAAGTTTTACTAAGTGGTAGCACACTGAATTGAAGAGCAAGATTACACTGTCTGAGAGTGTTAGATCATCACTGCTTCTTCCCCTTCAGTACACTACACCACATCTCTATCACCAGATGTGTCTAAAGATGTGCCAGAGGAGAGGAGGACAAAGAAGTCAAAAGGACCACAGCACAGGTGAAATGTGCCAGTTGCCTCTGAGGACATTTTGTATGTAAGGGCAAAATAATACACTTGTATAAGGTTAAAGATGAAGTTTTTCAGAAAAAGTCATAATAATAAAAAAGCCTGTAATGGCTTTCTGCTACCCACCACGCAACATTAACGATTTCCTGATAGTGTGCTGTTACTTATTCAGCAATAATACAGCGTTAGCTGGTGCTAAATAGCTGCTTACACTTGACAAGCTTGAAATTATTTGCATATGTAACTTCTCTGTATTGGCATTTAAACAAAGGGAGGTGTGAATTCCAGAATTCTGCTGTCCTTTCCTTCCTGCATCTCCTAAGCTATATCTGCTATAAAATACATACCAATCTTGTCATGGGCTGCTTGGTTCCTTGTAATAGGTAGGCTAAGAATGGAAACATGGGTCTCAGGGATTACTGCCTCATACAGGAACACAAGTCAGCAAACATTAGCCTAAGAACAAGTCACTTCATTTTTGACAGGGATTATAGATTACTGAGGAAACAAAAAATCCAGCCATCTTTCTATTTTTAGCTCTTTAATGGACACTGTAACCACTTCAGACTGATAGCAAGCCTGACTGCTGAAAGCTGTGCAGACAGGGAGGGGAGTGCTGTATGGCAGGAGGAGGGAGCCAGAAGCAGCAGTTCAGAGAAGAAAACAGAGGCAAAGACGAATGCCTCCCCCAGAGGAAGGGGCAGCCCTTTCAGTGATGGATGCCTGCTAAAACTCTCAATATGCTCCACAATAACATCACTGTAGTGATGAATGAACTGAGTTGAAGAGAAATAACTGAGCCTGAAAATGTGTCCATTTCCAACTGTTCCTCTCTTGAGGTATTAAATACTTTCAATGTTAGGCGAGTGCCACTCAAACCATTTGGACCAATGCAACACCAAGCTCAACTCTCCATGGTCAAGTAACTGGTCTGTGACCCCTTAGCACACATTCTCTGGGGCACTGGTTACACAGATTTCTAAACATTGAAAATCCTCAAAATAAATAGGAGTGTCACCGAAACTCAAGAACCCCTTGATCCTCTATGCTGAAGTAATTTCTGACATGGATGGTAGATTATTATTGACATTGAAGACCAAACAAACAGAAAATCTCATCCTCTTTTTCTGTCTTATGTGCAAAATATTGCTTCCTCTTTGGAGGAAAAACATAAGTTACAGACGCATCCACACTAAGGCAAAAAAGTCATTGTAATTTGTATTTGTGCTATATCAGGTATTTGGGTTGTTTCTTGGGGGGAGGGTTGCTTGATGGAGTTTTTTTTGTTGGTTTTGTTTTGTTGTTTTTGGGGGGGGTTGGCAGGGTTTTTTTGTTTGGTGCTTTTTTGGTGGGTTTTTTTTTTGAGTGTGTGGGGTTTTTATTTGGTTTTAATGATAGCACAGATGCTTACATAGTAAATTTTAGCCTGCTGACATGGTCTTACTTTTCTCAGTTGCCTTCTGCAGACTCCACACATTCCCTGGGGTTTCTGGGATCCTCACTTTAAAGAAAGTACTTACTGTACTATGCGGCAACACAGACATGAGGCTTCAGTGCACTGTGGTTCTAGACACTGTTTTTACAGCAGTGTTAGAAAGTTGAATTCTAACCTCTTTGGGAGGGTAAAACACCGTGGGGAAATAGAGAAAGTGACATCATTAAGGTTTATCAAACCTAGATAATCTGGGAGAGTGGGAAAGTCTGATAAAATCTATTGCTTAATGTACTGGGTTTATGAGCTTAGCATTAGGTATTTAGGGAACTGTTAGTGTGTAAAAGGTGAAAGTGGGAATTTAAAAGTCTATTTGGTATTTTTACGTTTGTGTTGATCTAGTGCCTCCACTGCTGTGCCTTGTAATCTGCATATATCTTAATGCATGTAATATTTATGCGTATTCTATAGTTTGCATGCAGTTTAATCTGATATCTTCTGCCATTTGGCTTAATCCAGTTTGGAAAAACCAGCAGAACACACTGCAGTTAGTTCTATGCTGGCTGTCCCCCACCAACCATCATGCATTTTCTTCCTGCTTTTGAGCCAGAACAAACATTATCAATTCTTCATTTTCCCACACTGGTGCCAGCTGCAGTGCCAGAGGAACATGTAGCTCTCAAGGATAGCAAATGAGCAAATGTGTCTCCCAGGCTGGAGGCTCAGCAACAGATGATGGCTGGACAGTACTATGCTGAAAGCTTTGGGGAAAGATTTCCCCTGCTACCAGTTTGGGGAAGAAGTGAGACCATTGGAATCTGCCAGCACTCTTAGCAGAGGCTGGGTAGAGGATGCAGCAAAGCCTGGCTAGAGCAGTTCTGTCATCTTCTGTTCATAAACAACTTTACTTTTGTTCTTTCAGCTCAAACAGTTGCTTATGATTTGCAAAGACATGACAATGTTGGTATGCTCTCATATGGTCAGGAAACAGCCTTCCTTATTTTACAGTTCACATTCAGAAGAAGCTCTTGGAAACAGCACAAGTCACTGCAGCATAAGGCAGGTCATGTGTTGGCAGTGCATCAGCTGCACTGGGGAAACACTGCATGTTCCTGTCTGGTGGCTGTCTGCAAAAAACAGAAGTTAGGTCTTCTCTCTGGGGAACAGGGTGCTTCTTTCTGTGCAGGGTCTTATTATGTGGGGTCTGGAAACCTGTCTGCAAGCTCATCTGGCCATGATGGTAGTCTGAAGCCTCCCTATCCACTTCTGATGTCCTTTATTGCCCTTTTCCTACAGCTTGCTATGATGTTGCCATGATGCTTTTTACATGAATGGTATTGGTGCAAATTTTATGGTGGAAATTTTCAGCTATCAGGCTTGATCTTGATTGTTGTCACAAATTAATATTCCAATGCCTCATTTTAATCAGCATCTATTGCTGGAGGGTTTTTTCTTATGAACAAACAATTATTTAGATGCAGGAAATCACTCCTTGTAGAATAATTTACCTGATAAAGATTTGGCTTGCTATTTTATATTGTTCTTCCTCATAAGGGAAGCTATTATGGCTCTGTAAAATTTGCCATGTGCCTACTCCCACTATAAAATACACAGCATCTGGAAGCAGTAACAAACCAACTTTCTTATACATCTCCTTCATGGCCCTGTGTTTATTCATAGGTCTGAGATAAAGAGATAAAGACTTTCCCGTGGAAAATGTCTCTTTCAGCAGATCAGTTTCTTTCAGCATGGCAAACAATGTACACCGAAAAACAATTATACATGCTTTTTATTCTGCTGGTATCTGAAGGAGCTTCTAATATTTTTTTGCCATTACTAATTCATGTGGGCATTTTTTTTTTTTTAAGAAACACATAACAATATTTAACCAGATCCATAGTTCTCCAGCTGGAAACTGCAATTAACCTTAGAATCATATCATCATAGAATATCCTCAGTTAGAAGGAAACCACTAGGATCATCAAAGTCCTACTCCCGGCCCCACACAGAACAGCCTCAAGAATCACACCATGTGCCTGAGAGTATTCTCCAAATGCTTCTTAAACTCTGTCAGGCTTGGTGCTGTGACCACTTCACTGGGGAGCCTGTTTCATGCCCAACCACCCTCTGGGTGAAAACCTTTTCCTGATATCTAACCTAAACCTCCCCTGACACAGCTTAATGTCATTCCCTCAGGTCCTGTCACTGATCATGAGAGTGAAAAGATTTCCCTTGCTCTTCCCCTTGTGAAGAAATTGTTGGCTGCAATTAGGTCTTCCCTCAGTCTCCTCTTCTCCACATGAACAGACCAAGTGACCTGAGCCGCTCCTGAGCCTTCCCCTCTAAGCCCTTCACCATTTTCATAGACTTCCTTTGGATGCTCTCTAAGAGCTCTATGGGTTTTTTTACATTGCAGTGCCCAAAACTGCACACAATATTCAAGGCGAGGTCACCCCAGTGCAGAGCAGAGTAGGACAATCCCCTCTCTCAGTCGGCTGTCTGATGCCCCCCAGGACTCGGTTGGCCCTCCTGGTTGCCAGGGCACTGCTGACTCATATTCAGCTTGCCATCAACCCGAACCCATGGGTCTGTTTCCATGGGGCTGCTCTCCAGCTTCGCATTCCCTAATCTGTCATATATCTAGGGTTGCCCTCCTCCAGGTGCAGAATCCAGCACTTGTCTTTGTTAAACTTCATATGGTTCGTGATTACCCAGTCGTCTAATTTGTTGAGGTCTCTCTGTCAGGCCTCTGTGCCTTCAAGGGAGTCAACAGCTCCTCCCAATTCAGTATCATCAGCAAAACTTAGTAAACCTTCAAGTCCTGCATCCAAGTTGTTTATGAAGATGTTGAAGAGAGCTGGGCCGAGGATGGAGCCCTGTGGAGCATCACTACTGACTGGTCACCAGCCTGATGTTACCTCATTTACTGTAATCCTTTGTGCCCTTTGTGCCATCAGTCAGTTGCTTACCCACCACATGATGTGTTTATCCAGAAGGATACTGTGAGAGACAGTTTTGAAAACTTTCCTTAAGTCCAAAAAGATTATATCACCAGGTTTTCCTTGATCAGCTAGGTGGGTTATCCTGTCATAAAAGGAAATCAAGTTTGACACACTGGACTTTCCCCTCATGAACTTGTGCTGGCTCTGACCAATGACTGCATTGTCCTTCAGGTGTTTTTCAATACCTCCCGGAATAATCTTACCATAATTTTACCAGTCCATGAAGTGAGACTGACAGGCCTGTACATTCCAGGGTCACCCTTCTTGCCCTTCTTGAAAATTGGTACAACATTAGCCAGCTTCCAGTCAACTGAAGAATCTGGTCCAGATTCCCAAGACCATTAAAAATCATTGAGAGAAGCCTTGTGATGACATCAGCCAGCTCTTTAAGTATTCTCAGATGGATCCCATCAGGATTATTATTGTATTAGTCATTATTAAGCCCTCCTTAGACTGTTGTCATGTTTTTGTCCCTTCAGCTGGCTACTAGAAATGAGTGCTGAGCTCTTAGCATTGAGGGCAGGTCTAAAATCTGACATCATGGTCAGACGTGATTGAGCCTGACTAGTTAATCCCATTGTTGTTGATGTGATATCAGACACTGGAGAATGAAGGATTCACATACACTCACTGCTGTTAACAACTCATCAGTGGGATGTAGCTATGAAATGAGTGAAAGAACTCCGTCCCGGAGTGATTATTACTCTCCTGGACTGGCATGTGTGACTGCCTGAGAGCAGTTTACACTCATGGGGCTGTACAAGGATCTCATTCCAGCGTTAAATTGTGTCTGCTTTGAAGTCAAGGAAATTCCATTAGCAGGGAACAAGTGTGAGATCAGAATCAAACACCAAAGACTTGTGATCTTCCTACTGCTAAGAGGCAAGCATAGAGACTTTATTCTTCAGAATTTGCTGCTGTGTGAGCTGACATGTTTGCTTTGCATAATTACAATTGACTACAGCCATACCCAGGGAAGGGAGCGGTGATGTTCAATGCAGGCACACACACACAAAAGCCAAGAGCAGGCGCCTGCAGAATATTGATAACAGAATAATGCTGGTTGGCAGGAGGGTGAATGTGTAGCAGCAAATCTCTGAATCTCATTCACATGCACTTTGAAGACCACTGGTACAGCTGGTTATGGAAATGAAAAGAATTATAACTCTGTGGGTCCTGTCTCCTTCCTCCTGTGTTTCTCTTTCCAACCAAATACTGTACATGTGCCAAAGTACCTACAACAAGTAAAGTGCAGCATGAAGAAGAGATCGCCTTTTCATATTTTTTCATATGTGGATTGTGAAAGAAAACATGCTGTTGCATGACAGCACATGAGGGAGGGTCAAAGTTGCAGAGGCAAAGCCTAAGATTTACCATGGAAAGGTCAGGTGCAGTGCTGTCTGAACAGCCTGTTTAAAAACCAGTAGCTCTAGGATTGCCAAAAGCCTTTCACATCACTGAGTGTCTAAGTTTGAATTCTCTGCCACCCCTGTTCTAGCATGGACAGCTACTGGCAGGTCTTCCACCTTAATGCTCAATGTGGGAGGCAGGAACCCTTCAAGCCAGGACAGCGTATTTTCTGGACATTTTATGACTGTGCTCCAAGGATTCCTGGTTCCTGATTGCTCCTCTGTTGTATTAGCCGTCCTGTCAAATATGACAGCTGGGAGATTTGAGGGAGAGTTTAGTTCTACCTGCCCATGTTTTTTCCCTTTTCCCAAAAACTCCAGAAAACTAAGTGCTGGTCTTCTCTCTCTTTTCAGATGACCAGGACCAATGCAAACACCAGATAATGGCTTCCTCAGCTGGAACTCCTCCATCTTGGCAGAGCTGTGGCTGCTCAGTGATGTGCCCCCGCAGGGAGGGACCTCTCTGTTTGCAGGATGCTGTTAGAAGCAGCACATGCACCTTGTTTGAACTCACCAGAAATAGTTTTTCTGTCGACATGGGCAGTGAGTATAGATTAGATCATCATCTAGATTGTTCTAGTGGTTTCTGGGGCTCAGGCTAAAGTAGCCTTTCTTCAAGATCATTTTTATATATAATTTTTAAATATCCTTTATTTTCCTTGGTTTCTCTGGGGAGTAGAGACTATCCTTTAGGCTGAAACATCTAATTCTGTGGTACTCTCTTCAGAAATTAAGAATGGAGATCTTTCTATTATCCCAGTAGTGTGATGCAGAGTTGAAGTTATCCAGGTAAAATTTTAAAAAATAATTTATTTATTTATTTTTCTGAATTATGCTCTAGAGATCCTTGTATTTTCTTACTCCTAAAAATAGTAGTTTTTTTGACACCCACACCTGGCATCCCACTGGGGTTGGTATGTACCACTTCCAGTCCCGGTCCAGCCCTGGAGAGGCTGAGGAAGTCATAGAATTGAGAATCATACAGTGGATTGGGTTGGAAGGAACCTTAAACATCAACTCTTTCCAAACCCCTCCCATGGCAGGGACACTTTCCACTAGGCCAGGCTGTCCAGAGCCCCACTCAAACTGGCCTTGAGCACTTCTAGGGGTGGGACATCCATGACTTCTCTGGGCAACCTCTTTCAGTACCTCACTACCCTCACAGTAAAAAATTTCTTCCTAATAGCTAATCCAAAATGATTCTCACGCTATTACTACATGCCCTTGTACAAAGTTCTTCTCCCACTCTCTTGCAGGCCCCTTTAAGTATTGAGAGTTGCTATAGGATCTTCCCAGAGCTTTCTGTTCTCCAGCCAAACAACCTCAACTCTCTCAGGGTGTCCTCATAGGTGAAGTGTCCCTCACCTCTGATCATGTTCATGGGTGTCCTCTGGACTCCTCCAATAGGTCCATGTCCTTCTTATCTTGGGGACCCCAGAGCTGGATGCAGTATTCCAGGTGGGGTCTCACCAGAGCAGAGTAGAGGGGGCGAATCAATTCCCTCAACCTGCTGGCCACACTTTTTCTGATGCAGCTCAGGATACAACTGGTTTTCTGGGTTGCCAGTGTATATTGCTGGGTCATGTGGAGCTTCTTGTCAACCAGCATCCTCAAGTCCTTCTCCTCAGGCCTGCTCTCAATCCATTCTCCATGCAACATGTATTTGTGCTTGGGATTGCCCCAACCCACTTGGGGAGCACTTGGTCTTTAGCAGCTGCCAAGGCTGTGGGCCACGCACAAAGGGCAGCCAACAGGCAATGCCCTGAAGCTGTGGCCAGTTGTGAGGCTTATGCCCTCACCATTTTACATCTTTTATAGCCAGTGAGCAGCACTGGGTTTCCTTGCTGAGAGTATAAATACTGAAGGGGCTGTAGGATGGTAACAGGAGCATATGGTGTGAAAAACAAGACGGTTAGGTGCACTTGCAAACAGCACTGTGCATGTTGCCCTGGCTTTGAAATGGGTGATGATCATCCAAAGAGAAGCACTGGCAGCTCTGCTGCTGTCCTTCCTGTCACATGACAGGGGGAAGGATAGGCAGTGGGGTTGGTCTTCTCATGGCCTGCGATGAGGGTCTCACCCATCTGAGCCGGCTGCATTTCCCTTGTGGCTGCATGCAGCATCTTTTATTGGGTAAAGAGCTGATGGTACAGTGCTAAGGATCTGCCATTACTTACTGGTCAAAGGCTTTGTTTCATAGAAGCCAAAGTAAGAAAGTAAGAGCTCATATTGAGAGAGAAATTGAACAAAAATGATGGGTTGTATTGAATTTGGCACTGACTTGCAGGGTTTGTCAGGAGGAGGGATCACAGGGTTTGGCTGTAATTTTGTCAAATTTTCTTGAAGCATGGCACTGTGTAAATTGAAGAAAGAGATATTGACTTACTCCTGCTGTCACCATCCTAAAATATTAGGCCACTGAGTGCTCTCACTGCAATTTATGATCCTCAAATGGAGATCAAAATGTGATTTAAAAAAGTATCCAACAACAAATCAGAGGAAAGTGAAATATAGCTGCCTGAGAGACAGCTAGAGTTTCCTTGTACCCATCTCCCTGCTTAGAGTCAGACAAATACCACAGTTTGTCTGTGGCTCCTAGAGAAGGGGGTATGTTCATCTGCAGAACTCAGCTTTCCTTATGCAGGATTTTTCTACTTTTTTCAATCCACGAAGTTTCCTTGCTATGAACCTAGTGATTTGACATTGTACTGAAAGAGTTTTTGCCTTTAGCAAGTTTCTTTAGACCCAAGTGAAGGTTGTTTATCTCAGCCCAATCCCACACAAAATTTTCACCCTCCCACATGCAGTCTCAGTGGCAAGAGAAGAGTTTCAAAGTGTCCTGCTTCTCCCAGTCCATCCATTTACACAGAGGTTCATGGAGTATCTCACACTACTTTTTTTGACTGTGAGGAGTCTTTCTAGGTAGTAGGAGCAACAATGACAATAACACTGGCACTTTCCCAAATGGAATGATGCTGTAAGATTCATTACCAAAACTACTTTCAGTGACACTGATTTCTTCCTAGAATTAAAATACAAAACGCTCTGCAGGAATGCAGATAAAGATGGGATTTTAATGTTGTCCACTATGATTTGCTGTACAGATTATAATAAACTCCTGTTCCCAATGACTCAGGAATAATGAAGGTTGGGGGCAGCTTTGGCTGTAGTGACCATGAGATTATAGAGTTTGGTATCGAATGAAGAGGTACCAGGATAGTGCGCAAGTTTACAACCATGGACTTCAGGAGAGCTCACTTTAGCCTCTTTAAGGGTCTTGTTGGAAAAATCCCATGGGAACAGACAGGAAGGGGTCCAAGAAAGGTGTTCAATATTCCAGAATCACTTCCTCCAGGCTCGAGAACAATGCATCCCCGTGAGAAAAAAATTGGATCAGTGGGGAAAGAAACCTCCATTGATAAATAAAGGACTCCTGTTATTACTCAAGTATAAGCAAGAAATATAGGGGAGGTGAAAGCAGAGTTGCCACCTGGAAGAGGTGGTCAGAGTAAGTAGAAGTGAGATTAGAAAGGTCAAGGCCTGTCTATAATTAAATGGCTGAGGATGTCAAAGATAAAAACCGGCTTTTTCAAATACATCAGTAACAAAAGGAAAACCAAGGATAATATGGGCGCATTAGTAAACGGAGAGGTGATCCTGGTAACAGAGGACTCGGGGAAGGTAGAGGTACTGAACACCTTCTTTGCATCAGTCTTCACTGACAGGATCAGCCTTAAGGAATCTCTGACCTAGGAGACCTAGGGCAAATGAATGCTGCAGGGAAGAATCTCCCTTGGTCAAGGAAGATAGGGTTAGAGAGTACCTAGGCAAACTTGACATCCACAAGTCCACGGACCCTGATGGGATGAACTCATGATTGTCGAGAGAGTTGACAGACACCAAAGTGAGGCCACTCAAAATCGTCTCAGAAAGGTCATGGAGATCAAGAGAGGTGCCTGAGGAATGGATGATAGCAAATGTCACCCCAGTCTTCAAAGGGGCAAGAAGGAGGACCCAGGGAACTACCAGCCAGTCAGCCTCAGCTGAATCCCTGGAAAGGTAATTGAGCACCTCATTCTGGAGGACATCTCTATCCACATGGAGGACATGAATGTGATCAGAGCAGTCAGCATGGGCTAACTAGAAGTAAGTCATGTCTGATTAACCTACTGCCTTCTACAGTGAAACAACTATGTTTATGGTCTCAAGCTCTGCCAGGGGAGGTTTAGGTTAGCTGTTGGAAGAAATTCTTTACTGAGAGGGTAATCAAGCTTTGGAATAGACTACCCAGGGAAGTGGTGGATTCTCCATCCATGGAGGTATTTAAGAAGAGGCTGGATGTGGCACTTAGTGCCATGGTCTGGTAACTGTGGTGGTAGTGGATCAAGGGTTGGACTTGATGACCTCAGAGGCCCTTTCCAACCCATCTGATTCTATGATCTATGATTCTATGATTCTATGGATGAAGGGAGAGCAGTGGATATTGTCTACCTCGATTTCAGCAAGGCTTTTGACACTGTCTGTCACAACATCCTCATAAATAAACTCAGGAAGTGTGGGGTGGAAGAATGGACAGTGTGGTGGATGGAGAACTGGCTGAATGGAAGATCCCACAAGGTTGTAATCAGTGGCACAGGGTCTAGCTGGAGGTCTGTCACTAGTGATGTCCCCAGGGTTCAGTACTGGGCCCAGTATTGTTTAACTTGTTCATCCATGACTTGGATGAAGGGACAGATGTCTCCTCAACAAGTTCTCTGATGACACAAAGCTGGGAGGAATGGTTGATACCCAAGAGGGCTGTGCTGCACTTCAGAGGGACCTCAACAGGTTGGAGAGATGGGCAGAGAAGAAACATCTGAAATTCAACAAGGATAAGGGCAGGTCCTACACCTGAGAAGGAATAACCCCAGACACCAGTACAGGCTGGGGCCGACCTGCTGGAAAGCAGCTCTGTGGAGAAGGATGTGGGGGTCCTGGTGGACAACAAGTTGTCCATGAGCCAGCAGTGTGTCCTTGTGGCCAAGAAGGCCAGTGGTATCCTGGGATCCATTAGGAAGGGCATTGACAGATGGTTGAGGAAGCTGATCCTGCCCCTCTATTCAGCCCTGGTGAGGCCTCACCTGGAGTGTTGTGTCCAGTTCTGGGCTCCTCAGGACAAGAGAGACATGGAACTCCTGGAGCAGGTCCAGCAGCAGGCTAAAAATTTGATTAAGAGACTGGAGCACCTCTCTTACAAGGGAAGGCTGTGGGAACTAGACCTGTTCAACCACAAGAAGACACAACTGAGAGAGGACCTCATCAGTGTCTAGAAATATATGAAGGAAGGATGCCAAAAAGATAGAGCCAGACTCTTCTCAGTGGTGCCAAGCTGTAGGATTGGCCACAGCTGAAGCTTTGGTATTCTGAAGTCCTGAGTGCTGCTGGCTCTAAACACAAAAACCCATGCCATAGCCTGGAATTTTTTGCATTGGCTATAGAATGTGGTTATAACTGAAAAGGCAACACAAAAAAGATAGTTCAGGACCTCATTTGATTCTGTGTTAGTGGTGTTATTCCTCAATCCCATGGGAGTGTTATTTTTTTATAATGGGGCATTCCTGTAAGGGGCAACAGCAATTTTTCACAAAAGATTTGGCCACAGTTATTCTGCTGAAACTCCTATAAATAAGGTTCCAACCACTAGGTAGTATTACTAATGTACCTGGAAGTTTTCACTTTAAATTGCCATCCTAAACTCTTAAATGTGAGCCTAAGTGACCAGCCTGGGAAACCACTAAGCAACCAGCAACTCACATGGGATAACAGTAGACCACATGGGATGTGATCTGATCATGCCAGTTGCAGTCCTGCAGCAACAATACCATCTGGAAAACACACAAAGATAAACTACTAGCAGCTTTTCCATTTTGTGTCAGTATTTGGAGAAATTCAGTAAGGTCATCATCCTTGTGATACTGGAAGTGACAATGTTTCCATTTGGAGTGAGGGGACAGGGTTGTAAGAAGCAATGACTCCCCCGTGGCAGTGAAATTTCGCTATCCCCCAAATCAGGTGACTAATACTATTTAAAAGCCAGTTTACAGGTCAGCATTCCATGGTAATGCTTTATGTACATGAAAAAGTGAGACATGGGTGTGTTTTCCTTTGTTCTATTAATAAACATTGAATAGCTTTGAATTAAACATTTCCTCATACTGTGAACAACGCCATGGAGAAGCTGTGCTGTTGGCCAACCGTATACATCAAAGTGAAGGTGTCTTACCTTAATTAGCAGGTAAAACAAACAGTGGGTGATGGGATGCTACCTGCTTTGAAGATAATGACTGAAAATCATAGCTCTTTGTGTCAAGCCAACACCCTTCACCTTACCTCTTTATGACTCTGGTTGAGGTGACAAAAGGGAAGAGGCTTCTACTCTGACATCTAACACTGAAGAAGAGTGTGCCATCTCCTGCCTCTAGAAGCTGAGGAGGATGCTCTGTGGTTAGTATAGAAACTACAAGGAGGCAAGTTCACCTGTCCTGCCTTGGGCTTCAGACTGCTCTAAAGGCATAAGATGTTTGTTTACCCAAGGGGGAGAAACACAGAGTACTTTTAAGTTTCATGACAGAAGGCTATTCTGTACTATCTGAGGAACATAGAGCTTGACTGAGAAGTAGCTTTGATCAATTATACCCACAGGGAGAGGTTTTAAAAATAGTTTAACAAAGCTGACCTTCTACATGCCTTTTTTTGAAGAATTAACTATAGATAATGAGTCATGAACATCACTGCCAGGATTAGACAGTGATTGTAAAAGAAGTAATTATTGATACAAAGTGAGTTAACCCTGGAAATCCCATGCCCCATATTTACTTTGGATTTAATTTATTTCACATTCAAAAAAATGTAATCAAAACTCTTCCTCCTCTTTGTAGTTTTCTGCAAGACTGTTATAACTAACAAGGTAAAACTACACCTTCTGAGCAGGCTCACATACAGCTGAACTACCATAATTGCCAAGATGAACACATTTCAAAGATTAGTAGAAGTTATCTTCAAAGGCTAAGCAAGGAGAAGGGTTGTCTTGAGGCACTTGAACAGCATTTTCACTGGAGTAGGACTTGGCTGGTCAAGTTTTCTTTGAAAAACAACCCTTAATATTTTTAAAATTCTAAATACACTTTACAGAATAAATAAAAATGAAGGTCTCAGACTTGTGTTTTCAGGCATAGGTTGATCCATATGATGCACTTTTGCTGCAGAGTCAATAGCATCAATTACTGTGCAGAAATTTTGGCTGGACAGGGTAACGTGTCCCATTTGCAACTGTTAAGGATCTGATTCAGTTGTGAGGACGGGGTAAGCTCTTGCATTAACACCAGCTCAAGTGAACTGTCATATACTTGGTTCTTATACTTGTCACCATAAGAACCAGATAAATATGTGAGAAAATATGCTGGTACCTTGTTATACGGAGTGTAACAGGAGAGAGGTACCTATGTCTATTTTAAAAACAGATCCTGAAGGTAACATATGGTATACTCCTGAAAACATTCTCTGATTATCAGCTGTGCAGACACTCAGATCACATATGCAGGCTTCGCATGGTAATGCCTTCCACAAGCTCAGGTGTAGAGGTCAGGTTATGAATACGTTTTGTTAATTTACTTGCACAGTCTCTGCAGTGCAGCTAAAACTGCATCAGGGCCTGAAATGAATGATGTAAGTAATCACACTGTATCCAACTCTCACACTGTATCCAACTGTGATGGGAAATTTAAACTAATGTTTCCTAAGATGAAAAATGTATATTATTTTACTTTTTGCTTTTTATTACAAATTTGTAATGATTTGTTAATGCTGTTTAACTGTTGACTGAGTCTGTGAGACTGAAATATTCTTTGCAAGCCTAGAATTGTGAGGAAAGCAGTACAAACCTAAATCTTGACAATTTCCAATAGTTTATTTGATTTATAAAAGCTATGTGGCATTTACAGCATATGTATAAAGGCAAGGCTTGCTCCATGGTAACCTACAGATGCCTTTGATTTACAGTGGATCTATGTGATCAAGCCAAAGGTGGTTGCATAAAAGGTTACAGTGTAACTCATAATGAATCAAGCCAGATAGTAATGTTTCAGATGCATGAGCAAAAGCCATAGGTGATTAATAAATCTAATGTCCATGTAATTACAATTCTTGCCAGACTGAAATGTCCTAAAAGAGAAGTGTTACTTCTTTGTCACTTGGTGGATTATTATAACTAAAAAGAAAAAAAAAAAGGATAATAATAATAATAATAATAGAATAGAATTAGCAGCTTTTTTTATAAATGAGGACTACACAAGAGCTTGCTCTGTCTGGTAGCACCAACCTACCTGAAAATGAGAATGTGTAGCTGTCACCCTCATACTGTGGGTTTGGTTTCAGTTTGCGTCTTATGTTTTGTTATACAAAGCCAGCCCAGGAGAATTACATATGACTGCTGTACCTGATGGCAAACCTCTGGGGACTGTTTTACAATTAGATACATTTTCAAATAAACCCAAACAAAGAAATAGGCAATTTGCTGATACTCTGCAAGGCCTTTTTTGAAATAAATGGAACAGATGCCACCTTAGGTCCAAGTTTCATTAATTGCTTTATAAAACATGCTTTTCTTTTAAAAATACACTCTGTGTTGGCCTCCTGACCCTGGGAATTCAAACCTTATTACTCCAGTTTAAACACTTTCCAGTGCATAGACAGTTAACAAAGCTAAAGTCTCCCCAGCTGAACACCAGATTCCCTGGGGAATCCAATCATGCTACTTTACTCTGGTCTTTTAGAAAGTCAGGGCAAATAGCTGTTTGAATTGTAATGATCTCCATGTGAATTCTGGTTTTCATAGCAAGGGCTGAATTCCTCTTACTTTCCTGACAGATTTACTAATTGCATATCTTCTGTCATATGCAGTGCAGTGCTGGTGCTATGCTGCTCTTTTTTTGCTCACATTAAAACTTTTAATTGTGTAAATAAAATAAACACAAAAGCCATGAGCCATGCTACCTTGCTGAAACTGAGTCTCTTGCTTCATATAAAAAAATTAGGAGTTATGACTGGATAGGTAGGTGGTTAAAAGGTACTGTCTATATACATGTCCTTGTTCCGGCACAGACCAGTGGGGTGTGTTCAAGACATTATGTTATTCAATACCATCTTATGTCACTGCCAGAGGTGGGGTAAAAGGAACTCTCTCCAGAAAGGGTGTTCTTTTCTGGCAGGATAAAAGCATTGCTGGCGGAGGGTCCATCAACCATTCTTTCATTGTTCTGGGCATGGTGAGCATTTTGCATGTCAATCTCCCTCTTTATAAACTTTTGTTTTTAGTATTGTTGCCATTACTGTTCATTTTCTTACCTCATTGTTGTCTCTAGTAAATTGTTTTTATCAAATCCCATGATCTTTGCCTTTCATGTTTCCAGCTGGAGGTGTGGGGAAGCCAGTGCTGAGCAGTTTTAGTGGGAGCACTAAACTGCGGAGTACCATTCCTAAACTATGGCAGCCTTAATTGGTGACCAGGGTGGGGTACAACATATCTTCCCAGCTTGGGTTGGAAACAAATTTGATCTGGGCATTTGTGCATTAGGTGTGGAGCCAATGGCCACAATGGTGCTTGTTCTGCTCATGTGGGTGTGATACCTAACCTTATATATATTCCCCTATGTGCTTCTTGTGGGCATCTTTTTCAGTGCAGGTAGAGGAATCAGGATTACTTTGTTGCAATTTTGATGTCTGTTCATTGAAGTGATGGTCACAGCCTTGATCCATCGTGGGTGGGGGAAAGCCTATGAAGCACAAAGTTCAATGGATTAATATAAGTTTACACTTAGGTGGAACACACAAACAACTCCCCTGGGGAGGGGAGTTTTACACTGTGGATCTTGCTCAGTCCCCTGGTGGAAAGACTCAGAAATAAGTCAGGGATTCTCTGGTGGTTTATGACATCTTCAAAGACATGACAGCTGCCCCTCACATCAATGTGAGGCCATGCATGATAAAAAATACTATCCTGCCTCCGAAGGGTCTGTCTGTTATCGGCCTTCTTCCTTATCTGGCTCAAAACCCAGCACACAAAAGTACCTCCTCCTCCCCTTTGGTTAAGCAGGGGTGCAAACCCAGCCTCAGTAACCCACCCTGTTACCTCTGCAAATGGAGGATTGTTTTAAGTCATTAATCATTAACATTCCAGTCTATCACATCCAGAGTCTGTGTGCATCCTTGGCATAGATTACCTCAGGATGGGATACTTCTAGGATCCAAAAGGCTATCATTGGGCTTTTGAGATAGCTGCTGTGGAGACAAAGAAAATTAGACAGCTGAATACCTTGCCTGGTCTCTCTGAGGACCCTTCTGCTGTGGGACTGCTGAGGGTGGAAGAACAACAGGTACCAACCACTACCACATCAGTGCCCTGTCAGCAATACTGCACCAACCAGGGCACTGTGACCCTCATCCATGAGATGATTCATGAGCTGGAGAGCCAGGGAGCGTCAGTGAGACTCGCTCATGCTTTAATAGTCCTGTATGGCCAGTGCGTAAGTCCAGTGGAGAGGGGGGACTGCCGATAAACTATTGTGACCTGAACAACGTCACACCATCACTGAGTGTTGCTGTGCCCGACATGCTGGAACTTCAGTATCAGCTGGACTCCAAGGCAGCAAAGTGGTGCCATCCTTGACATTGCCAACACATTTTTCTCCATTCCTTTAGCAGCAGAGTTCAGGCCACAGTTTGACTTCACCTGAAGGGTCATCCAGCATACCTGGAATCAACTACCCCAGGGCTGTAACCACAGCTCCACTATTTGCCATAGAATCATGAAATCATAGAATCAGACAGGTTGAAAAGGACCTCTGAGGTCATCAAGTCCAACCCTTGATCCACTACCACCATGGTTACTGGACCATGGCACTAAGTGCCACATCCAGTCTCATCTTAAAAACCTCCATGGATGGAGAATCCACCACTTCCCTGGGCAGCCCATTCCAATGCCTGATTATCCTCTCTGTAGAGAATTTCTTCCTAACATCTAACCTAAACCTTCCTTGGCAGAGCTTAAAACTGTGCCCTCTTGTCTTACTGATAGTTGCCTGAGAGAAGAGATCGACCCCCACCTGGCTACAACCTCCTCTCAGGGAGTTGTAGAGAGTGATGAGGTCTCCCCTGAGCCTCCTCTTCTGCAGGCTAAAAAAGCAAGCTCCCTCAACCTCTCCTCATAGGACTTGTGTTCGAGTCTCTTCCCCAGCCTGGTTGCTCTTCTCTGGACCTGCTCCAGCACCTCAATATCTTTCTTGAACTGAGGGGCCCAGAACTGGACACAGCACTCCAGGTCTGGCCCCACCTGGGCTGAGTACAGGGGCAGAATCACTTCCCTGCTTCTGCTGGCCACATCATTCCTGATCCAGGCCAGGATGCCATTGGCCTTCTTGGCCACCTGGGCACACTGCTGGCTCATGTTCAGCTTCCTGTCAGTCCAAACTCCCAGGTCCTTTTCCACCTGGCTGCTCTCCAGCCACTCTGTGCCCAGCCTGTAGCGCTGCAGGGGTTGTTGTGGCCAAAGTGCAGGACCCAGCACTTGGCCTGGTTGAACTTCATCCTACTGGAATCGGCCCATCTCTCCAGTGTGTCCAGGTCCCTCTGCAGAGCCCCCCTGCCTTCCAGCTGATTGACACTCCCCCCTCAGCTTGGTGTCATCTGCAAATTTGCTAATGATGGACTCAATCCCCTCATCTAAATCATCAATAAAAATGTTAAACAGAACTGGGCCCAGCACTGATCCCTGGGGGACACCACCAGTGACCGGCTGCCAGCTGGATGCAGCCCCGTTCACCAGCACTCTCTGGGCCCGGCCCTCCAGCCAGTTCCCAATCCAGCACAGAGTGCCCCTGTCCAAGCCATGGGCTGCAGCTTTTCAAGGAGTGTGCTGTGGGTGTCAAAGGCTTTGCTGAAGTCCTGATAGACACATCCACAGCCTTCCCCTCATCCACCAGGCGGGTCACCTGATCATAAAAGGAGATCAGGTTTTTCAGACGGGATCTACCCTTCCTAAACCCGTACTGGCTGGGTCTGATCCCTTGTCCATCCTGCAGGTGCTGTGTGATTGCACTCAGGATGATCTGCACCATAACTCTGCCAGGCACTGAGGTCAGGCTGACAGGCCTGGAGTTTCCCAGGTCCTCCTTGCAGCCCTTTTTGTGGATCGGTGTGACATTCGCCAATGCCAACCATCTGGGACCTCCCCAGTGAGCCAGGACTGTTGGTAAATGATGGAGAGCAGCTTGTTGAGCTCTTCTGCCAGCTCCCTCATTGCCCCTGGATGGATCTCCTCTCGTCCCATAGATTTGTGAGGATTCAAGTGGCTCAGCAGGTTGCTGTTTCCTCCTTGATTACAGGGGGGCTATTCAGCTTCTTATCTCTGTCTACAGGCTCCAGAAGCCAGCTGTCTTCAGGACAACCTGTCTTACTGTTGAAGACTGAGGTAAAGAAGGTGTTAAATACCTCAACCTTTTCCTCATCTTTGATAACTATGTTCCCATCCATGTCCAGTAAAGAATGGAGGTTTTCCTTGCCCCTTCTTTTGCTATTGATGTATCTGTAGAAAGACTTTTTGTTATCCTTAACAGAAGTGGTAAGATTGAGTTCAAATTTTGCCTTTGTCTCTCTGATTTTATTTCTACTATGGACTACATGGACTAATCCAGACTGCACTGGAAAAGGATGAGACTGCAGAACACTTGTAATACATTGATGACATCATCATGTGGGACATCACAGAAGAGGAAGATTTTGAGAAAGGGGAGAAGATAATCCATGTCCTCCTGAAGGACAGTTTTGCCATAAAGCAAAGTAAAGTCAAGGGACCTGCTCAGAAAATTAGTTTTTAGGAGTAAAATGGCAAGATGGACATTATCAGATTGCAATGGACATGGTCAACAAAATAGCAGCTATGTCCCCACCAACCCGCAAGAAGGAAAAACAGGCTTTCCTAGGCACCGTGGGTTTTTGGAGGATGCATATTTCAGAGTAGTCAGTTTGTAAGCCCTCTCTATCATGTGACATGGAAAAAATATGATTTCAAATGGAGTCTTAAACAACAATGGAGAATGTTCATGCAGTATGCCTTGGCCTGTCAGGGTCAGACAAGGTGGGAAAAATGTGCTCTACACTGCAGCCAGGAAGAATAGTCCTTCCTGGAGTATCTGGCAGAAAGTACCCAGGAAGACTCGAGGAAGATCCCTGGGGTTCCAGAGTCAGGGGTACAAAGAATCTGAGGCCTTTTACACCCCAACTGAAAAAAGAGATACTGGTAGGAAAGGTATGAAGGAGTTTGAGCTGCTTCTGATGTGCTTGGCACTGAAGCACAGCTCCTTCTGGCACCCTGACTGCCAGTGCTGGGCTGAATGTTCAAAGGGAAAGTCCACTCCACATATCATGCCACTGATGCCATGTGGAGTAAGTGGATTGCTCTGATCACACCGTGAGCTCAGACAGGAAATCCTAATCATTCAGGGACCTTGGAAATCATCATGAACTGACCCAAAGGCAAAAACTTCAGACTATCATCAGAAGAGGAGAAGGAAAAGGTGACATATGCTGAGGAGGCCCCACCATATAATCAGCTACTTGAAAATGAGAAGCCATACGCTCTCTTCACTGAGTCTTCCTGCTATATTGTAGGGATACATAAAAAATGGAAAGCTGCTGTATGGAGTCCTATGCAGCAAGTCACAGAAGTTATTGAGGGACAAGGTGGATCAAGTCAGGTTACAGAGCCTGGAAGCCATCCAGCTGGCTTTAGATATCACTGAATGAGAAAAATGGCCAACACTCTACCTCTACACTGACTTGTGGACGGTAGAAAATGCTCTGGTTGGTGAGGGGGTAGACTGATGGAGAAATAACCAATTGTCAGAGGGAAATCCACCCAGGCTGCTGAATTGTGGCAAGACATCACTGCCTGAGTAGAGAAGCTGGCTGTAAAAGAATGTCATGTAGACGTGCATGTGTCCAAGAGTTGGGCTACTGAGGAGCATTGCAACAGCAGACAGATTGATCAAGCTACCAAGATTAAAGTGCCTCAGGTAGATCTGGACTGGTAACATAAAGGTGATTTATTTTTGGCTGCACTGGCCCATGATGCCCTTAAATCTTAGGTGAAGAGATGCAACATAGAGATGGGCATGTTGATCAAGGCACTAACTTTACTATGGGCACTATCTCCCAAGCATAGTGAATAATTGTGAAACATGCATTGCAATCAAGCAGGCCAAGCAGGTAAAGCCCCTGGGGCATGGGGAATGGTGGTCAAAATACAACTATGGGGAGTCCTGGCAGATTAATTACATCACACTGCCACAAACCCAACAAGGCAAGCACTACGTGCTGACAAGGGTGGAAGAAACCAATGGATGGTTGGAGCATACCCTGTGCCTCATATCACTGCCTGGAACTCCACCAAGGGACTTGAAAAGCAAGTCCTGTGGTGACATCACACCCTGGAAAGGATTGAATCGGACAACAGGACCCATTTCAAAAATAGACACCTAGGCCAGAGAGCACAGTATTGAGGGATATATAATATTCTCTATTGTGGAACAGCCTCTGGGAAAATTGAACAGCACAATGGACTGCTAAAAACCACATTGAAAGCAACGGATGGTGAGACCTTCAAACTTTGGTATCTATATTTAGTGAAGGTCACCTGATTAGTTAGCTCTAGAGGCTCCACCAGTCCAGCTGGCCTCACTCAATCAAAACCTCCATGTATACTGCATATAAAGTCCCCATGGTGTATATGAGTAATGTGTCAGGGAAGACAATTTGGATTAGTCCTGCCTCAAGCAAAGGCAAACCCAAATTGTTTTTGCTCAAGGCCCTAGGTGCAGTTGGTGGGTAATGCAGAGAGACGGGGAAACATGACATGTGCCTCAAGAGGATTTGATTTTTGGGTAAGAACTGTCTGTAATGTTGAATTGTATATTTAATATTGGTTGCGGAATGGCACTGGCACTGTATGCAACTACCATGGACGGTGAGGATGGAATGCTCCAGCTCATCAGTCATGAGCTCCTGATGCAATTTGCAATCAGACGACAGCACACCAGATCTACCTGCCCTGGAAGACATCTAGGATGGATAGAACCCACAGGCATGGACTAAATGGACTCAACAGACATCTTGGAGGGACGGCCATTGACTATGGAAATGATACCTGTGCTTGTGTATATTTATATATACGTATATGTATATAGTGGGCAGGATGTAGATGGTATAGAATAAGGGGTGGATAATATACTGATTCCAGTCCAGATCAGTGAGAGGGAGTGTGGTCAAGACACTGTGTTATTCAATACCATCTTATGTCATTGCCAGGGGCAGGGAAAAGAGACTGTCTCTCACTTCTGTCAAGAAAGGGCTTTCCAGCATTCCTTTACACTCAGGTGAAAAGGAGCAGGCTGAGGGTCTGTCTGCCACTGTTCTGTTGTCACAGGCTTGGTGAGCATTTTGCCTTCTGTCCACTTCCATTATTAGTATTGTTGCTGTTACTGTTAGTCTTCTTATCTCATTGCTGTTTCCAGTAAATCGTTCTTATCTCAACTGGTGATCTTTGCCTTTCATGCCTCCAACTGAAGGTGGAGGGAAATTGAGTGCCAGCGTGGTTTTGGTGGGAGACTAATTTGGGGAACACCATTCCTAAACCATGACAATCCAAAGAAAGCTGCAGTTTGGAAAGAATCAGAAGGACCAAAAGTCATTTCACGTGCATTTTTCCTAAGCAGGGTGTTAAGAATGATGTCACAGAAGGATCACAATATGGCTATAGCAATCCTTTAGAGCTCCTCAGCAGACTGAAGGAGTAAGAAAGCATTTAATTAATGTTTTTAATTTATATTTGATTATTTTTTATATTACTTTTGTCTAGCCAGCAAATGATGGAGCATAAGTAGCAAGTACACATTCAGAGCCTGACAGTTTTCACTCACTAGGTCAACCTTACAGCCTTGAAAACAGTAGTAAACTCTTTAAGTCACTATGGTTATGCCTGTTCCCAGCAAGGTTAAATTTTTTTCAGTTTTTAAAAATTATCTACCTGTCTATTACAATATTTCCTTTAGCAGTTGTCACCATAGTAACATTCTGCTAGACAGAGTTTAATCTTTTGCAAACAGTGAGAACAGCTGCCTTTCTTTACTCAAAAATTCTAAAAATTAAGCACAATACAGACATATAATAATATAATTTCTGTTAAATGGTAAAAATAGATATACTTTTCTCTTTTTGTTTTTTGTCATTGTACTTTGTCTAATTTTTTTCTGGAGTGACTATTCTGATACTTCTTCAAAGGAGTATTTTCACTAGATTTGTTTGTCTGAGTTTTACCCCATATCTCTAAGAACAATGGCAGTACATATCTCCTTTAAATTAGGTAGTTGCTTATACACTTTACTGACCTGGGATATAAATAGGATTAATCCTGGTTTAAGTGTCACTGGAGGAAAAGTATCAGTCTGAACTTTCCCTCAGGTAGATTTTGTAGGAGTGTAGCATAGTAAAGTTCAAGACAGCTGTGCTTCCAAAGGGACCACTCCTCACCAGAAATAGGCAACTAAGGGTTAAGGTATTTGTCCTTACTGTGCTGGGAACATTTGGGCTAGTCGAATGTTTGCTGTTTTCACCTGCTTCTTAAGAAGGATCCAGAGCATGCAATAGCTACCTTGAACAGCTGTGCCCAGTTGCATACCAAGACTTGAAAAGCACTAACTTTACTGATAATAAAATATCTCATTTGAGGAACAGCGTTGCCATTTTCCTTGATGTTCCAGAGAAAACCTCTAGACAATGACTTAGAGATTTACACTGAGACCACTGAGAATGTTGATAATAAATTTATCTAGGAATGCATATGCTGGGTGTTTTCCTAACTCACTGTGCTGCTATACCTTACTTGGAGTGAATTCAGTGTAACTCAAGAATTATAGAGACAGAGGGCAAAATATATTGTAATAGTCTGTTGTTTCGTTTACAGTGATCTCATAGATGTTTAATGTGCTGAAGGGCCATTAAAGTGAAAGTCCCACACAGAAGCATATCTAGAAGGGCTTTCTAATCCTGAGTCAGTGCCTGTTAAAGGCTTTTTCTGCCATCACGTTACATCAGTCTTGGCACTGGAAGGGCTCAGATGCTGGAGTCCCACTTCCCGGTGCAGTGCAGTCATACCTTGCGTCTCCTGGGAGGGTCAGTAGGCACTGATTGATGCCTGGCCATTCCTTCAGATGATGTAGAAAACTCAGAGGTCCCTGATTCTTTGTAATACATGACCTAAATATAGAGAGGGTCACAATCTCAGCTTTTCGGCTGTGTCTACTGCATGCTCTGCATGTCCCTATTTACACCTACTAAAAGTCTGTAGCTCAGGATTCAAGGGCAGGAGGAATATGATGCATTCTACCAGCCATCTGGAGTACAAAGCTGTGCCTTATCTCTTCTGGGGTTTTACAAAAGTGTTTCACTTCTGCCACCAAAAAAAAACAAAAAAACAAAAAAACAAACCACAAAAAACCAAAAAAAAACAACAAAAAAACAAAAAACAAAGGATTTTTGCCTTCCAAGTTAGTCAGTTTGAGAGAAGTAGGATAGTCTGGACAGTCACTTTAGCAGTCATGGGTTTCTGCCCCTAAGATTTGGTTCAAATTAAGGCAACTCACTTCTCACCCAACCATCTGTGCTGAATAATAGTGGCAGATGGAGAGAGGAAAATTGGGATTTTCTTCTTTCAAGGAACCACGAAAGTTAATGAGGTAATGTTAATTGTTCTGTAGCTGTAACTGAAAAAGGTCTCTGCACAGCAAGTATGTTGCTTCCTCTTCCTCTTTCTTAGAGTGAATAGTGTACGAGAGAAGTGCAGCTGAGTCATTACGTTAGAGTGTGATAAATCAGATGTGAAAAATCATATAGTAGGGTACGAGGTAAGGAGCAATTCTACTTTTATTTTTTCCTGTTGGAATAGGACTATCACTGTAAGTGCTGCTTGAGTTCCAAAAAATGCCTCACATTAAAAGAAAAAAGTTTTTTTTTGAGATAACATTGGTACATTTTAGGTCTTTCAAAAAATAAGTAAGATGCCTTAGAGTATCAGTGACATAAAATCCAGTTCTCTGCTCACTTTTCACTTGGCGTAATTTATCTGGGCAGTATCCTAGCCAAACACAGCAGAGAATGTTATTTTTTGGCAAAAATCCTCACTTAAATAACCATTTTGCTGTCACTGCCTATTACAATGGGTCTGTGAGCTGCAGGCCTTTACCTTCTCTACAGATCCAACAGCATTTGTGCTGTGATAAGTAATTAAGACTGATGGTTATGGTCAAAGTAACGTTTCCTTATACATTTCATAATTTTCTGATCTCTTTGGAGGCATGGTCTTTTATAATGGGTGAAGCATTCTCTGTTGTTTCCTGAAGAGCCATTCACTAGATTAACAGAACAACAGTTAATCTAGTGCTAATAAATTTCCTCTCAGCTCGACTTGAGAGAAGAACATGTTAATGCCCCCAGGCAAAATGCCATCGAAACCATAGTGTCAGGACTGGTCACAAAGACTTTGACCTGTGATTGTGTCTAGAGAGTTCAAAAGTGTAGGAGTTTCCAGGGGAGGAGAAGGGAGCAGTTTTACTAGACCATTCACTGTCTGCAATTAGGGACGAGTTTTCAACAGAGTGAGCAGGCACCCACCAGATCCTGACTGCTCTCTGTGGGAGCTTCTGGAAAGAACCCCTCCAAATGCTTTGGTGAGGAGCCACTGAACGTGAATTTTGGAGACCTAACTCTTGAGTGCCACTCTCATATGTGTCTGCAGGGGACCCCAGAGCTCCCCAGGGAATACCAGGAAACAAAATTAAAGATGAGAAAAGAGTCTCTCTTTCCCCTATGTGTGCAACCACAAAGAATAATAGCCCAATGTGTTTTGGTTTCCTCAGTGAAGAAGACTGTATGGCATTTTTTATCACCTGACAATTTAAACTCTCAGGGTTAAGACAAATAGTTCCCATGGAATGTACATTATTTTAGCACACATTAGGCTAATGATCCTGCAGTTATTTTTGATATAAAATACTTTAATCATGAGAGTACAGATAATTCCAGCATAAAATATGGCACCACAGCAATATCACAGTTGATGTCAGAAAAAAACAGGTTTAAACACAAGGTCAAAAGGAGGGTTGAGAGAAACTGGTGCTCAGTTATAGTTTAGCCTGAACAATTCTATTTGCACTGCAGGTACCCTTCAAAATGACCACAAGTAAATAGAATCTTTTTGCTTCTTTTTGTGAAAGCTGTCATATCCAAAAGATGTCTTCACTAGCCCCATGCAGAGATAATTGTCCAAAATAAACCTCAAGAAGAGACACCTTTTAAAGTACTTCCTGCAATAAGAAACGTAGTCTGACCAGGTCTGTATTTGCCAATGTTCCTTTCAAGTGCTATTTAATTTTTTTAAGGCTCTGTCCCTTTATCCTAATTGTATTTTTTTTCACTTTTCTAGTTGGACTCATGCTGCTTTTGTTGAAGGAGTATTGTTAAACCTCCAGATTTTCTTCTGCATAATACTCAGCACTGAAGAAAGATTTTGGGGGTGGTGTCTTTCATTGCGCTACTTGCTGTCATTGAGTTTGCCATGGATAAATCTGACCTCTCAGCAGCCAGCCCTGATTGGGTTACACTTTTGTCCCATTGCTGTGAGGTTTTTTTGTGGTATGCAAGGCTGGAGCAATCACAGTTCATTTCAAAAGCAGACTGTTAGAGAAAGAGGCATTACAAATACAAATCATAGTCTGTGGGGTTCCCTATCAAATGTAATGGTTTCAAGGCATGCCTTAGAAAATGTTGTTATCTCTTGGACTGACAGGTGTTGCAGGCAACCACCGGCAACCACCTTCTGACAGGCTTTCAAGACTTTGGAGAGAGTGGTGGTTGTTCTTCATTCACAAGTTTGCTAGTCAGAATCTTGTCGCAGTAACTACAGTTGGGTATTTTTTAGAATTACAATCTACAGCTAAGCAGTCTACTAGGAGGAGTGATAGAAATGAAAGATGCATGTATTATTATAAAAAAGTTACAGATGTTTCTGAGTGGAGGGTATTACAAAATTGGAGCAGAGACAGTTCAAGGATTTGCGTTTAACCCTATCTTGTAACAAAATACATTACGTGCCCATGAATTCTGAGGAAACAAAATGTTGAATCTTGGTGATGATACACACTGAAAAGCAAAGCCATAAAAAATAAGTAGTCTCGTATTTTCCAGTTCTGGCCTGGGGAGTGGTAAACCTGGTCATACTCCAACATGCTGCAGCACAGTCCATATGCAGAAATCCCAACAATGAAAACGTTTGCACAAATGTTCATGTCCATAAATATTCTAAGTGCTAACCCAAACTTGGATGCAGGTTTCATTTTGCCATTAGATTCTTTCCACTCTGAAATGCTTTGGAAGTTTTTACCCCCATTCTATGCCCCTCCAATCTCTGCCTCTAACACACACAAATGACTTCCCTAGGATTTGCCAATAACTAAAACGGAGCATATTTTCTGCAGAGTGCCAGATGGTGCTTGTGAAGAGCAGACATGCAGAAGGTTCCTAATTAAAGCTTAAAACCTGGAGATGAGAAATGGCAGATGCAGTCTGGTAGGTGCTCAGATAGTGGGCACACCGGCGGACTGCCTAACGACCTTTTTGAGAGCACCCTCACACCCATCCTGAGGGAACTCATAATGACAAGAGGCAGTTAATTTAAAGCTAATTGAGAAATCTCTATCCAGTCTTAGCACAATGAAATAAGGTGCCAGACCTCAGCTGGCGTTTGCACCCTGACAGGAAGAAAATGGCCAGAGTGGGGCTGCAAAAGCTGCCACCTTATTCTCACCCCAGGAAACAAAGCAGCTGAGCCCTTCAACTTTTATGGTTTCAGCAGCACTTCAGCCCATAAATAAGAATTGCTGAGGGGAATCACTTATGTCTAGGAATAGAAATGAAGCCTTTAGCCTCATAAAGGCTGTTTCTTCAGTAGTAAGATCTCAAGGAGCTGAGGAGTAAAATTAGTGCCTTGAATGGGTGCCTGCCAGGACAACCTGATGGCTGTCAGCCATGCTTAGGCGAGAGGAACTCCTGGAGCTATTGTCTAGGTTACTGCAGTTCCCTCATCTACTGGAAGTATTGGGTTTTATCCTGGCCCTGCTGCCCTCTGACACCTTTCTTACCTAGATTTTCTATGACACAAAGTGATGCACCAATGACTTCTGCTTCTACTCTTTGATATTTTAGGGCAGCAGGCAAGGAGAAATACTTGCACTATCTTGTAATACGTAACTACCATTTAGTCTTGAAAACTCATTGCCAACATCTTCACTGTAAAGCTGGTTCCTACACTGAGTGTAACCACAAGTGGTTGGAGGGCAGGAGATGCCAGCATAAAGCACAGTGTCTGTACAGCCAGAACGCTCAACTGGCTTCAGCTGCCCAGACATTCTTCACATCTGCTGCTTTGCCTTGCTGCAGAGCAGGTGGACAGTGGTTGACTGCAGGTCTTGACATCTGCATTGCTGACATCTGAGGCAGCTCTTAGGACAATGAATAATTTGGTCTTACTCCTAAAGCACTATCCTCATCAAGGAGGATCTTGTGTCCTCAGTCTCCCATGAGGGTCCAGTTTACCTCTTCAGTTTGTACCAGTTGAGCCTTTGAAAATCCAAGGTCTCCATGAAAGCGCAGCTGGAACAAGTGGCAGTAATCAAAGGGTGAACAGCTCAGCGACTGTTGCTAAACTGCTACTCAAATAAAGTTAGATAATGAGCTCCAGGGCAATTCATTGAGAAGGTTGTTTAAAGGCATCACAATGCTTATATCACAATGTAGCTGAGGATCCCAAATAAACACATTATGTCCTTCCCGCCACTCTGGTCTGCCAGTGAGTTTCTTTCCTTGTTGACCTTGCCTCAGTTCTGCCCAAAGTCATGTGTTCCTTGCCATTATTTTGAACAAGCTTTCAGATTTGCTAGAATGAAGAAGTATTCTTAACATATAGTAAATATATTAGAAGAATTTCTGTATCATGATGAATCACTAGTTTCTCAGTCACAAACACAAACACCAATTTGCCTAAATGCCTCAGCTTTCAAGAATGTGTTGCCCATTGACTCCCAAACACATGGGTAAAGTGTGAGGAGATTTTTGTCACAATTTTGGAAGGGATGGCAAAATTTGAGCTATATCTCTGCCTCATGTTACGGACCAGTCACAACTACTAGATTGTGGGTGTTCTTGAGCTAAACGACTAGCACTTACTCTAGCACAGAACTGGCTCAATATAATTGTTTCAAAAGATTCCTACCTTTTCTTGCCTCTGGCCACTCATTCTGATCCCAAATAACATTTAGTCTCACTCCCTGCTGGGCCACTGATACAGCGATGTGTGGAACTATGCTCAGGGCCAGGTCAGGGATTCAGACTGAACCTCAAAGCCTTCTTTCTGTTTGTTTGTTTTGGAAAACACAATACAGAGAAACTATTTGAGAGCAGGATTTTTCTCTTTCTGAGGAAGCCAAATGTTTCCAACTTGTAAGCAAGTCCCAGCTACTGCACACAGATAAAATGATTGGAATTGCTTGAGTTTTATTTGCTATTATTGGTACAGAGCTGACCCTTTGCACCCACTGAAGTTATGGTCTAGACAACAAGTGTTTTATAAACTGTGAGGAGTAATCCAAGAAGTAGGTGAATGTACTCACATCCTCATTTTCCCCACACTGGTTCTTTGGCTAATACTTACAGAATTATGGGTGTCCTATAAATACATATTACTCCTGCATAAGCACACCATAAAATATGCTATAGCAAATGGTAACATTTATGAAATTGAGTGAGAGAAAGGAATGGTTTCATTTCTTAGAAGTTTGAAAATCCTTAAAAACATGATGAAAAGGATTTGCAATGGGAGTAGATTAATAAAATTCCTATTCTAACAGAGTAAATTAGGCATGAAAGCAATATCACAGAACTGAAAAAGAGCCTGTCTCATCAGAGAGCTGGAGAAATGAACAGCAAACTAATCTGCAGGGTGCAGAAAGTGTGAGATAAGTTCAGCAGAACAGGAAGATTTAATTAAAGACATATACAAGCCAAATTGCAAAGCATGTGTTATTCCACTTTTGAAATGCTTGGGAAAGACAGCCATTAGCAAATGGTGGGAAAGAATGCATGAGAGCTGCGGAATAGCAATCATAGCCAGTCAGCGGCAAGGCTGAGGGAGCCTCCAGGGGAGAATGAGACACAGTAAAGTCAGTTCAGGGTAGAAAAGGGCAACCTGAATTTGACACTTACTACTGTCCCTATAGGGACAACCCCACTCTCTCAAACCTGGATAAAAGAACTCATAGGAGTAAGTAGTAGAAAGCAGCAGAACAGCACTTGGCTCCAAGCAGAGAAAAAAGTCAGGGCCTGATTCCTCAGCAAGGTCATTGGTCTCAGCCCAGTCAAGAGCTGTGTTTTCACTCTACAATATAAGGAACTGTGCACTCTACAATATAAGGATATGTGCATTCTGATAACATAAAAATTAGCTGTTAATTCTTCCTGGTCTGTTAAATCTGATTGTACAGTGATTTGCAATCATGATTTTCTGGACACTAATATTGCGACTTCTGTGACAGCATTTCAATGTCATCTGTACATGGAATATGCAGAAGGATTGATGTTTCATTTTGTGTAGTTTTACTACTAATAAATTAAATGCTAAACTCAGAAAACCTCCTTCATTACTACAAGCTCAGCTGTTTCCTAAAACAAAACAACCCTTCCAGCTATTAGACCTTGCCATTGAGTGTTCCTTAAAATTTCAGATGAGTAAAGGGGTAGCATGTGCTATCTGAGCTGCATTTCAGCCTGCAGACTTTTTTGCTCTTGGCAGCTTTACTGGTTGTTCAGCAGCAGGAATGGCTTGTAGGTCATCACAATTGTGTCCCTTCTTGAGCTGATGGGAGTTTGGTGAAGAACACTGCTGCCAGTTCTTGCATAGGAAGCAGCATGTGGAGAGCCTGCTTGTGCAAAGTCTTTCTCACTTTGCAGTGTCACTAGCTAAGATTACTAATTCAGCTCAAATAGTCCTCCAGATGTCATTCTCTGTCAAGAAGGAAAGAAATATGTAGTTTCTTTATTAGTGAGGAAAGAAAATGCTTGGTGTTCGCCAAGAAATCTTCATGAAGTGAAAAGAGATTTGTCACTTAAGAAACAAAAGCTCACAGCTCTTTGAGCTATGAAGAATAATCTACCCAGAAGAGAGAGCAGGCCATGTAAATGCAATAGCAAGAACACAATGGCTATAGAAAATGAAATAGACTCAGAAAATACCTAAGTCAAATTCCTCAATGTGAGTAATGGACTAAATAGCATACTGATGGCAAAGTTAGCTGGTTTTGTGGTCTGTTATTGATGGTTTTTTGGTTTTGGTTTTTTTCCCCTCTGCTGCTCAGGGAGGCAAATTGGATTTCTGCATATATTCATTCTCTGAGTGTGTTAGTTCCAAACAATCTTAGCTTATACAATATGTAAAGATTTTGTTTTCACTTTGTGGTGTTACCTTGCAGTTACTGTTTTCAGTTGAATACATTTACTCATTGAAGCCTGGCGGATCAAATGGGCTGCGTTTTGTCTGGCTGACAGTCCACCCTGAGCTGATGTTAATAGTGGTTGTAAAATTGATGAGTCTGTGTATATGTGCAGAAATACCAATGAGATCAGGAAGAATAAATATACAACTAGATTAAAAAATGAAGGATTTTTTTAAAAACAACTCAGGAATCGAGGGAGAATTTGTACTGATAATTAACAATTTGAGGAGATGGTGCACCATGTGTCAAGCAGAGGAAACAGGTAAAAGAAATCAAATGATGGTGTCTGTCTCTGTAAGTTGCTGGCACATATTGGAAAGGAGAATTCATGCCAGCTCTCTGAGCATGATTTCCTACTGGGCAAGTCCCAGCTACTCTGCTTAGATTGGCATCATGCCCAAGGTCAAACGGCTTCTTGCAGGTGGAGCAGCGAAGCAGCAGGCTGGGCATGGAAATACCCACCAAACACAGTTTTGGTGCTCTATTCATCTTCCCCTCCCCCTCCTGCTTCTTCTCTTTCATTCTGTTTGACACAGTCACCTCCAGCCTCAGGCTCATCTCACACACATCAAAACAAAGTCCTGCTCTGATTGAGTTCTGTTTCAGCAGCTTCATTGGCTTATGTGCTTGAAGACATTTGAATTTCCTGTCAGTGTGGGTGGTGCCAGAAATTTTCTTATGCTTTTTTCTAAACTTGTAATTAAGACAGCACAGTAGTTCTTTGTAAAAAGGCTGCTTTCAAGATTCTCATCAGGCAAGCAATAGAGATGGTGCCCTGCAGATTTTGGTTCTTGCAGCAGTCTAGGAATTCAAGACCATGAATTGTCTATATAGGGGCCATTTCTATTTCTTGTTAAAAATTGCACACACAAACAACAAGTTATAATCCTAATAAACACAGATATAATGTGTTTTTTCTTTTCTTAAAAAAAAAACAAACAAACCACATTTTTCAACAGTGCTTTTTCATTTCTGTTATTTCCTTTTTTTTTTTTTCCTTGTGTTACTTCTTTATCTACTGTCAGGTAAAAAATATTTTTAAGAAGGCCAGTACGACACAAAAAATTCATTAAAAAACCTGCCCCTTCCCATCATCAGCGAAATAAAAGAAAAAATCCATTACGCTATCATTACAATGAGAAAAGAAAACCTGCCTGAAGTTTCACAGCAAAGCAGATTCAGACCATATTCTGAAACAGCTGAAATAGATGGTTAAAGAGAGAAATTAGAGTATTAATGAATATCACAGTAGAGGTCTGTGAGGTTAGGTGGAGTAATGTTCTAAATTTTTAAAATAGGACTGGAAAATATCAGACTGTGTGAAGCTGCCATGGCTGACAGCTCACATCTGAACTGAAACTAGGGCCTAATCCTGTCAAAATTTCAAAATCTGTATTGTTGAATTTCATCCCAAAATAAAATCACCAGGGAAATTGTCAAATTTGTGATTGCCATCTTGAGAAGCAGAAAACCTCTTATATTTCCTCCCATTTTGGGCTGTGTCTGAATAAGAGACATACAAAAAGATTAAACTGAAGCCATAAACTCAGGAACTTTTGACCCTGATTGAGGCATATTGCTGTGTATGGAAAGAGCATTTAAAATCTGGTATTTTAGATTTGCTTGCTGAAGAAAACAGTGACAGCTGTGAAGTTCAGAACTGCATCTGGATTTTGTCCAAATAAAGTTTTTATTGGCTTATGTGGATAAAAGCATTCTTTGAGGTTAAAGGAGTTGTTTATTTCATGAAATGCTGTATGGGTACAAAAATGTGTATGTTTATGCATAATTATGCATATAAAGGGATAATAATAATAACAACAAATACAGACATCAGTGGTGTTTCATATAGGATATTCATTTCAGCCATAATTACTAGATAAATTAAGCCTATTTCTTACACTTTTAAAATAGCACCCTTCCTTATGGAGCAGTTTAAAAAAAATGTTAACTCCTAGCTCAGGACAGGGCTTGTACCAGTGAACCAAATGAGTCACTAAGGAAGAAGGTCTCAAACTTGACACCAAACTTCACATGGCTATACAAATGTAAGCACTGAGCTGTGAAACACAGCTCATATTGTTGCTTATAAAGAAACTGTTGTTTTTATACTTTAATTCCCTCAGCTTTTGATGTGGGAAGAACAATAACCTTCACACAGCTAGATAATTGCTTTAACCAAAAGCTCTGAGCACAATGCCATCTCTTAGTGACATTCCACTATTAGTTCATAGATGTTATCATAAAATTAATTATGTTCCCTATGAGAGCCCTTAACACCGATTTTGATGGCTATCTTATTGATTGGCTATTGAACTCCTCATTGTACTGGTTCTACAAGGTCCCAGCCTGACTATGCAGAGAGCTTTTGCCCTGGGCTAGCTGTCAATCTCCATGACTAGGCACCTTGCAAAGGTCAGGGCTACCTAAGGCTGGCTGAGGGTGTACTGCATTTAACTCAACTGAAAGAGGACTTAATTAGGACAGAAATAATACATTTGCTGAATTTCCTTTCATTAGGAGGTTATCCAGCTGATGATGAGTAAATTCAGGAAATGGGCTGTCTGTTCTTATCCCTCATAGGGATTAACACTGAAATGCCATGGCTTGACAGAGAAAAGAAAACCCAAATCATAAAGCAAGACAGGCAAAGGAATGCTGGCAAAGTGATGTGAAGGCAGCAAGCACGTTTGCAGTCATTGGATCCTATAACCAGACTTCTACAAGGAGCAAAGCACTTGCAGCTCCCTCTTCAATAGCAAGTGTCTCTGAAATGAAAAGAAAGCACAGGAATGTGGTTTTCAGTGTCAGGTACAGGTACTCTACACTGTGTGAGAGAGGATGGTAGGACCAGCACTGGGAAGTCTAAGCAGTCATGGAAAGTAAAGAGTGAGTACAGGGCAATGCAAAGCTGGTGCTTACTTGCTCTGCCAGTCTGGAGTTCAGAAGATAAGTCCTAATCTTTTGAATGCTTTATCAGCTTGGGACATTGTACTAGCAGTCTCTTCACCTGACCAATTGCTGAAATAAGAGCTCCAGCACCTTGTTTCTGGTGCAGGTATCTATCCATGCTCCCAGGCACAGCCTGGCCCCAGTCTTCCAGTGCCTGGCCTCTTCCTCTGTGCTGGAAAGTAGTGCCTTTCAGTGCCTCAGCAGGCAGTGCCATGGTATCACCTCTGCATGGGGATACTTTTAGCTTGACTACTATGGGCACACGGCCCAACGGCAAACAGCATAATGTCCAAATGTTTCTGGCTTCACAATGCTGCACTAATAAGACTACGCTGTCAGTTAAAAGCTATCCTATGCTTTATATCTCAGTTTTTTCTTTCTTCTTCCACAGCATAACTTCAACCAGCTTCTTGACACAAAATTCTCATTCTAATCATAGCCTATAATGAGTTTGCTTTCCAGAAAGCTGCTTATGACTCTCTGACTGTTGAAAGCAGGGAAAATATTTATTGCTTTGTATATAGGTCCTCAGCACTATAATTTTCCATTAGCCCTATTGTGTTGGTTTTCACAATTTGCCCGAAGTTTCTGAATGAGCAGAAGACCACAACCAACCTGAAAACCAAGCAGAAAGAGAAGCCTACCCCATTATACATGCTGATGTCTGTCAGTAGCCACTCTTCCATGGATTTAACTATTTAGTTAATGTACATTGTAGGGTCATTTGGGCCAGAAGAGTAGGTACAAAAGGCACCCAAGCAGAGGTTGCAAGGAGAGGGTGTGCAGGGGAGGTGCCAGGGCCTGCCCTAGCAGGGGACACTACAACGCTCCAGGCAGAGGGGATGTGCTTCAGTGCCAGGAAGGAAAAAAGAACTGTTTTGTGCCTGTATGAGTGGATGCAGGGGTGGAAGGCAACACGTAACATACTTCCCGTGCCAGGAAGTAATTTCATCCTTTTCCTGGAGCAGCAAAATTCAGTTTTTATATGTGGTTCAGAGACACTTGAGCCCTCCTTGCTAGTGTAATATAATTCAGTGACAGCAGGCTGAGTTGAGTTCTAGCTATGACAGTAGGACAGCCTTTTTGGTAGTACCAGCATATCAAAGAAGTTTGTGACATCCATTGGTCTCATTCGCAGGAAGGCGAGATGAGAGACAGTTGGGAAGTTATTTTTGTAGCAATCTAAGCAAAATGGAAAAGGACATCTCCTTAGTTGTCTTCTCAAGTATGCAGTGGTCATAACGAACAGTGTGGCTTTTCTATTCATCCTGTGTTTCTGAACTTTGACCTTAATTTGAAACTGTGTGGAGAGTCCTTGCAGCTCATTTTTCTCTTTGCTATTGTGCCCTTTTTTCCCTTACTAAAATTAGAATATTAACTGAAATCTGAATTTGTATCTGGTTGGAATCTAAATTGAGTAGAGAGCCATAGTTTTCCGGTTTTTTACAATCATAAAATGACATGGCTGAGAGGGCAAAATCTAATTGTGTGGGGATTTTTTTAAAAATATCTTCCTGCTTCTGAACTTAGTTTTGTGTTCTAATAGGCTCAAATACAGAAAGCATTTCTAATGAAATAACTAGAATTTCATGTCTGATTATCAATGCATACTTGTAAGAAGAAATAACCTAGAAAACAACTGGGATTGGAGAAGCATTCTAAATTATACGTATCTAGTTTCTCTCAGCTGATAACATTTTTAGCATTTCTTGGGTCTATTAATTTGGTATTTGGTGCAAAGCTTCAGATTCTAGTGGCACGAGAGAATGCATTACTGTTCCTACAGCAGAGAAGTAAAAATGTCAGCAGCAGATTTGACATTCAGTACTACAAATGGTGCTCTGCGTGGTAACACTGGGTTTGTTCCAGACAGCAATTTTGTAAATCCTGCCAGTTTTTAAACACACATGTAGTCCTAGAAGTTTTATGGAAAAAATGTGCTGGAGAAAATCCATAGGAAGGCTCTCAGTAGGGTGGGCATGAGGACTTTTAAGCAGCTGTTGCATCTTGTAAGGTGCGAAAGACAGTCATATTACAGCAACTGCCTTATGTGTGCTGTTAGTTTTTTAGCCTGAATTGGACAGCATGGTGTTGGTGACAAAGCTCCTCTTGATTTCATTTGTAGAAGATGAGTTTAAGTCCTCATCTGACGTTCTTGGAAAAAGCTTTTGTTGACTTCAGCAGATAGATGAAGACTGATCCGTCTTTGCTTTGGTCATTTAACTGAGAGGCCTGGTTTGGGAGTTTGGTGACTCTTGATTCTCGATTTAAGCAACAACAACTGTGATATGGGCACTTCTGGAGGCTCCCTGAATGTGGAGCTGAGATAAATACCATTCCATCGATGCATGTTTCTTTTGCCTGAGATGGCTGGGCCAGCTGTGTGCCTTACCCAGGAGCCTTGGTTTGTAGGTAGGGCTGGAGGCTGAGTGTGTGTTTCATGTGAGAATCCCCTGCTTCACTTGGTAATGGGTCAGTGGGAGCCCAGAGACTTTGGCACTTTAAAAGTCATGTACAGAGTTCTCCTGGAAGAAGTTATGCTTGATTTCTAAAGAGGGTACAATGAGGAGTAGCAAAACAGGTTATTCCTTTATTTTTGAGCTATAAGGTTGAGCAAAAAAAAAAAATCATTGCTTAATGGTATAACTAATATGCTAGTATCAAAGAAAAAATCATTGCTTAATGGTATAACTAATATGCTAGTATCAAAGAAAATGGTCACTTCCTTTGTATTTGTATGCAAATTTGCTGTATTCTTCTATTGCAATATTATAAAATAATTTTTTAAAATTATATCAAAATAATATAAAAATAGTCTTGGGATGCTGTCTGCATCAGGTTAGTCTCATTTCATGCAGATTACAAAGCCACAGAATTATCTGCAGGTAGAGATGAAAAGTACTGTCAGAGTAATTCTTCCCTGAGCAAGCCTGCTGGTGTCACAGACACTGTCCTACCCCAGTTGTGGTTCCATATGGCTCTAAATTGTTTTTTTTAGGCAAAGGTCACATCGTGATATCAATTACTGGCTACTACCTGAAAAATTTAATTTCATGCTCTGCAGTTGGTCTGCTTTCTTCTCTTCTGTGATTGGCAACTGTTTCCCTGCTGGTAACTGGAATAGCTCATTTACTTGAAGTGATTAAACCCCAGAAGCTAACTGATTTGGTAGGGCAGCTTTGGGTTGCTAGAATAACCCATGGAGCTCTTGCGCAAATGAATTTGAATGAATGGAATAAAAGCTACTTCTTGCCCTCTACAAGGCCTCTTAAGAAATTGTATTGTTTGTGATTTGTATCGTATCAATCTCCTTCTTGTCCAGTTGGTGTTTAGTTAATGCACTGGGTTATGAAAACTGGAGGAAATTAGTGAGTTAAGAGGTGCCTAATTTTAGATAATAAGGCATCAAAGCCATGTTAATGTAACTAATTTTTTAACACAAACACTTTCACTTGAAGATCAGTCGTAAAATCTTTTATGTCTTTTAGAGGCCTCTGAGGAAATTCTTAAACAGCTGGTTTGCATTTCAACAGATCTTAGTTCTACTACAGACGTAGAAACATCTCTAACATTATTTCTTTTAGAAGTGTGCTGCTCCCAAGAGTAATGCAGCTGCTGTCACTGGATCCTGAAGTTCTCCACTGGCATATTGGAGGCTAGTGCTGATCACTTTCCTTTTCATAAGACTATGCACTTGATCACAGCCAGTCTCCAGAGGAAGCAGCAACATCTAGGTCTACACAATGCCTACCCAAACAGGGTTTAACTCTGGTCTTTTAGTTTTGAAAGCCTGGCCCAGAATCACTCAGTTGGAGCCATGAAGCAGCTCCAAGGCAAGGAACAATGAGAACATATGAAACTTTCCATTTCCTCCTCTGCCCAGGTATACTGACCAGGTGGACTCCACACTGGCCATTTCCCAGCAAAGCTGTTCTCTGCCTTTGTCCCTCTCCAGCCCTGCTCCCAGAGGCAGGGGATGCAGGCATGCATGCTCTCAGACTTCACACAGCAAAATTCATGGAGTTTACTCTCTATCCAGGAACTCTCCAAGGCAGAAAATATCAGAGCAGATGCTCAAGCATTTTTACAACACTTCAGATAAAGAACAACAACTGTACATCAAGTGGTGATCTAAAGGTTAATACAAAGAACACATTTGTCCTTTGAAAGCAATGAGATTTTTCTCATTTGAAAGGACATATACATACATGTACGTGCTTTGTCGGATGACAGCCGAAATCCATCTTTTGCCTTATTTGTTTTTTTTCAACTTCTTAATGAAATTTCAAATGTTTCAGGCACACACTTGTTACAAATAGCTTTACTTAAGATATTAAGGTAATATTGTGTACTAAAGCACTAAAGCACTGAGTTGCCATAGTCAGGCTTTGTTGGTAGGAATGAAATGAGTTGCTAATGGTTTGGCACCGAAGTATCTTAGACTGCCTGCAAGACATTTGCAGGTCTCAGAGAAATGCTACAGTTCTGGCCTCTAGAAGGTGAGGCAATTTTCTCCACTCATTCCTTTTGTGGAGGCCACCCTTGTGTCACTTCCAGGAGTTATTCAGTAATGTTTGCCATTTCTTCTTACCTTACAGTCAGCATAGAGTTGGAAGGTATCTGTTCTGGCAAAACCAGAGCACTAACACTCACAAAGCAATTTGACAATTTTATCACTGATGCTTACTTGCTTCCAAACTGTGAAGCATCCCTAGAACTAACTAAACTGCAGACTGCCAGTGTGCAATCACTGAGATAAACTACCTCAAAAATAACAGAGTGAATAACAGTATAATTTAAGTACAATGCATTAAATTGCATTTATTTTGTGCAGCCAATAGAAAAGCAGAGATATAAAGCCATTCTCAAAGCGTATTTAGCTTTTAAATCTTTCGTGCAGCATGTGCCACAGCCCATTAGAGATTTAAAGTAAGGGATGCTTTTTGTTTTTTCTGTAGAATGAAATTACTTAGACCTCCTGCAAGGTGTGAGCTAATACTTCAGGAACACTCAGTTTCTATAGCATTTCATGAATGTCACCAAATCAAATGCCTGAAAACACATGGGCACCTGCCAATCAATCCTTCATTTTTCTCCCATCTTAGCTTTTATAATGACTACTAAAGAAACCTCCAACCAGGTTCAAGCAAGCCTTTTTGAAAGAATCCAAATGTGAACTATAAATTCAGTTCTTTGCCTTTGTTGAGAATTTCCAGTATCATAAATCCTAGTTCACATCTGGAAATGGGTTCTTCAGAGTTCATTTGTTATTTGTCTAAGGAGAGGTCTCCATTGACACAGAGGGGATTTAGACACTGGGTAGGAAGTAAGTACCAATTCCCTTTTGTATCATTGTAAAGGTTTCCCACAGCTGCCTATGATGAAAAGAACTGGAATAGCAAGCCTTACTGCACATGCTCTGTAAGGACTCTAGGCACTCCCCATATTTTTAGCATCCTAACAAGATTTTCATGTGGAAAAGGAATTCTTGAATCTTGCATCATAAATACTTAGAGGACATCAAGGATCATGCTCATTTCCAGGAGAGGCAGTAGAATACTTTAATAATTAATTTCAATTCTAAAATATTTTTTTTTCAATTCTTCTTTCACCCTTTCTAACTCCTCTTTCAAAATGAAAGTCAAGACTCACAGCTGGAGCAAATAAAATGGCTATATAGCAGTGCTTTAAAATTAGCATGGTTAAATTTCAGCTCAGAACTAATAGAGCTATCTGTAGAAAGCATTGAACCTCTTGCATCTGTCTCATAATGGAAAGAACATAAGCAGCTCCCCTACTGAAAAAAAAAATCAGAAAAAGCCACCATCTACCCTTTTCCTGCATCCAGCAGCTAGTGTTTGTTCTAGCTTGGTAGTGAAAGGCGATTCCTTCCCCTCAGCATCACATTATCAAGTAGCTTCAGGTTGTCCTTAATCACCTTATTATTTTTCTTGTTCAAGGTTTAGATTAAATGATTTAACAATGCCCATGTGATTTCCCTATAAAGACTGTGGAATTGGAATCCATATGCTGTAAGTTAGGACACACCAGAATGGGAAAGCTGAACATATTTGTTGCACTACAGCATTAACAGCAACCTTACTTCCCCCCCTCCCTGTTTTCACCTGCCCTTCACCAAACCCTCTTTTCCAAAACCATGTAGCCATATGGTCAGGGTTATAAAACATCAAGGCCTCTGCCACTATAGTAATCCTAATAAAAAATCCAAGGTAGAAGCCTTCACAAGGCTTAACCTTCTTTTACATTTGATCCCTGGAGTGTTTAGCTCTGCAGTTTTTAAACATTGCTCACATCCTCCATAAAAAATGTTTCCTATTTAAATAGTAAAAGATTTACTACATGAACATCCTTGTCCCACTGCTGTATTACACCTCCCCAGGGACAAAACACCAACTGGGCAGTGTAAAACACTTGCCTTACTAATACCATTAAAGAAGAAGCAATCTTGAAGAGCCTGACAGCATACAAACACCTGGTCTCTCTTTGAAGTCAAAAGAGTCTCTACAGGGCCAAATAGATTTCAGCTAGGAGCAACAGATGTCTTTCCCCACAAATGATACTGTTCTGCCTTAGGACAGCACAAGAAGCCAGAGACCTGCATTGCTCAGAGAACCAGTATCCCTTCTCAAGCCGTTGCCAGCTTTGAGAAGGTCTCAGGAGCTCTGTCTGCTGGGGCAAAATGGGCTTTTCCTCCCAGCCTAGGAACAGTCCTTAGCATCCTACAACCACATCTCTTCCCCAGGCAGGGCAGCAGACTTCTTCAGGTAGGTCTGAGTGGCACTGCTGGGTTATTCTGTTCAGGCCAGACTATATGTCTGTCCTGCACTAAACCTGCCTAAACATGTGCTGTGTATGCATTAGGGAGTATTTTGGGGCAGCCAACATTTTCCTCTGCCATGGACTCCCCCTGTTTCTGGTACACCAGTGGAGTTAAATATTACAGTGCTTAAGATGCCCAGGTGGCTTATATGGCACAAATACTTGTCCCAGGCTGCCTGCAGAGAAAGGCAGATAATTATATTTCCAAGATGTGCTTTGTATCAGCTTGGGCTAGAAACAGATATTATATCCTAAAGACTAATGAATGTGAAAATTAGACCCTTGGGTATATGTAGGAGCTAAGGCCCTGTGAAGAGCATTTGCAGCACCTTTACTTTAAGCCAGGTCTAAGTACAAAGAGAGATCTCCAAAATTATCAAAAGTACTGTAGAAAATATGTGGTTTCAGATGTCAGCATGAAACTCTGACTCTACTGACGCTTACTCATTCCTGTTTTAAAAGACTAGTTGTCCATTAAAAATAGATTTTAATGTTCCAGCTCCTTTTTCACATTGTATTGACAATTATATTGTTCAGTCTTCGAAATTCTCTGGAGATCTGACATGATTCAGTAAAAATCTGTCTGTATTTGCAGACCTACTTTGAAAACTTCCAGCACTGAAGCTCACCAGCACAGCTATAAGCTTCCCCCTTATTCTCTTTACTATAGGTAGCTTCTGCTGTTTCTGTACTGCAGTAGCATTTGCTGACATTTCCATGGGAATGTCATATATTATGTAGCACTCCAGGCTTTGGTTAGCAATACTTGATACATCTTGAAGCAGTTAAATTCCTCATACCATTTTAAAGTTAAAACTCCATTTCATTTAAAAGCTGGACTCCTAACTGGTAACTTGTCTGCAATAGTGGGTGGCAGGTCAGTGCAATTTGAAATGGCTAGGACAGAGAAGGAAACCATGAAAAATGGAGCAATTACACTCCAGGTCAGGGTTTGTTATTGGGTGGCATGGTTTCAATTTGGCACTGAAGCATGGCAACAAGTCTACAAGGCATGTTCATGCATTTTTGTTATTTGCCATTTGTAAGCAATATTTGAGGAGGGGGAAGGGGAAATGTAGGAGTTCAATACAGCTATCCTGAAGGCTTTGTTTATGAGACCTTTTTTTTCTTTTTTTCCTTTTTTCTTTTTAAGGAAAAAACCCTAGGTTTGAAATAAAAGTATCTATGTGAAACTTTGAAAATAGTGAGCTGTTTGCCAGATTCTAGATCAAAGGTGCTTGAATAGATTGATACAAATTTTTTTTTAAAAATAAAAAATGCACATCTGGCCTAAGAATCGGTCTGCCAAGTTTTAGCTTAATGAACTTTGAAACCAGCTTCCTACTAGCAATTCTCTAGACCCAGGTTTCTAGTAGAGCTGCTGAACAGTATTTATAGCCAGAAGGCACTCGTATAATGACAGTGGTTCTGTGCTAGCAACTAATTGACAGACTCCTGATACAGTGTTGTTTTGTGCAAACAAAACTGGTTTTAATTTGTCCGCCATCGTTCATCCGCTGGCACATGAAGCTTAGATGTTAAAATTTTATCACATCAGAACAAGTTAATGCAGCCCTAAGTCCAGCAGTGGAACACACATCTACAGCCATCTGTTTACACAGTACAGCTCTTCACATGTTTTACCATTCCTCTTGCTTTATTATGTAGACCCAAATTTGGTTGGAAACTTAAAGGCTTTTGTTGAAGTTGGTGTTTGTTGGAAACACTCTTTTGTTCTGCACTTTCCTGACTGCCATATGGAAGGAACTCTTGACAGAGTTGAAAGAAGTAAAAGATCCTTGGTATGCTCAGCCTGGAGAGTTGAAGCCCATAGAGCCAGGTGCTCATGAAGAAAAAAGTATTTCCTGCCATAACTAAAGTGAAAAGCAAATTAAATAAACACGTATTAAAAATCCCTAACCATTTGAGTCTCCTCTTGAAACTGGGTTTCATTAAAATGACAAAAGGTTTGGAAAAAACTGATGGCACTAGCTTTGCAATCTGACACTTGGACACTTGCAAAAGGCCAACCAGAAGGGGAGCACTTATGTGCACACAGCTTCTTTGCCAAAGCAGGTGAGTGCATGGATGTCCAGTAAACCTTTTGGCAGATGCCCCTTGTGTGGACGAGTAAAGGCATTTATCTCAAATCCACTTATCTGAACTCTGGTAAACTTCACATGAGAAAGTAATTAAGCCTCAACACCATTTGTTTGAGATCCAGAGGAGTGATAGCACACAGAGAATCTCTATTACTAAGTGATTTCTCTTATTGCTTCTACACCTTTATTAAGGCTAGAAATGTCTTCCTCCTGGCTCATTTGATGCTCATACTCCAGATATTCCTAATTAGTCCTAATTATGAATTTAGAAGAGTTAAAACTATTCTGATTCAGCTTAGAGACACATTTGAAGACATGATGAAAAACACTTATGACTCCATCTATTGTAGTTTACAGATTTCCACTGACTCTAAAGGACCAGGACCCTTCAGTCAGACTCCCTGATGGATCCCAGGCAGATCTCTGTAACTGGAGACATCAGTATATGAACTAAGTGGACCAAGAGATTCCCACCTACTATTACTGGTAGAAGATCTGCCTAGTGGTTCTTGTGTTGATGGGCACAATTCACCCCTCACTGACTCCTTGAGCACATCCACCCTCCTCAGAGCTCCAACACTGTGGTAGTGAACTCTATCTGAGAGAGATCTCCACCTTACCCTCTGTCAATAGACCTTGTGTCTTAGAACTTAAGCACTCACAGACAGAAGGATTGGGGAATGGGATAATGGTGTGTTCTTTCAGAAGCACCACACATGGAGTTCACTGCACATTGTTTCTGCAAACCCTTTAGAGCTTGTTGATAGTGTAATGTGATGCTGAGTATGTGCAAGGGAGAAGCTGGGAAGTATTGTATAGGAAGATAAAGCAGTGCACCTTGGTATGTGAAATGCAGACACACCATTCATGTTTTACAGCCACAGCTTTTGTAAAGTGCTGAGTATCTAAATGGGCCACAGACTTTTACACTGGCACTACAGTACATTCTGTCTGGAGGTGTCCCTGCTTTGCAGTGTAGACACTGTAGAAAAAAACTCAGAGGTGCTGTTTCTACGTGTTTTTTTTAACCTCAAAGGAGAAAGAAAGATAAAAGGAGGTTTAGGAAAGGGGTCCAAAACCTGCTATGGTTATACAACCCTGACTACAGTAAAGAATTTATGACAATGATTTCCAGACTTTAAAAGATTTCAGCAGAACCGATTCAATTAAACAGATACTGTAACTTAAGCAAATTACATTCTTCCACAAATCACTTTTGTTAATAGATTTTTTTCTTTTCTGAAATGCCGTTGACCTGACTCAGGGTTTGCACACCCCAGTGCTAACATTCACATTTTTAAATTTATGGTCTTTCCTTTATATTGGTTTTAAAACCACCAGCATAACTGAACTTCCTTGGCAGAGGCCTGTGGAAATACATTTTCCAAGTCCCTATATGGAAGGTAGATTCACAGATCTTGTCTATAGGTAATGGGATTTGTGCTCTCTTTTACAGACAGAGAACTATGCCTTGCAAATTATATTTTTGTTGAAGCAAAAAAATCGTGTTTTATGATTGGTTGAAGTGACCGTGATGCAACATTAGGCCATGGTCAGAATAATTCAAGCCCTTTACTTCATTCTCTAGAGAACCATACTAAAAATAAAAACATTTTGCTCCTTTTCTCAAAGTTATAAAGTTGTGTGGGCACCAGATGATAAAAAGCATATGAAAAAGAAAAAAAATAAATTAAAAGTTCTCTGAAAGAAAGAAAGAATATAGTCCCACTGCAGGCTGGTCCAACTTAGAATAGCTAGCATTATAGCATCATACAGTAGCATTTCCTCCTTAATATAGCAGAGCTCACTGTGCTGAATGGTAAACTCTGTGCTTTGCAGTCACTTTAAGTATTGCTAACAGCAAGACGCTCCTGGGCTCACATCATGTATAAAATCTTCCTTGTTCTATACGGATCTATAAGAATGGATTCCTTTCAGCACCATTCGCCCAACAGATTTTACATTTAGATTACAGAGATAAACCTATAAATATTGCAATAAAAATCAGAAATCTGAAGGGCCATATCTTTCTAGGTATGGAAGAGTATAACCTACAGTGTCAGTTGAGTCTGCACCCCACCATGCTCCCAGGTGTACCAAATATCTGTGGGATTTCCTTGAAGAATTTACTATTGGCCAACAGGTAAGAGAGGCAGATTCTCTGTGGGTGCAGACTACAGAGAAAGGGAGCAATGATAATCTGAAAACCCACCTACACAAATTTTCTCAACATTATGAAAGAGTACGATAGCAAATGAGGGCTGGCAAGAGTAGTTATCATTTTTGGAAACACTTACGAACAGCTGTGGGAAGCAGCAATAACATATTCATCAAGGGAAAACTGATCCTATCTCTCAACGAATATTATATCTGTGTGCACTGAAATCCAGCATCTGCAAGAACTGTGACAATCATTTTCCAGCCAGTGCTGAACTAGTTCATGTCCACGGAGCACTGTCCTGCTTAAAATCTCTTCATTTAAACACCTAGTCCAAATGATTCCTGAGAATGGAAACAATAAGTGTATGCAAGAAGAATCTTGAGGGCTTTCTTCCAGTCCTCACCTTCTCCAGCCCTCACTCACAATTGGGTTATTCTCATCCCTTGCTGTATTATGTCCAATCTAGACTGGTAGTAATCTGTGGTACATACCGGACCTTTTTTAAATTATATAATAATAATGGCCAGTCTTCGCGAGTGAAGATCCGGGGAAGGTCTTTACACCTTCCAGCCTGCGCATTGGATTTTTTAGGTGAGACACAGTGCGCGCGGAACTGAGCCCACCCTTTAATCCTAAGGTTCATCTGCCAGGGCCAAGTGAGCTTGGACGGTGGCAGCGAGGTCCTTAGGACGTAGGTGGGTTGCCTTTAAGGGCTAACGAGCTCCACCTGCCCGGGAGTGGCCCTGACCGGGAATCGAAAGCAACATGCACATATCTGGCTTTTTAAGAAATAAAATTAGATCATTGCATAAACTGACCATTTGGTCCTTCAAAGAATAGCAAAAGAATTAGAGTTGCAAGCATATCATTTGCATTTAGGCAGTCTCCCACCTGCACTGCTGCTGATATAACATTTACAGTGACACTGTTTGACAGTTATCAGTGCTTTCTAGGTCTTTAGGAAGAATTGTACCAGCCTGTCTTGCAGTCACAGATGTCCCTTAATGAAAGTGTCAAGACTCTGGACTTCCCTACCTCAGGGCTGACTCTACAGAGATGTTGTCTATCCCTTGCTAGAAGGGATCTTCACAGTTTCCTGGTGGGGAGAGGAGGGAACTAGGCTTTCACTGCTTTCTTGCATCACTTTGGGAACCTGGGACAAAGAGCACTGTATCAGGAATTGTTGATATTTTTTGGTCTGTGTTTGGCCCAGCCACCATGAAAGTTTTGTTCTTTGCCTGCCAAGTTCACCGATAAACTGGAACTTTGCCCTTGGAGAGACAGTTTCTTGTACAAACTGTTTTAATTGCTGTTCTGTGATTGGCTGGTTGTCTGTAGAGGACATTTTGAAGGAGAAACTGAAGAGAAGAGGATGAAGTAAAGCCCCCAGACCCAAACAGATAAAAGTAAAACAGCAGAAGTGCGAGGGGAGTCCCAAAGTTCTCCTACATGTGCTGAAGGGGTGCACTCACATAATGGGGGAGGGACCGAAGGCCTCTGGCTGGGCGGTGCTGCCACACCGGCCCAGGGAGACATCTCCGGCTAATTGGATAAAAAATGCAGGTGGCTCATGCTCGGGGCTCTCAAGCTTCACATGAAGGACAACATTGCCTTTTGCGTGTACGCCTGTGATCTTTGTGAGCCTGCTGACCCTCCGAGGATGCAGCCTCTGCTATGGGGAATTCTGGTTATCCTGGGGTCGGTAAGACAATTTTGTAAAACAGACCTGCATGAGTGGAGGTTTCACTGAGGGCTTTGTTCACTCCTCTCCTTTCCTGTCTCTCGGGTTTCCATTTACTTGGCCACTTTTGTAATCAATATTGAGTTTATTGTTGAGCTTTCAGCAGTGTCTTGGTTTTCAATATTGGCATCCTTCGAACTCACCCCATTACAGGCATGTCTGGGCTTTCTCCTCTCTAACCTACAGAGCCCAATGTCATTCCTTTATGTTCCAAGTGTCTTCAAAATGTTGGTGGGACAGAAGTGTTTTGTTAATCTGCAAGGATACACATGGTATTGGAAATACCTGCTTCAGAAAATTCCGCCTTATGTCTATAAAATTAGCATCTTCCAAGGTGAACTCCCCATGAATATCTGGAAAATGTCACCATCAACTTACAATGAAGCCAAGACATGAACCTTGGCTGACCTGCTTGTGTAGTTCCCTATAATACTTCACTTCCTCACAGAGGTAGGTGAATGGTCTCAGAAACCAATGGACCTCTTGGTAAATCGTAAATCTGCTGGCTTGTTAGTTTGGGGGATTTGAGGAACAGATTTCAGGAAGTAGTGAGGAATAATGATGCTCTGGGATGTTTCATCATTTTCCATCCGCTAAAGAGTTTACACATGTTGTCTGCAACTTCCCCAGTGGATTTGAAGGGAGGAACTCGGCTATCTCAATGTTTAATTTTTGAGTTTTATTAATCAGAATTGTTTTTTAAATGATAGTACTCTGTAATGTCAGAACTGCCATATCTTCAATAAAGAAATAGGCTGTCCATACAAATAAAGTCAGATCTGATTAAGAAATAGTCCAGTAGAAATATATTCTTCACTGCAGCATCATTATATTGTTTCGTTTTTTCTTCTGGAGTATTCTCTTCCATATTTCCAAGCTGCAAATGGCTGACCTGTTTAAGAACATGTGGGAAATTCAGAGAGATATACAAAGACGGACATGCTGTGACATTGTCAGAAATGTTCATACATTTAGCTCATGGCTTCCTGCTGTTTGCTACCATCCTGGGGCTCCAGGTGGTCAAAACAGTAGTACTCAGCTAAATAGCTTTGAAGGTTTGTTAATATGCCATAGCATATTAACAAACTTGCCCATTTCTGAGCATGTATTTTTGTTTGATCAAAACAGATCAAACACAGACAGTGTGAGAGTGTGTCTTTTCAAAAGTTATTTAGACATGAAGAGAGTATGAGGTAGCTTCAAATGAATTGGTTTGAAGTTGATAATAGCCTTGTCATGACAGTTCAGAGTTCAGTGCAAACTAGTGTACTCTGCTAAAAGCAATCAAGATGCATATTAATAATTTGAAATCATATTCACCTTTTGAAAGGCTCTCTGAATTATTTGCATTTGATTCAGTATATTTTTTTCAACTGACACTTTCTTACCACCTTCCAGAGATCACGGTCCAGCAGTGCAATGACAACGTTGGGGAAGGACTTCTCCCTTCAGCATTCACAGCTAATTAGAAAGGATTCACTGCAATATCTCATCCCTCTGCCAGTATAGGATTATTTCTGAGAAACAGGCAAGAGCAAATGAGGAGTCCTGCCAAAACTGCACATCTGTGGAGCTAGAATTGTCTGGGACCTCCTCTAGAGCTCAGGAGAGGGTTACACATACAGTGAAGGATGTGGAGAGTAACTGATAGATGATAACTGACTACGGAAACACAAGGGGATGTGCTAAAGGAATATCTATCATGCTTGTAATTTTATGAGGTTATAACAAGAAGTGATGGATTTAAGATACAGTTGGGAAAATGTGTCATTATTGGGCAGCATTTACAAAGCTCAATGGCTAACGCTAAGCTCCTAAATCTACTTTCAGTTATTTAAAGAAAAATTGTTCAGGTTTTCAGAGGTGGTGAAAAGTTACCTTTCCTACTGCACAAAGCATAGATCACCTTAATCAGAAAACTTTCAAAACCATCAGAACCTCCACCTCCTACAGACGGTTCTCTCCTTTACACTGGTAATGCACTTCTCATTCTGTCAACATCGTCTCATTAAAGGAAATTGAGCCCTTTTAAAACCTGTGGGCCAAATGTTTTCTTGGATGGCTCCTGCTTGTTTTTACAGTGCTCTCCAACACAAGAACATCGGCATGTGGTGTCATGACAGGTTTTGTTCCACTGTTAAATTGTAGTGTGAGAAATGCTACAACCAACGATTGTAAACTCTCTGCTTTATAAAATCATATCCTACAACCATGTGTGTACAATTCATGTGTGCTGTCAGATTGCTAGGAGCACTAAGTAAAAGCAGAGGAAAGTTGGATTTTAGACCTGGCTAGGAGGCGGATGTATAAACTTAAAAGAAATTATGAGGTTAACCCCCCCCACAAAACTAGATCCAGTGTTTTAATCTGATGTAAAAACACTACTGGGCAGCCTTGGCTCCAAATCATACTGATCTGGGAGGCCTATGAATAAAGAACTGCCATTTTTTTGAAAAGGTAGAAGAATCTTCTCCTCAGGTTGCATTCTGCAGAGGTGACATGGCAACCTTGTGGGTACGTGCTTGGACATGAGGGAAAAACACTTCTTGATTGAAAGACCCTTGTCCCATTGATATGCAGCCCAAATCTAGATTATAAAATGTGAGAAGAAGTTTACACCACCATCTGGTAAAAGTGTTGAAGTGTATTTGTAGCACATGCTACAAAGGGGAAATAGTCACAGAGCTGATGAGCAAGAGGGCACAGTTTTGTCTGCTGGAGTGGACAGTCCCACCCTAGTAAATGACACTTCTTTTGACCTCCCCTAAACCTCAGAAAGGCACCCACTCCTGCCTGATTGCCTGTGGGTGCAGGTGCCAAGGACTTTTGTTATGCTTCCTTTCCTTTGCTTGTGTTTGTCTACCTCTATCTGAGAGGTCACAAACCTCCATTCAAATCCTGGGGGGCACCCTGGAGAAGGCCATTTCCCTTTCCTACCCCCAAACTGAAATACAAATCCCATGGCTCACCTCTGCCTGGGGTGCAGGCTGCCCTGTGGAGCAGCCCTTGGGAAGGCTTCCTGGCAGGGGGGTGGCCACCTTTTGAGGCAAAACCCCATGGTGGGATCCAACTTGCATGGTCCTAGTGCTCACTGGAATACCAGGCTAAAGGAAATCCCAACCAATCTCTCTTTTCTCCAGTACATTCAACTGCTTTTAACTTTTCCAGGTGCCTGCACTTAGTGACTGTCCTTCCCTCACACTTAAATGGGGCTGCTCTCCACAGCTGCTGGGCTGGTGGGATCAGAGGGAAAGTACCACTGTCCAAATGCAGTAAGAGCTGGAGGTCCTGGGGAGGTGACATGTCCTCTCCTCCCTAGATCCCCCTGCTGAGAGGGCCCCACTGGTAGCACTCATGCTTCCTCTCTATAGCATATGCATTCCTTGGTTGCTGCTGCGCTTACTTTGGGAGAGGACCTGCAAGGGAGTGTAGCCTGTGCCCTGAGCCATACCTCACTGGCAACATGTGTATGTGGAGAAAACACTGGATAATGAGAATGCATGAGACTGGGGTTGAATTCTTTGTTCTGCTTCCCACAAGATTCTGGATAGCTACAGTCTGAAAGCTTTTATGAACTTGAAGATACTCATCTACGCTGAGAAAAATGCCTGGCTAAGGACTTCTGGATAATCTCACCAGGAAACTAATCACCCACTTTAGAAGCTGAAATGCCTTTTTACATGCCAGTCTTCAAGTCTCTGTGCTTCAGCTACTTTTACCAGGATAAATTGCATGAATGGTTGTAAAACACTCAGATGCTCTGTAATGACAGCCACATAAATGGAGTAGCTAACTTTGTTCCATTACATTTTCCAGTGTAAAAAATGTAGGAAGCTTTAAAAAAAAAAAAAAATCAACAAGCTGAGTTTCCTTGCTTTAAAAGGGCCAATTTGCATGAAAGGCTGAGAGGTTATACCAAATAGAGCTGGAGTGAGGTCCAGGATTCCAGGCTTGCCACACTTCTGCAGATCCCGTGCTGAACACAAGTTAACCAAACAAAGAGCAAGGTGTGTCATCTCCAACCATCTGACCATTCATCACCACTCCCAGAACCAGGCATAGGAATCAGGTGCTCCTGTACCAGGAACTTCCCACCTCAGGTATTGGGATTGACTCCACAATCTGCTGCTCTGTCTGTGCAGAGTGCAACAGCCTGCCTCTGTCAGCAGCTTCTGGCAGAAGCCAATGACCAGTGTGAGCTCAAATACCACATACCCATCCATGAGAAAGCTGCATATACTGGCTTGGTGCCTTGAGTGATTCCTGACTTATAGGGAATATTCTTTGTGGTTCTGACATTTACTGCCTACTAATGGGTACAAGGAAAATCTTTTTGGTAAATGTGAAGTGTTGCAATGACTTTGTATAACAAAACAAATGTAAGGGCAATTTTGCTTATAGCATTAAACCATATTTTGTTACTCATAATCACATTTTTATTAAAGGAGTAAGTACCTGCTTTTAGAATCCTGTTCAGTCTAGCCTTTCATTTTACTAGCCTTAGTAATTGATTTTAATATTGGTGCTATAAAAAAGGAAAAATTTTCTTAGATGAGTACAGACACTGGAAAAAAGTTAGGAAACATATACTTACTTTGGTGTCAAAGTATGAAAATGTACTATCTTAAGCAACATATTTACTACAAGCAGAAGGACAAGCAAATGTTTATTTCTTCTATCAGCACTAATGCAGAATCCCCTTGGCTATTTCTTTAATCCAAACAGCTTCCTGGTAGATCCAAGATGTGAGGCCTTTCTGTAATGACTTGGCAAGAGAAAGGGTCCAGAACTTCTCTGCAAACACAATTAAGTTGTCAAAGACAAGCCCTGTATTTGAATTAAAACTATAAATCTTTCATCTGCACCTACTCTACATCAAATAGCAGGAAAAGAGGCCCTCCCATCTAACAGTCTTAATTACCAGAGCACTGCAGCCTTTGAGCTTGACAGAGCCAATGATAACTGACCTTGTGCTCCAGCCCTAGAATGAGATCAATATGATGAATGGGAAATCCTGCCTGAAATATCACAGCAAAAGGAACAGCCTCAGATGGCAAATTAAGTGCCTAGCACATGTTTGGGCTACACAAATATATAATAATGCCCTTTGCTTTGATCCGCTTATACTGGAATGAACAGTATGTTGAAGGCTTCAGTGTAAACAAGTCAAACTTTGTCTCGTAATGACCAGACCTTGCCACCTCTTTTCCCACAGAAATGCACTGCGGGATGGTGGCTTTTTCCCCGACTCAAATGCCTCTGCTAGTACTGTGATGCTTGAAGTAGGAGAGATAGGAATTGTGGGTTTGTTGCAGTTTTCTCTAGTACTCCCACATAATTCCCCATGGTCCCGAGTAGGCAAGATAACTATGGGTCTCCAGGGAGAACAGGAGCAATGAGCCTTCATTTTCCTTTTCACAGTATTCAGGTAGCAGGTGAATCAAATGCTATGGCAGCTGGGTGTTTGGTTACTTTAGAGCAGCAGTTCCCATGTTGTGTAACGTCAGTGGTGAGCAGCCCTTGAAGTCCACAGAGGGGTTTTTCTCTTCAATTCTGGATATTTTTAGCTCAGCAGTTCCAAAGAGCCATGGTGGTCCATGAAAAATTCTTCTGGTAGTTTGTTGGCCCAAAACTTGGCAAATTATTGCCTCAAGGCCACATTTTTTGGGCTCATCTCTTCTTAAGGATGGAGTTGTCACACCTTCTGGTTTACTGATATTTCTGAGACATTTCTCAAACTCTTTCTTTCTAATTGCTATATTAACTGCTGAACATTTCCTTCCTGACCTTTTATTTCATATCTGAAGGCTTCACAGTGTGTTCCTTCCACTAATGGGTCTTACTAGCTCAGTTATCAATTTTGGCATGCAGAAGATACCTTGTTGTTTGACCAGAAATATCAGTTTTGAATGAGGAGCTCCATATGCCCTGGAGAAGAACCCATCTCAGGTATAGTACTTCAAATATAAAGAATAAAGTGTTTTAATTGAAAATACATAGATCTCTTCCTTTCTTCCTTCTGTTTTCTGTAAACAAAAAAAGCCTTCACAAGAAAGGTATCATGAATTTGCACGTTTAGCATCATAAAGCTACAAAAATCTGCTTGTGAAAAGGTTTTGTATCAAAGGTTTTACCCTGATAACAAGTTCTTCAAACAATACTTTCCAGAGGAAAGTTCAGAGTGTGAACACAAATATTTCTTAGCACACAGTACATTTGTGTAGTTAAATAATTTACACTTTTATTATCTTACTGTATTATTTCTATGACAAATAGAATACACTGTCTTGTACTACACCAAAATGTATCTCTCTATGCATATATGTGCTTGTCTTTCCATTTTGTATTTGTTACATTTCACAAAGAAATCAGTCTGCATTTAGTCTTATGCATGGTACTTACTGGGCTTGCTACAAAAGCATTTGAAATTCCCAACAAAAACTCATTAAAACAATGAGGAAAACAAAGAATATGAACCCTGAAGAAAATTTACTGGAGGCATATTTTGAATCTGCAAGGCAGCCAGATTACACCCACAAGCGTTATCCTCATGTCAAAAGGGAACTATCCAACATAAGAGCAGACAGGAACAAAAAAAACCCATGTGACGATGAAGTCTGTGCTGTCAGATCTGCATCCTTCAGATATTCCTCAGGAGGTCTGTTCACCTGCCATGTGTTTAGGCAGTGGTGTGTAGGGGGTTGTTGGTTGCTCCAGAGCTTCCCTGAAGGAGGCATCTCCTGACGGATCCTTCATGACTACAGCCAGAGGTTAAAAGTGCAGCAGAGACTGTGAGATTCAAAGGGTATAGTCAGGCCTACTTACTTTGAGGAAAAACGGTGTGACTGTTCTAGGGTTATAGACAAACCAGGCTTTTCCTTCCAGTGCAATTAGTGGAGATGCTTCATTAGCTTGACAAGCAGAAGGGTGTGGTAAGAATGCAACAATCTGGGTGGGAACACAGCCTTCCTGAAGGCCTGGGAGGCCTGCCACTAGCTTTACCAAAGACTGAAATTCACCTCGTGACCTTGTAGTCTCCTGATACAGAACATGAATAATACAGATGGGAACAGAGTATACATAACTACACACTGTCAAAAAGGGACACAATCCTATTAAAATTAATTCACTTCTGGCAGGAAGAGAGTTACTGTGGAATTTAAAACAGGAAGTTGTGTAACTGCACATTTCAGAGCAATATTATGCTAAAGCCAATAAAAATACAGAATGAAATAAGGGGTCCAGATTCTCAGGATATAAATGAGTAGAAACTCAATTTACTCTGTAAGCCTAATGGAATAAGGTTCCTTTATATGATTATACTACCTTTGTATGTTACATTTATATTATTATTATTATTATTATTATTACTATTATTACTCAAATGATTGCTGTGTGCTCTGTCCGTGCAACATTTTCAGGACATAAAACATGCCCTGCTAGGCCCAGTTTCATTCTCATCTGTATTGTGAAGGTTATTTTTTATTTTGTCTTTCTATAGGCTTTCCCCAGTATTTTAAGGACTGAAACCGAGGAATAACTCTGAAAACAACTGGCAAAGACATCCTTAGAGAAAATGAGTGTGACCTGGACACTGTAGAGCATAAATAGTCTTCTAGCTTCCCTTATTCTCTGTGGACACGTTTTTCTTACACTTGTTCACACTGCTTCTGTATAGTTTAACAGGGTCTACATGTTGTACATGAACATGAGCAGCATTCAATTTGTATATGTTAAATAATATTACCTGTCTACACAGAATTACTACATGGAAACTGAACTGTCTGGGGAGAACATCCCCAAACCTATGTGCAGTCAGTTATGAAGAGAGCTGAAATACTACAGTCAGCCTCAGAGTTTTTGTCCAATGCACATACCCTGGACTGCTTTGACGGCAGATGCACTAGGAATATTTCTAGGTATATGGATATGCATGTGTCTGTATTTGCAAATATTTGCACCTACCGTATATATAAATCATCTGGCATCACATAGATTTTGTAAGGATGAAAATGTTCTGTCACATTAATGAAATTTCTCTCCCAACTGTAACTCTGAACTGTCTAATGTATTTTGCACAGTATACAGAATTCTTTCACATAGATTGCTGGTGAGCTGCCATTCTTGCTTTCTGTTTGCCCTAAGGAAAAGTTACTCAAGTGGTTGTAATTTTTAAAGGTTATAATTGCTCTGCAGGGTATTAAAAATTGTAGTGGTGAGGCTGGGTACTGAAAAGTTATGGAGAGGATGTAGATAAGGAAATATGAGAGGACTGCACAAATGGGCACTAGCACTCATAACAGAGATGGCTTTGCTGGTTTTTGACTACAATCTGCAGTCCTCTTTGGTTTCCATGTGAAAGTGTATTATTAAGAGTGAAACTCAAGAAGGCATAATTAGTTTGTTATTTAAACCCTCCCCTACCCAAGACCTCATATACTAAGTGTTTGAACGGGGGTTAAGATTCTAATCCAGGCATCCGTCCCTGAATAGTGCAGGAGGAGCAGGAGGCTGTGCTCTCAGGGCAGCAGACCTTGTGTCCCCCTTTCTCCTCCCCTTCTAGTAGCAGCTAGTCAGGCTACAGGCATCAGCTCTGCCCCCAGTTACACAAATGTGCATGTCACTTAGCACAAGTAGTAGACTTCAGCAAACAAGTAGTGTTGTGCTAGTCCAGCTTTCATGGGCTGAAATATTACGGGTTGACTTAACGGTATCAGCTTGTTGGATGGGCAAGAGGGGCCAATAACTTCCAGTTGCTACAGGGAGTTGCAACCAGCAGGCAAAAATGGGAACCAGAGTCAAGTTGTAGAAACAAGATGAGCGATTACAGGTGGGATGAAAAGCCATAAGGAATTTAAAGCCATTTACTAGGGTATTGAAAAGCATTTGCTTAAATAATATATCATAAAGCCCAGATGCAGGAAGACTACAGTTCAGGCTGCCTAAAAAACCTTCAGAGGGCAGGAAGAGAGTGCTCTGGCTTGAGTGAACAGCGAAGATGTAGCATGTAGACCCCATTGTCAACAGTCATGGCAGACAGAGCATGAGCTCCAGCAAAAATGGGGTCTGGCCTATGCTAAAGTATTCTGTTCCCTAGGAATAAGTGACTAGAACAAACGTAAAAGCATAACAATTTTAACAAAGCTCCAAGCAAATATGTTAGGGATAGGGAGTGTGAGAGAGAGAAGTTAAAAAAATAAAATGGATCTTATTTATTTTTTTCTTAAAGGTGGCTATAATCGAAATTGGAAGCCCAGTCACAACATCACAGGATGCTACTGTGATGTTTTCATTCACAACAGAAGGTAGAAGCCTTTTAGAGGTACAATTTTGTGCATGAAATTTCCAACCTATTCTGTATGCTCAAGAGATACCTACAATTTGGCTGCAAAACAGAAAAGCAGTCAAGCTGTACAAGAAAACATTCTAACTTACACTGAACTCTGTATACCTGTTGCATTCAGTGCCCTGAGTAGAGATTTTATTAGAGCTACATAGTGAAGCAAAGTTTGTTTCATCTCTCATTTTTCACTCTGGTTATTGTGAAAAATGCAATGGGCAGTCAGCAGCTTTGCCCTCCTGTGCTCCTGGGGTCATGCTCTTCTCCTGCCTCCTGAAATCACAACTGGGAAGGACGAAGACTGAGCAGGAACTTGTGAATTCATCAGTGAAGGTTCTTTCATCACAAGCATTTCTTGGGCTTCTCTTTGACTCCTGCTGGTATTCATGTGTTCAAAGGAATATTGTCTGTCAATTAGAAAACTGGTAATGCTCACTCAGTTACTCTTAGTCACTCCAGCTTTTATAGCCACACCAAGCAACTGCAGAAAACATGCTGGCGGACAGAAAACTTGGTGAGTGAAGGGAAAATGAAAAGTTACCTGACTCTGTATTTAAAAAAAAAGATGAGTTACACCAGCAGCCTGCTTTGGCTCTGTTCTTAGTGAGACCCATCTGTTTTGAGGAAGCTGAGTATATTTCAAGTAAAAGCATTTGTAATCTCAAAAGCTCCTTTACACTTTTAGGGCAAAATGTCATATCTTACCTCAACAGATCTCTGTCCCCAGAGTCAGAACTTGAATCTACCTAAAGGACATTAGTCATCCCATACCAAATGCCCATAAGTCAGTAATTTCCACCCAAAACAATTGATTAGATAAAATTGGATCCAGGTGGAATGGGCAGATCATCTGTGATTTCTCTTTTCCTATACTTTTTGCTTATTGAATCTCTTTTAAAAAATCAAATATTGATTGGTTCCTAAACAAACCTTCAGCTACAGCTGGTAGGTAGTTTTGGGAATAGATGATACATGATATACTCCATGTTTCAGCTGACAGTGCCTGGGTTTGTATTCTGCTGTTACGTTAATATGATTTACAATGTTATATTACTAAAAGCAATTAGATCTTTAGTGCCATTTAAGCAGTTATGCACTATCTAATCATAACATGGTAGTCTTAACACTTATGAGAGTATGCCAAGAAATAGTCCTGCTTGGTTTGTGAGAGTAAGTTCAGTACATGGTTGCTCCAAGGTTTTCCATCTGGACATAAAATGTAAGGATCCTCAATTTTCTTTCTTAAGCAAAGAAGGACGAAATCAGTAAGAGAAAGTTGTAAAAAATGAAAAGAAAGTATCCTATAGAAAGGGAAAGATGGGAAAGTTAGAAATCACTAAACATGTTTACAGGCCATTCCCCCTCCATTGTATCAGAATGGCATTTACTTGTCTTGCTGGAGCTGGCTTCATGCTGACACTGCTTAGGGCTACAATAGTGAAGCACTACAGCAGCTAAACCTTTAATGTGGGAAACAGCCTTTAACACTAGGAGGAACTGAAACAGATGAGCTAAGGCAACTTGAAGGGCTTTTGGAAAAAAACGCTATGTGTAGGCACATGAATGAGTCATTGCAGGGTGAATTAGAAGGTGAATGTTCACCATATCTACTGACCTGCTGTAAGTGCTTGTGCACCATCTCCTACTCCTCAAGCTGTTCTTCTATTGAAAGATAAATAACCTGCAATTACCTGCAAAATTGCTGTGGATAAACAACACCACCCCTTTCCCTGCCCTGCACTGCACTGGCAGCTAATGGAGGTTGCTCTGATGCTCTGTTCATGCAGTCTCTTTTTACCCCACAACTTGTTCAAGTGTCTGTACCACAAACTAGCCATATCCTTGTGCTGAACCTTCAAGATATTCTAGTCTTGTATATTTCACAGTTACAGTTCACAGCCTTATGCCTGCTCAAGTTGTTCTGAATGGACTAATCCATTAACTGTGCACTAATGGAGCAGGAGATTTCTGGGAGTGCTCATTAAAGTAGGTACTTCATAAATAGTGTCCCACTGGGCACCACAAGGCACTGACCATTTCCCAGGCAAATTTATTTCAGCTTTCCCAGGGGACAGAAGCTAGAGTCCCTTGAACAGAGAAACCTTCTTTTTCAACAGGTCAGGAGCTTCCATGGCCTGGGAGTGAGGGTGAAGCCTCTCAGACTTCATACTTTAGCTTTCTGCTACGTGATGCTGGCTGGCAGGGAAGTGGGATGAGAATAAGCTCCTACCAAGAGACTATCTACAGCTTCCCTGAGTATGTCCCTGTGTTCTCCAGCTGGTATTGGTTTTGTTTGTTTTTTCCTCCTCTGATTTCCTCTCAGAACCTTGTTTGTGGCATGCTGTCAAATGCATGACACAAAGTGAACTTGTTGCTTCAGCACAGGAAACTGGAAATGGACTGATGTGAAACAAAAATTGGTAGTAAGGAACTTTGACTCAAAAATATGCCATGTGCCAGTTTCCCTCTTCAGTATGTGCCACATGCATACAAAAGCTCAGCAGGTCCAAGAAGCAACATTATCCATGTGATAGCAAATTTATTTTTCTTTAAATTGAGAACATAGATTAGAGTGACCAATCAACTTGCTAAAAGATAAAGTGTTGTTCTTGCCGAAACAACTTATTCCTCTAGGCACTCTGAGCCTAATCATGAGATCTCTACCTGGGCCCTGAACAAGTCCCTCCTGAAAACCCACCTGAAGATTGTACGATCATTTACACGATTAACACTGTGTAATCCCAAAGAAAATTACTATAAACTTTCCAAAATGCAAGGTGGTTGCGCAGTTGAAACTGGTAGCCATGTAGGGAGAGAGAGGTAGGCCCTAAGTGGGCCAGAGCCTCCCTTCTTCCCCGGCCCTGGGCCGGGGGCAGGTGTGGCACTGAAGCCCCCCTTCACTCCTGTAAGAGAGTAGACAAAAAAACTTAGAAAAGGACTGACTGCTTGGATAAGAAACACTGCAGAAAGAATTCTGGTAGAGAGAGAACAGCATCCAAGTCAAAGCTGGTAGCAACAGGAGAGAGAAAAGTTTGAAGGCAGGGGCTGCTTCTCCTCCCTCTCTTGCTCTCTTTCTCTCTCCCTTCAGCAGGGTAAAAGACTGAAAAAATAAAACCCTGCCTCCCGTGGAAGTTTATTGGGGTGAGGAGACCCCCATGCAGCTCATAGAGGAGTTTGTGGGTGCACAAAGAAGATGAGACTTCATGAGAAGGCCTGAAATGAAACAGAGTCCTGCTGGAGGCTTGTAGGCCATGGAGAGACTTACGCTGGAACAGAATGACTCAGGTAAGATGTTGGGATCCGAATGTGGGGTCCATGCTAGTGCAACTGAATTTGTGACCCTGAGAGACAGCAGAGAATGGAAGACCTGTTGTCCGAGAGATGAACTTTCATCGGAGAAGTCTATTAAGGACTGTTCTCCCATAGGAAGGGACTCCACGGGAAACAGGGGTGTAGATCCATGGTAGGCAAGTGTCCCCTTGCAGTCCATGGAAGATCCTACAGGGCCTGGCTAAGCCCCCAGCCTCTGGTCTTAGCCCAGGAGAGGGGTAGGCCTAGCCCTGAGGCTGACATAGAAGAGAGAGAGATAAAGAGTTCCAGCTGTGACGAATTGGAGTTGTCGTTCTAGAGATAACAGAAGAAGAGCTTTAGAGAACTGCAGAGTTATTGAAAAGACCTGGAGCTCCAAAAATGGAGAAAGAGACTGCTTCTCCTCCTGGACTGATAAAAAGGTGTTGTGGTTTTGCCCACCAGCCCATCCCTGGGGCTGAGGATGGTTTTGTCCAAGTGATTTCTGGACAAAAAAACCAATCAAAAAGTTCAGTGACGCTTTTGCTAATTACATCTTTAAGAAAACGGAAGAGAAGGTTGGTTGCGCAGCTGAAATTAGGGGCAGCAGCCATGTAGAAGAGTAGCGGGCCCGAGGAGGGCCAAGGCTCCCTCCTCCCCCGGCTTGGGCCGGGGGGGGCAGGTGTAGTACTGAAGCCTTCCTTCTCTTCTGTAAAAGAGTGAAGAAAAAAAAAGGTTTAAAAAACGAACTGCTTGGACAGAAACCACTGCAGAGAAATTCCAGCAAAGAGATAAAGAATTTTCAAGGTCAAAGCTGGCAGTCACAGGAGAGAGAACAAAAGTTCGAAGGGGGGAGAGCTGCTTTTTTCTCCCTTTCGCTCTCCCTCCCTTCAGCAGGGTAAAGACTGAAAAATAAAATCCCTGCCACTTGTAAAAGTTTGTTGAGGTAAAGAGACTCCCCATACAGCTCACAGAGGAGCTTGTGGATGTACTAGAGATTTGTGACTTTACCAGAGAGAGAAAGCCTGACGCTGGAGCAGAAGCGGCTCGGATGAGGCAGAGTCCTGTTAAAGATTTTGTGACCCTTGAAAGGGATGATGTTTATGCCGGAGCAAGGACGGCTCGGATAAGCTTGGGATCTCAGGAGGGATCCATGTTGCTGGTGTTGAAGATTTGTGACCCTGGCTCGGTTAAGCCTGGGATCTCAGTGAGAGATCCATACTACTAGTGCTGAAGATTTGTGACCTAGAGGGAAGCCCACGCTGGAGCAAGACAGCTCAGGTGGGATATTAGAATCCGAGTAAGGAATCCAGAATAGACCCATGCTGAGAAGTCTATCAAGGACTGTTCTCCCATGGGGAGGGACCTCCATAGGGAAACAGGGGTGAACTCTTAAACCATTTTCCCCTGTAACCCTGTGGAAGAAGATCCATAGTAAGCAAGTGTCCCCTTGCAAGCCTATGGAAGAAGACCCTTCAGGACCTGGGTAACCCCCAGCCTTTGGTTTTAACCCAGGTGAGGGGTAGGCCCAGCCCTAAAGGCTGACACAAAGAAGGAGAAAAGGTTCCAGCTGTGACGAGAGTGCTGCGAAGTTACTGGAGAGAAAGAGAGAGCTGAAATTCCGAGAATGGAAAAGGACTGCTTCTCCTCCTTGGACTGATATAAAGGGAGGTGGGGGGAGAAGTATCTTCTATAAATACATAATACCTTTTACTTAAGTAGAATTGTTGTAGATATAGTTCTTTAGTTTTAGTTTGTTAATAATAAATACTCATACTTTTTTTTTGATTCAGTCTCTTTTTGTCTGCATAAACCTTCTCTCAACTGATAGTAATTGTATGGGGAGTGTAAAAGTAAATTGAGCCAGGGCAAAACCACGACAAAAGGGGGGAGAGGTATTTCTGCAAATACATAATACTTTTACCTAATTAGAATTGTTGTAGATATAGTTCTTTAGTTTTTTATCTTGCTAGTAATAAATGTTAATATTGTTTTCCCAAATCAGGTCTCTTTTGTCTGCATAAACCTTCTCTCAATTTATAGTAATTGTGTGTGGGGTGAGAAAAAATTGACCCAGAGCAAAACCGCCACATAGGTCCATAAACCTGTCTGAAACATCACATTCATCTGAATTTCTTCTTGACCTGATCACCTTGCAACCCATTTGTCTCTGTCAAGAGAGATAGTGTATCTACATTGACTTCTTGTCAGTTTTTCTTTTCATTCTAAGCAAAACTTAGTTCTCATTAGACAATGTTCCAATGCTGAAAAATGAACTTCATGGAAAGTGTTTTCTCTTTTGAGTGAAGATGTCAGCCTAATTTTCAACACTTCCCCCCTCCTCTTGTATATTTCCCTCTCCTTCTGATTCTTCTAATTATGTGAATCTTTCTGATTTAGTCATAGCTGTTGGTAGAAGACCTCTGAGGAACTGACCCTCTGGCTCAACTCCTTCACACCAAAAATTTCAGAAGATTGTGCCACATCCTGTTGTCCACTGCAGAAGAACAGAGCTTGTTGCACAATTACCACTTTCAGGATGAAGTCTTTCAGCACTGTCTAATTATAGTAATGTATCTGTGACAGAGATCCTACAGTCATAGAATATGCAATATAAACAAAGGTGCATTAAAAATAAAACCACTGGATTGCCACCTGAAACTCAAAGTCAATTCAACATTGCACTGAAATTTATATCTGCTACAAAAAGCTGGAAAATGGAAACCATAGTCTCCAGCTCTCCCACTGTAATGTTATTGTGTCAAGACTGTTTGACAGAATATAATATAGAACTTAAAATTCACAATTCATATAAAACTGTATCATTGTTTATCATTCTGCATTTCAACACTGTCTTGCCTGAGTATGAAGAAGCAGGTAAACAGTGCAGGAAGGTGTATCCTCTAGACCTATGGAAAGATATAATTATCAAGATGCACTGGCATGGATAAATTATTTGCCTAGAAGTCATTTAAAGTGATGGATATAGTAGGATTAAAAAAAAAAGGCAAACACATGGATTAAAGTGCTAGATTTTTTTTCACAGGAACAGTAAGGGAATATTGTTTACTCTTCATATGCTGTAAGAAATGGACTTTCACTGGAGACTGAAGATGAGGTTTGGGAACCTGTGATCAGCGTGAATCTCATGGTGATCTATCATATGCAGAACCTGGCTGAGACAAAACCCAGCTGAGACAAAACCCTGCTATCAGCTTAGGTAATTCACTTTGGACTAACTAAAATTCCCACTGCAACTTCAAATGGAGGTCTTGGTTAGCCCACTCTTACATCCATATGAATGTCCATCATATTCATCAAGATTGAAGGGAATGTTTTTGTTTATTTTAATCTGTGCATGACTCACTCCATGAGGTGAACAGATTTTAGTTTTGGGTTTTTTTTGTAAAATGAGACCTCAAAGCAGGAAAATGTCAGATCTCAATTTCACTATGGATGGTGAATAGAAGTTCGGAATGGCTCAGATACCAGGGTTTAGCCTTACAGTGTAGCACACAAGCCAGTGTGCTAGTTTCGAAAAAATTAGTACCATAACAATTTTGGAATTTGAAATAATTTGGATCTTTTAACCCAAATCATCAAAGCTTAAGCAACACGTGAGAGAAGCTAAAGAACAGCAAGGGCTTTGAACCTGGTAAACCTGTAAATGATACAATTACAGAGAGTTAGATTAGAGTACAACACAGGGAAGAAAAAGTTATATGAAATTCAGAAAATATTTCTTCAGATTCAGAAGCAGTGCCATAAACCTTAAAATATGCTTTCTCCTTATGTCCAGTAAACAAAGAAACAAAGAGCCCATTTCATACCACAACTACTTCTGGTTATGACTAGCAAGTGCCAAGATACAAAACAATGAAAAAAAGTGGCAAAAAGGCTCAAAGATCTGTTTCAGCTCTTCAGGAAATTTCAGTCTCATTTTGAGATAGTAACTAAAAAGTAGAAATCATTTATTTGAACTTCATCCCAGCATATTGGCCTCATTCAAAGAACACTCTACTGTGAAATGGCTACCTGACAGAATTAATTGTTTGGACTCAAACAGAAAATCTGAAACACTTTCCTGCTGACTAGGACCTGAAATGGCTGGTTCTCTAAGGAGTCTAAAAATGCCAGAGATCATAGAGTGATAGTCTGTGTTGTCAAAACCTAAAGCTGCCATAGACATTTCTAGATGCCCATCTTCTTCATGGCAAGGTCATGTTCTGTTGACAGCAGTCTATTTCCCAGCGAGTCATAACCAACACCTTTGATGGACAGCCTGTACCTGAAGAAATGGAGAACAATTTGCCATGCATAAATATTGTTCAAAATAATCAATAATCTGAAGCTAACAGTCAAGTATTTATGTTGCATTGTTCATCTGAGAATTTTTCCTATTTTAAGAGAATATAACATTAAAACAGTGAAATAACATGGAACTAAGAGTCTTTGTTAATGATGTAGAAATTGGATTGCAGATTTTGGAAGGTCAAATTATTTTTCTTTTTGAAAGAATGCCAAGAGTTTTTTTTTCACCTGAAGGATTTAATGTCAAGGTCACTACACTTTCCAAACCCTTACAGGGTAATATCTATCCTGTCTGATAGGACAGAATTATTTAAAATTTATGTTTTAGAACTGAAGCTTGCAATACCACTATACTGTGATGTTACGTTGATCTATATACCCAGAATACAACGTTATTTTACCTAATCTGAGATGTTTAATATAAAATTCAGGAAGTCTGAATAATAAATAATGGCCAGTCTTCGCGAGCGAAGATCCGGGGAAGGTCTTTACACCTTCCAGCCTGCGCATTGGATTTTTTAGGTGAGACACAGTGTGCGCGGAACTGAGCCCACCCTTTAATCCTAAGGTTCATCTGCCGGGGCCAAGCGAGCTTGGACGGTGGCAGCGAGGTCCTCAGGACGTAGATGGGTTGCCTTTAAGGGCTAACAAGCTCCACCTGCCCGGGAGTGTCCCTGACCGGGAATCGAACCCGGGCCTCAGCGGTGACAGCGCCGTGCCCTTACCCACTAGACCACCAGGGCTCCTAGGGAAGTCTGAATACACATATCCAAATTTAATTAGAGTCAACCTAAATTGTGTGCCATATGTTACACATTGAAGTAAAATTCACGACAATAGAGCGAGAATAGAAAAGGCATATGTTAAACTGTTCATTGAATGTCTGTTCTGAAAGCAGCTCACAGTATCAACCAAGAGCTAGGGCACACAACAGCCATGAACAAATAGCACTTTATAGAGAGCAGAACTATTGCAATAGAAAAGGTGACGTGCCCAGTGGCCTAAGGTATAGACTCCTGAGATCCAGGAGATTAGAGCCTGGTCCTGAGCAGGTTCTTTGACTCAGAGATGCCTTACACTCCATCTGGAGAGCAGAAGCTGAAGCTTGAAGCTGCTGTGTTAAAAAAAGAAAAAAAAAAAAATCAAATCTAAACAAAGAGGAGCTTCATCTGTTTTACAAGTTTTCTTAGTTATACATATTTATAATTCATGCTTATACCAGTTATTCACTACTTCCATCTATTTTCTAACTAATTTTTTGGATAAATTGATCAAACACAGGTTTTATACACAGGAAATCATTTTAATTTGTATAGAATTAGCTAGAATGTAAGACAACATAAAATGTGACACAATGTTTTTTTAGCGTATTTTATTTTTATAGTATTTTATTGTATTTCTTCAAGTCTTCTTGAATTTTCATGAAATTCTAGTAGGCCATGATTTTGCTTATGTAGATGGCATGGAGTATATCAAGGGAGTCTATTGGTCACACTGACTCTGACCCAAACAGGAGTGAAAACACATGATAAAAACAGAAAAGCAGCTAGAGGGACAAAGAAATGATGGCTAACTTGGCCAAGGTCTTCATTTTCCTAAGTTCACTTTCCATTCATATTTAAAGCTCTGAAAGCTTGTGAATTGAAGTACTTACAATCATTACTTCTGATTTTATACACTGAAAAGTTTAGAAGACCTTGAATGTCAGTTAAGATTATGTACAGGTATAACTCTAAGCTTTGTTTGTTTCTTCCATTTGAATCCTTCAGTTCACAGAAACTACAAAATGCGTGCACCTGATTTATTTGCATATTATTTATATCACAGTGATGTCAGGATCTGGACTCACTTTTCACAACAACTGCTATATGTCAAACAATCACTTCTCCAAACAAGTACAAGTATAAATACGTAACACAGCATATTTTTCACATTTTTAATATTTTTTTTTCACAGTGAAATTTTTACACAAAGTTTGAATAGTAAAAGAACTTTAGAATTTCCCAGAAGTAGTGTGAACAATTTCAAATAAATTACTCAATTTGATATGCCTTACAAATAGTTTGTGGACAGAGAGGAAGATGAAATACACTTTTATGGAGTCCTCTTTGCATTCAGTTCTTCACGCAGACTTATATGCCTGCTGGCAGACAGTCAGCACCAAATGCTAATTTCTCACTACCATAACTTACTTTGGAAGTGTTACTTCAAAGATTGTATGCTATCACATTTATTGTATTTGCTATTTCTCACTAGAGTGACTAAATGTTACTTGCACTTAGCTTCAAGCTGTGATTTGTGTTATCATTAGACTCAGGAAACAAATTCCTCAAACTGAACTTTCTAAGTACAAAGTGTTGTGAATTCCAAGTGAAGATTTACAATTGCTTTCTTTTTCTTCACTGCACAAACCTATTATTCCCCTGGCACACAAATAATTTGTAATGGGCTGCTAGATGTATTTGTTAATGCATCCACTCTCAACTTAAAAAATGTTCTTCAGCAAATCCAATAGATGAAGCACTAAAAATAAACAGAAAAGGCCTTCTATAGTATTGACTTGGGTCTCATATAAAAACAATTTGGATACTTCAGGCTGGAAACAAGTGTTTTGTTACAGAAGCTGATAGTTCCCTGCTGTACCTCATGCTAGCAATTTCTTTCAGATGTGTCCTCACTTGAACATTCACCTCAATCATATTGCAGCTCCATGGAGCCCGAATTTCCTCCTGAAAGGCATCTTTCTTTGACTTGCTGTCGTGCATTAGATGTCAGGAAAGTAGTTAAAATCACGTGCTTTACTCATGCCTGTAATGATATGCCAAAAGTGTGTCAGCTGGTACCATCTGCAGTGCCTGAAGCAGTGTCTGGGAGACTGTGACAACTCAATTGCAGGCTGGAGGTTTTGAAAAAAACAGTGAATAATTACTTTTCCTGCTTAGGCAAGAGGAATCCTATGCGCAGAATTGGAGAGACTACATCTGTTACAACAATTACTAAATCTCTGCCGATCAACAATATTACAATAAAAAATAGTCATCAATCAGGATAAAATCACCATTTCTTTTCAGTTCCAGCCCACTGATCTGATCCAGTTGTAACTAGTAAATTGATGCTTTTTCACTCTTTCATTTGTTGTAATTTTCTTCTCACTCTTGTTTTCAGGAACCATGCAGGATCATTCCCCAAACGAATGCTTGGCAGTAAAATAAGAATGCAAGAAAGAGACCTGCTGTTATTCTTGCAGGATTTGGGTATTTTAGAAGAACATTGAATTCTGAAGTCCTAGTTCAAGAATTTCTATAAAATCACCACTTTCAACTATTATCTTGTATAACATCCTGACTCTTATTTATCTGGCTGATAATTACTACTTTGCATTTTTAGAAAAAATATAGCTCTTTATACAACTTAAAATTGGGAAAAGTCTTGCAGGATATTTTGCTCAGAAGAATCATTTGATCATGCAAATTCAAGGCTGATTTTAGTCAGCTTCGTTTTACCCTAACCTAACACCTAACTGACCATTCATAACTCTGTCTGGGGTCTTTTTTAGCCCTAAGCATGTAGTTTTACAACCATGCCATTCTTCGTGCTTTTTGTCCAGCATTGATATGGTCCTGTGATTACTAGAAGACAATCCCCAAACATTCTTCTTGTGAAAATTTATATATTGGATATTATATGGATTTCTTCCCAGTTGGTTCAGCTAGTCCTTTATTTTATGTTAAACTTACCAGAAATAGCATGACAAAGCTAGGTTTCCAATCAACAGAAATGAAATTTGGGCTCTTGGGACCATGAAAGAAGGTGCATTTTGAAATGGCCAATGACAGAAAACATGCAATAGAACTTCTTACGTGATATAATTCTGCATTGCCACAAAACTAGTAATTACTGAAGGGAAGTCTTCAGTGCCATATCAGATAGCTTAAAACGATTGCTGCTGCAGTGTTCCAAGTTTTGTTTTCTTTGTAGAGTCAGACAACAGACATAACAACAGATAAATATCAAGACAAATTTGTTAATATTACATTATTGGCAGACAAAAAAAAAAAAATCACTTTACATTGGAATGCTGAATACTTGCCAACCTCCAAGCAGTGGATAGATAGCTCCGTTTTAGAACTTATTGCTTATGGGAAAAAAAATTCATAGAAAGAAAGAGTGGCTTACCTAAGGCCACCCTGAAGATGCTCAGGCACCAAAAATGGTGGCTTCAAAAGAGGAAACGTAGAATAGCAGAGCTGGTTTGAGAAGCCTGAGGGTCTGAGATGGAAAATTAGTTTCAATATATAAGTGAAGGATGAAAACTATTTAAATATGCATTTACATATGAAAAATGTTATAGCAATATATTCTTTATGTTGCTGCAAATATTTTGGGATAGTGGATAGAAGGGCTTAAATGTGAGAAACTCATACAAACAGTGTGTCGATCAAGCAAGGGCTGAGATTCCTGCTCATGATGCTTCCAAGAAACCTGAACCTGTGAGGCTGCTGACAGTGGTTCTGCAAGAAACACACATGGGCTTTGTGCTCCTCTGTTTAGATAAGGATCTAGGTGGTTTGGTGAGTTCACTGAAGACTGATGTTTGGAAGAGAAGAAGTACTCTGGAAAGGTTGTATTATTGCTACCTTCTCACAGAGGTCTGTTTCTCTGTTTAGGGAGGGAGACTGTCCACCTTCCAGCCCACAACACCCCTGTTACACCACATTTACTGAACTTCAGTCCTTGTGTGATAATGGCCTTCATGGAAAGTGTGCTGAAACGAAAACACAGGATTCCATGCACCTCTTGCTCTAGAGTTGTCTTAACCTCCTTGTTTTTTCTGTATCAAGTTATAGGCAGGCCTGTCTATTACACACACTAACCATAAAGGTGGTGAGATAGATCACACACAATGCAGGTGTTTGCATTCCCATCCTCCATTACAGCAGACAAACACACACTCACAATTCCTGAAATAGATGCATTTTACAGCAATGAATGAACGAACTGAGTTATAAAGTGCCTGAGCCCACCTATTCCACAAGATCTTCAGCCACGAGACTAAAGTGGCTCTCTCAGAGTGATCTCATCTCATCTCAGGGGGAAAAAAGGAAACAAAAGGCAAATTTTGATTGATCGAGTAAATATGAATGTGGCTGGAGCCAGGAAGAATACATTAGAGAAGTGACTGATGGCCTCGATTATGGTCAGCATATTGAGAACACTGGCTTTCACTGTGGCTGCAAACTGCAGCTCACTGTTCCCTCACTTTCTGTCTGGCACAGCTTGTGCTTTTTTTTCTTAAAAGTTCTGCTGATATAACAATAGAATTGTGATCATACTGGTTTCAATAATGGTCAGTTGGCATTTGCACTGTCAAATTCTTCTGTTAAAGACCCATCTTTACTGGAGTTCAGCATACTCACATGGTGGATCCAGATGGCAATATTTATTTGACCAGATTTGCTTTTTTAAATTGCTCCAGGGAAAAAAAAAAAAAAAAAAGTCAAATTTAACTTCTATGGATAGAAAGGAAGATATTTTCTGATCCACTGTTATGACAAAATCAATTTGCTTTAAATTTGCCAGATTTATCCTTTTCTTTGTGTTTTTAGCTAACATGACTTTAATATAATAGTTTAAAACAATCTCCTCCATGTATCTGGACATGTCTCACTATAAACAAATTGCTTGTCTAATACTGGAGCTCTGTACTGTAGGAGGATATTGCTGTAAGAATTCTCCTGTGGGAGTCTTTGGCCAGTGAATGCAGTAGACTGGGGAATATTTTCTGTGTTCTCAGATAAATGAATGTGTCTAGCATACACTCATCAAGAGAAGGTCACAGACAGGCAGACTAGATAGGAAAGAGCACAAAGCTGACAATAACAAGAATAGCATTAGCAAGGCATATGGATGGCTCTTTTCATTGTTTTTTTTCACTCCCTTGATGCCAAAAGTGCCAGAAGGAGATGGCTGTAGAAGCAGCTTTGTTGAGGATAGGGACAGAGGGAATGGGGGCTTCTGTGGAACAAAGAAGGTAGTCATCATGACTGAGGGGAAACAACAGCGTAGAGACGAAACGTTAGCTTTAGCAAGAAGAGCCACACAGCTGAAGATCTTCAGGACTAGGACATTAGACCTCTTTGGAGAGCACTGGGGAAACAGGCCAAGATCCAGAGAAGCAGATGCCACAATCAGAATAAGAAAGATGCCTTTGACAGAAACATCCCAATGGCCCAGCGAAGGGAGAAAGAAGCCCTGTGAGGAAGACTGCAGCAGCTGAAGAGAAAAGTGATTAGATGAGGAAGTGGTTTGGCTGCAGGGATGGAAAGGAAAGGCTATATAGCTAAAATGCTGCAGCAGGTGTGGCTCCTTGCTCCATCCTCTTACAGGAGGTGTGCAGGGAATTGGCAGAAAAAGACTGAAGGTCAGTGGTGAGGACAGTCATACACTGAAGGAGGTTTACACTACCATACTCCTGTTGTGCCATTCCTTTTGCTGCCTATGAAGGCCAGACAGAAGGAAAGAGTAATTTGTGATATTTATCAGAATGCAAACACTCTGTCAAAGACTTTGTGGAGGCTCAGCTCATTCTCTAGGTTTGTCCACCTCATCCTCTCATTGATGAAATGTCACAGCCACTATATTGTTGTGCAGAATAGGCTGCTCATTATTTGTGCAGAACATGTACAAGTTAACACTGCAGTGGCATAGTAGATATCTGACATTTGCACATAATTACTGTGACCTGATACTTGTGTAACTAGAGGATGAAAATGCTTTGCTTTATCTGAAGTAGATTTTCCGTGTAATGACTATGTAACTAAATTAGAGATGGATAAACTCACTGATATTTAATATGAGCTCAGAGCAAAAAAATGTCTTTAAATAAACTTTATGTTCAGTTGGGTCTTGACAACTGGTAAAAATACTATTTCTCATTCTTTCCTAAGATATGATCTCATTACACAAGGTCAATCCCTGCAACACATGAAGAAAATGACATAAGAAAACCCCCTTTCTGATATTATCTCTGGTTGTCAAGTGTTAGATACAAGGCTAATGAGCTTTGATCCAAGTGCTAACCAATTTAATTCTCCTCATTATCTTCTCTGAATAGGGATATTTATTAGGTTTCCCCACATGTGCTCACTGGGACACAAAGGCAATGAATCACTCTTATGCTACAATAACACAGGGCTTAACTCTCTCCATCAAGAACCAAAGCTTTTAGTTTTGCTCTGCAGGAAAAACTCACAATGCAGTGCCCAAAAGCAGGTGTTCAGGGAGGGCCACACCTTGAGGAGATCTTGTTCAGGTGGTGTTCTGGTTTGCAAAGAGGAAGAAACTTGACCTACTAAATATTATAGCACTGCTACCACAAGTCTGACTCTGTTCTGGTAGGGAGGTTGCTGCAAAACCCAATCTTATCTTTGAATCACAATTTTTTTCCTGGGTATGTAACTAACACCTCACCTCACAAGGGCTGCCCTGTGATCCATGCTGCAGACTCATGAGCAGTAGAAGCAGTTTCTACTGCACTGTGTTGATATATACAGATCTATTATTTAGGGGAAATCAAAGCAGGTGGTGCAATCCAAGTACGATGGGAGGGTAAAAGAGGAGAGAAGATTGTTACCCAGGGCCGCACAGAAAGAAGGTGAAGGAATGGCCTGTGTGCCCCAAGACCTTCTGAGAGATTGGAGACAACCTTAGCTCAAGAGATTATGAACTGTCCTAATTTATACAGAGTATCAAACTCATCTGATCTGTCACAGGCCTCTCAAAATACTTGTGTCCTCTGAGAGTTCATATCTGTAACCCATGGGTTCAGGGGGATACTGCAGCAGATTAATTGCTGAAGTAAAAGTTTCAGAACACAGTCCTCAACAATTGGCAGTTACTAACTTTTACTTGGCTGGCTTGTAATTTTGGTTTTATTTTTTTGTGAGAGTGGGAGTCCAGGACACAAAAATAAACCCACGTTCCCTTACCTGAATCTCTGCATATTTGTTATTCTTCACAGAGCAATGTGATGTCTGGAATGGAATGCCAGTCCCAAGCTTGAATCTCTCTTCTTTTTTCAGCCTCTGTCAACTGTGTTTCCTTAACATTATTTCAAGATCATTTTTTAATTCATTAGACTGCAAAATCCTGCTAGTCTAGCAGGGTATTTCCCAAACCATTAGACACGTCTGTATGTAAGTTCACACCCTTTTAATATGCCAGCTACAGTTCACAATGATAAAGGTTTATTGGAGGCTTTTCAAATACATTCTATTAATCACATTCAAGGCAAAATCTTTCTCAGCTTGTCTTGAATAAACTTTACAAACAGCATGTACCACGCAGCATTGTTTACCACCAGGTAGGAAACATCTGACATAAAAAAAGCTCATAAGCAAACTGTGTTGGCACAAACGTTTCTTCGCTGTACTGAAGAAATAAAAAGCAGACTGGGATTTTCAGGACCAGCCCATTCCAGGTTACAATCTCTAACATCCACATTTTCACAGTATTTCACAAACCTTTATTAGTACACAATGACTTAATCAATCTGACCTTTAGTAACAGGCATAAAGCTAGAAGCCTGTATAATTCAACAATTAATCAGAGAGAATCAAAGGAATGGAATTTCCAAAAAGAAAGACACAGAATAACAAATTGTAACAGGCCCAATATATAAGAATCAGAGAATTTTTCACCTGGGAAATTTCCCTGGAGGAGTCAGGTTAAACAATTACCAAGCCACTGAGGGAAAAGCATCATATCTTTCTGCATACCTAAGATCTTTCAAAGACCACAAACTGGACAACTTTTTAACAACCTAAGCTTGACTACTGGTCTAATGTCTTCAATACTGACATATTATTAAAAAAAAGAAAAATAACTAAACAGAAAAAAACAGCAACAAAAATCAAAAGCAAAGGATTCTGCATCTTACTTCATTAATTTCATGTGACTTGTTACTTTCCAGTTGCTTAGAGTATGCATGGAGGCAGGGAGGAGACTCAATCATCTCTCATCCATCCTTATCAAACTGCAGGCAAAAACTGCCAAGTTTTTGTCACTGAAAGGAGTCAGAATTGAAAAATACACTTCTGAGTGATAGCTCAATTTTTTCGTTTAAACATAATGTGAATTTTCCGAGCTTTATTTGAGACTGCCTCAGATTGAAGGAAACTCAAGACAAAAATGGGGAGACACAGTGAAACTCAGTGAGACTTGGCACTGGGCTGACTCTGCTGGGGCAGGAACAAAGGCTCGTCTAACAGCATATGCTATCTATTAAACTTTGTTCTTTGTGTGTGTAGACAGAGAAAGGGAGAGAATAAGAGAGGTAAGAACTCCAGCTCTCTTCTCAATTTCAGACAAAGCTTTTGGCCAGATTATCTGATCCTAATGGAGTCTGGAGACAGACATTTTGGAGAATCTTTTAATAGAGCTAAGTTTTAATTTGATGCTCTCTCTGCTTTGTCAGAAGGTTATTCATCCACCACAATCCAATCAAATTCATTGAAGTATATGTGAGAATGTACACTATTGCAGCAATTGTCTGTTTTGTTTCTGATGAAGAAAACTCTGCTTTTTTCAAGTCAGTCAATCTTCTATTGTTAGGAGATAGAAGGTGTTTCTAATTAAGTAGTTCACCTGCATTGTAAAAATATGTGGGAAACCTAAATGAGAATGACAATAATTCTTCAGATCCTCCATAAAAAATGATAAAGGGTAGGCAAAGTCCTGGAAGAAAGCCCTTGAACTCAACAGTACTACAGCCAGTGGTGCCCAACAATGAAAAGGATTTGACTCAGTCTCCTTTTCTCATTAATTAAAGTCCCTTCTCCAACTGACAAACAAAAGGGGTTTAAAATACATGTGGTAAAACCAAAAATCAAGCATTACGTTTGAAAAGAAAACCTGAAAACCTGGCCTAGTAGGAGGAAATGGTAAAATCACATCAGTTTTCAGTATCACCAAGATTTCTTCCACAGTTTCAGAGGGTTAATGCTTAGACAATGGGGTGCTGAAGCTTATTTTGGGCTTCCTGATCAGTCCCTGAAAAGCCTTCGGTCCTCATCTTTATCCTCTGGACTTTTGAAAAGCTCTAGACATCAGTACAGCTACAAGAATACTGCAAGGAGTGGGTGGTACACCAGGGGTTTGTACTACCATCCAGAGGAACCCTGGCAGGCTGGAGAAATGGGCAAACAGGAACCTCGTGAACTTCAACAAGGAGAAATGTGAAGTCTTGCACCTGAGGAAGAATAGTCCCATGTACTGGTACACAGTCAGGGCTGACCAACAGAAAAGCAGCAGCAAAGAGCCTGTTAATTTTTGGGGCCAATGTGTTGCCCACTAGCCACCAATGCATCCTTATAGCAAAAAAAGACCAACAGCATCCTGGGCTACATTAGGAGAAGGATGATCCTTCCCTTCTACTCAGCACTGCTGATACATATCTGGAGTACTGTGTTGGTTGCCCTGGGATCAGAGAGACATAGAGCTGCAGAAGCAAGTTCAGTAAAGGGTCACTCAGGTGATTAAGTGACTGAAGCATCTGGTATGCAAAGGGAGGTTGGGAGAGCTAGGATTGTTCAACCTGGAGAAGAAAAGGCTCAGGAGGTGGTTTGTTAGTATCAATAAAAACCTGATGCGGGGAGTAAAGAAGATCAGACTCTTACCAATAAGAAGGCAAGATGAAGAAAAATCCATTATAACACAAGGAAAAAAATATTACTTTAAGGTGGTCAAACATTGGAACAGGTTTCCATCCTTGGAGTTGTTCAAAACTTGACTTAGAATCAATCATAGGATGGGTTGAGTTGGAACACACCTTTAAAGGTCAACTAGTCCAACACCCCTGCAATGAGCAGGGGCATCTTCAACTAGATCAGGTGGCTCAGAGCCCCATCCAACCTGACTATGAATGTTTCCAGGGATGGGGCATCACAGGGAAGCCTTTTCCTGAGTTTTGCCATCCTCACTGCGAAAGTTTTATTCCTTGTATCTAGTCTAATTCTAACCTCTTCTCGTTTGCAACAATTATCCCTTGTCCTGTCACAACAGGCTCTGCAAAAAATTCTTGCCATGGTCCTGGGTAACCTGCTCTGCTGTGATATGTGCCCTGCCTTTGTATTGATGTTGTACTAAATAATCTCCAAAGGTCCTTTCCAATCTCAACCACTTTTATGATCCCTCATGAATTCAGCAGCTGCATCACCACCACAGTATGCAAGCATCTCTTGGGCTTGCTTGTCCACAAGGCTGAGCAACTGACTAATAAGTTTCTCTTGTAAAAAGCTGATCTTTGGGAAAAAATTTCTGCCACCTGGCCAATGAGGTAGACCAGACAGGAAGAACCCTGAAATATATTGCGACAGGTAGTGCCCATAGAACTATTGTTCCATTTCTTTGACAAAATTTATGATTTTTGAAATATGATTTCCATACTGGAGTGAAAATGAAACTGCCTATTCTGTGCACGGGCATTATGTAGCACAGCAGGCTACTGGGAACACAAAAAATACCCATTGATTTGAGTTGGAATTAGAATGAAATGCTACAGCTCAGAACAAGGATTTGGATTTGTTCTCCTGTAGACCATAACAATACTCTGGAGAATCCAGGTAGAAAGCATTTGGTTTGGCATGTTTCACACAGAAGTTTTATGGAAAAATTTTCCAAAATATCATTTTTTCGGGGGTGGGGTGGTGGTGGTGGTGAATTCCAAGCAGTTTCAGTTGACATATAGCTGTATCTCAGAAAAGGAGATGATGAGATTAACAAGCAACTGTTTAACTTCCTGTCTGGAGCAAGACAAAAGATAGCCATCATCTCTAATTTTTGAAAAAATTTACTCCACCAGCATGTCATCAAGAAAGGCTTCTATGCTTTTAATATAAACAAACGTATGTACTTTATAGTAAGATGTCAGATATGGTAAAGTGATCCTGAACAACTACTTGCTGCACTACGTCTGCTAGAAATTTTTGTCCTTACTCACTTAGAAAACTCTTAAGATGCGTCTCCACAGATGTCTGCTCTCAGTAGAGTACTTCAGCCCACACAACTCTTCATGCAGCCAAGTCTAGATAGGGCTACCATGCATCCAGCTTTTCCAGATGTAACTCTCTTTCTCCAGGTTTTTGGACGCCTTATTGAATCATGGGATGCTGTAGAGCTGAAAATCTTGGAGACTGAGCCTAGTGCGGCATGGACAGCCTATCAGCTATTACACCAAACAGGACGGATACACAAAGACCAAAGTCTCTAGACAGCACTGGTCTCACTGTGCATTCACAGGTGTTTGTGTCAGGGGAATTTCAGATGTGGTGCCTTGGTACCTTAACTCCTTCCAGTGCCTAAGTTATGTTGCTTATATATGGTGCAGGTCTCCCTATTCCCCATCACTGCACACAGTCAGAACACAGATGCCTTCAGTATGGAAACAGATATGGACAACTGATTCTAATACCCTGCTTCAAAGTTTGCCTAAATTCTTCTCAGAAAAATGGTTCACACAGGATATTAGGAGTATAACTTGCCCGTAAGGGTAAATTGCTCCTTCACACTGTATTTCTCTGTTGACCCAAATCACACAGATGTAATTGATTTTCTATTTCTTTTCTTGTCCAAAATAATCTTTGTGTTCCCATTACTCATGTAGGTCTCTAACTCATCCATTAAACATTATATAAAGGGGGTTGTTTTATTGGTTGTAAATGTCTTGTTTCATGTCCCGATGCTTTTGTTTTGTGGGAAAGGCAAGCTTCCTTATAGCATTAATTATTTTGTACACTTCTGTCATGCTGTCAGTTCTTTTTCCTTTCTAATCTAAGCATCTCTACACATTTCCACGTGTTAATTAAAAAAAAACCATCACATTTCCATTCCTCTAACCAATTTTTTTTCATATATTTCCTTGGATCCTTAGTATTTCTGCAGTATTATTTTGAAACTGGTTGACCTGGAAGGAGCAGAGATGACATGTCACTGGCTTATAATTATATTATATTATTTTCAGTATTGTTTTCAATTCTTTTTCTCCAACATTCTATCAGTTTGCCAACACTTCTTCTGCTCTCAAAGCATATGGTTTGGCTAAGACGTCTGTTGAAACACTTTATTTGCTGTGTGATTGCTAATAATTTAGAGCCAAAAAATACATCATTATAATTTTTCCTTCCAACTTACATTAATTCACCTTTGTGTGCAAGGAATTTAATCTACCATCAAGCCACCTTACTTTCTTTACTCCAGCAAAGTTCCTCACAGACTTGTGTCACTTGGACTGCCTTATATATGCCCATGTTATTTACAAATCTTGCCTCCTTACTGTGTCACTTGCTTTCTAAGGTCATTTCTAGTGAGGCTCTTTTCTTTCTTGAAAAACAAAAATGTTGTCCCTATTTCACAGTTCTTTTAAAAACATCTGAATTAGCAGAAGCATCCCATACAGTGCCACAGACAAAGTAAATTAGTGTGACAGCCTTTTTCCTGAAGGGATATATAATAATAATGGCCAGTCTTCGCGAGCGAAGATCCGGGGAAGGTCTTTCCACCTTCCAGCCTGCGCATTGGATTTTTTAGGTGAGACACAGTGTGCGCGGAACTGAGCCCACCCTTTAATCCTAAGGTTCATCTGCCGCGGCCAAGCGAGCTTGGACGGTGGCAGCGAGGTCCTTAGGACGTAGGTGGGTTGCCTTTTTAAGGGTTAACGAGCCCCACCTGCCCGGGAGTGTCCCTGACCGGGAATCGAACCCGGGCCTCAGCGGTGACAGCGCCGCGCCCTTACCACTAGACCACCAGGGGCTCCTGACCTAAAAGGGAAAGAACAGTCAATGCAAATAAGACAATTCTGATACATTGAGAAACCTTATCTTTCTTGCACCAGAGTTTTACACTCTCCTGCTAGCTTTTTCATGAGGGTGGGAAATTTCCCACCCTGTTCCTCAAAACAGAATGGAAGATCTTTGGCCCTGGCAGGAGAAAGACTGTGGGGTCTGTAAACAAGCTCACACAGGATTGCAATGAAGGATGTCACTTTCAGAGCTACAAAGTCACAGGATTATTATGAATGTGGCACTATTCAGTCTAAAGAGACTAAGGCTTTATATTGAAAAGTGGAATTGTGAGTGCACAGAAACTATGAGACCAATATCAGAGATGCAGAAACAAGAGACAAAGTGACATGTGGAGATATGAAAGGACCTGAGTTGTGGGAGAGGAGTGGAAGTGACCAGTCACTTGCATTTTGTAGGTCCAGCTGGGCTTCCTCTCTTCTGACACACACACTTGGAATTTCTATGAATTTCCTTGATTTTGATTTGCCTATATACAAAGGCTTTGTCCCTCCCTACAGTTTGTTCACTTAATCTAGAAAGTAAGAGGGGAGGTAATGCCAAAGCAAATTCCATTTCCCAGCAGTGTTCCACAACCCTGAGTTCCTCTCCAGGCTCTCTGACTCTTCTCATTCTCCTTTACCTCTCTATCTCAAGAATTCAGGTACTATTCCGGGTGGGTATTCCCCAGGCCATACAACAGGCGTAGGTAAGGAGCAAGTCTTTGCTTCCGTGTGGTAACCAGCAACACAAACCTGATCTTTTTATTCCACATGACAAATAGATTGCGCATTGCCATTCAGGTCGACGGGATAATTGCTGATTTCAGTGAAGTGTTAGTGAGGATTTTTCAAATTACGTGTCACAAGCTATTTCTGTCATGGGAATAAATTTTGAAAAGCTTTTAGACTTCAGCAGAGCTAAGTCACTGAACATCTTGATGATCTACCCATTGCAAACGTTGTTGCTAGAAGTTCAGTCACATCACTTATTCTTTAATTCCTTTAGATCCCCGTATGTCTTCAGTCCCATTCCTGAGACTTCAATTCTGTTTCATATTACTTCCATTTCATCCATTTCTGAATGGTTTTGACCATTCAGATTCTGGCACATATTTTAACTTTTGATACCTTGGAGTTTTGATGTTTTGATTTTTAAAATTTTTGTAGATCTTAGAAGTAGTTATGTAGTAAATGTAGATTTTAGAGTAGCAGCATATTATCCCTTTACCCTTTAACATACCAGCTCAAACCCCTGTTACCCATTCCATATCAATTCCCCTAAATTCCACTGGCCTGTTTTGTCTCTTTTTCAAGGTAGAATTATAGGGAACACCTTAACCCTACGGAAGAAGATATAGCCATAGGTGCAACAACCTTCAGGTCTAGAATTCTGGAAGGCCTCCAAGGACATTACGTGCTCTGGGGAAGATGAAGAAGAGGGGGTCCCAAAAAGCCCCCAGACCCAATTCCCAAGAGGCGTGGCGGGGCCAGAACCTGGATGGTGGCTGGATGGGGATTGGGTGAAAATCATTATAAAAACTGTGAACATCTGTATTTCAAGAGCGCGCCTTGAGGGTATTCCAGAAAGTCTGGGGGCTCATTAAAACCTTTGTATCCTTATCTTATCTCCTACCTAATTTGGCTTGGAGTCTTTTTTCCCCACAGCCATTTAGGCAACAGTTCTGGTGGCTCCCATATGGGGACATCGGGACTTGTGACTCCTCTGGATCGATATTCCGTTTTGCAGGGATTTCTTCTCCGGCAGGCATATTTTGAAGAATTCCTGCTCTGATCTCGGGGAGGCCAGCTTTTCGGAACCGCATGTGGAGGAGGTAAGATAAAGAACAAAACTCCTAGAGAATTTTAATTAGCAGCTGCGGGAAGGAGATTTCCCCAGGGCTAGGGAATATGGTGAGACTGGGAAGGGAAACTTGGACTTGGACCCAAAAAGTCAGTGTTTTCCCAGTTTGTTGGCAAAGGGATTTTTGCCGGATTGGGCAGGAGAACTGCCTGGAAAGTTTTAGTTAGGGCAGGCGGGAGGATTTCGGGTTTCGTGTTGGCCAGGTGTGGCTTCAGAAGGGGGGGGGGGATGCCTCCCCTGTTTGAAACTCTGTGTTTCTGCCTGAACCTGGTAGTGTTTGGATTGGATACAGTGTCTGCAGTGTGTGTGTGTGTGTGTGTGTGAGGCTGTGAGTTCTAAGCTAGACCTGTCGTTTTTCCTCGTGTGTTGTTTGTTAACATGGGATGTACACAAGCTAAGGAGGAGATTCCAGAGGGAACCCCTCTCGCTTTGGTTTTATGGTATTGGGATGATTTAACTGGCCCTGAGACATCTTTAAAAAGGTGGGAGGTAGTTAGACTCTCTATGGATGTCTGGCCCTATACCGGACAAATTAGAGGAATAGCCTGGCTGAAATTTGGCTCTTTTGAAGCAAATACAGTGTTTCATCTTACCACAATCCTTCATAAGGAGGAAATGTGGTCTGAGTTGCAATATGCAGAGTTATTCTACCTTTTCTTAACCCATCTGAAATTGAGAAAGGAATATAAAAAGGACAAAGTTCAAATACAAGTAGAACTCACAGAAATGGCATTAGAGGAGAAAAAGAAAAATCGTGATAAACATTATCCTAACAGTGAAATTAATCTTGAAAGCCCTGGAAATAAAGATCTGGACCTCTTAATTCCCCCAGATATGAGAATGGAAAGCCCACCACCCCCTCAGGCTCAGGCTGCGGGCGCGGCGGGCGTAGGTCCATCAGGAGCGGGGGTAGTCCCTGGGGCAAGTCCTGCTGATTCAGCGGGGACAGCTGGACCTGCGGTGCCGAGTCCGATTGCTTCGGGAGTGTCAGGTAGTGTGGACGGACAGGTTGGAACCGCTCCATGCAGACAGGGGTCCCAGGGTACTGCTGTTAGTGCTCTGGGACCCGCAGGGCCGGGGCTGGCCGGCAGGGAGCGGTGGGAGCGGGGGCAGCCTCTGCCCTGGCTGCGCCGGGAGCTCTGGCACCGGCCAGACTGGCGGGGGCCACTCACGGAGCTGCAGAGCCGGCCCCTCCCAAGACCGCGGGGTCGGTGGGTCCTGTCTGAAGCTGCAAGTTCCCTGGGTGTAGGTGATCGGGGGGCGGTAGCCCCTTCTGGGGCCGTGGGGCCGGTCCCGTCTGGAGCTGCAAGCTCTGCCAGTGTCGGGGCGGGGGCGGTAGCCCTCCCCTGGACTGCAGGGCCGTTCATGGCTGGGGCAGCAGGCTCTTTTGGTTACGATGGGGTGGCAGTGGCTCCCTCCTGGGCTGTGGGGCCAGTCCTGACCGGGACCACGTATCCTTTTGGTTACCGGGCGTGCCAGCTGCAGGTGCGGTTACCACGGACACGGGGGTGGGAGGTTCGAATCTCAGCACTGTGGGAGGAGGAGTGGGGGCGGTGTCTACAGCTGGAGTCCCCGCCCTGGATGACACGGGACCCTCCAGCTTTGCCATGAGGGGCGGGGAAGAACCCACCCCCAGCCCTTCGGCACCTCCCTACCCTAGGGGGGAAAAGAGGAACCAGGGTTTAGAATTACATCATCGGGGGAGGAGCAGGTTAAGGAGGAGTAGTTCAGTTCCACCTATTGACAGGAGACAAAGATGGGGTCTTCCCCCTTTTGACCCCTTGAACACAAACGTTAAGACTTGGGATAGTGATTTTTCTGATACAGACACAGAAGTTTCTGAGGATGAATCAAACGATAGATTGGGGAAGGAGGAAGAGAAATCACTTGTAGTAAGACCAAAGACAAGAGGAAGAAGAGCACAAGAAGCTGTGTCAGACCCCAGTCCTGTGGCTAGTAGGACAAGATCACAAAAGGAAAAGCCTACAGTAGAAGTCCCCTTAAGGCAAGCCCTGAGCAACCAGGGTCCAGTTTTGATAAAAACTCCTTTTTCTCTAGGTGAGTTACAGCAGTGGAAAGTTTCAGTTGGAACATATAGGGAAAACCCAGAGAAGGTAGCTAAGTATGTGAAGAGAGCAATAAAGACACAAAATCCTGATTGGAAAGATTTGGAAATAATGCTAGACACATTATTAGATTCTAGTGAGATAGACATGCTTAAGAAAGCTGCCCGGGATACAATTGAGACGTTCATAACATCTGGGCAGATTCAAGGAGAACTGCAAGATGTGTTTCCCTTAGAAGATCCCAAATGGGACCCCAATATACCAGAAAAAAGGGAAGCATTGAAACGCTATCAGGATTGGGAGGTTTATGGTCTTAAACATGGAATTCCAAAAGCAGTAAATTGGTCAAAAATGTATACAGTGAAACAAGATAAAAATGAATCCCCTACAGATTTTCTGAACAGACTAACAGAGGCCATATGAAAGTACACAGACAAAGATGTAGAATCAGAGACAGGGAAAAAGCACTTGGTCTTTTTATTCATAGGCCAATCTGCAGACGATATAAGGAAAAAGCTACAGAAAGCGGGTGAGGACAAGAGTATTGGTAAATTAGTGAATATAGCTTGGACAGTCTATCGAAACAGAGATCAAAAAGGTGGAGGAAAGGAGCAGGATGGTGACTACCAGAAACATCGCAAACACAATGTCTACCATGAAAATTATAGATCTAGTTACCAGCATGATAAGGCTAATGATGTATGTTCTTTTTGTAAAAAGAAGGGTCACTGGAGAAGGGATTATCTGGACTCGAAGAGGAGAAGTGAATTCCCACCCCCTCCTCCAGCCTCCCAACTGACTTTAAGCCAGAATGCATGAAGGGGACTGGAGAATTCTACCCCAGCAGAATCTCTGGTTATAGCTAAGCTGGGGGGAGAAGATGTGGAATTTTTAGTTGATACAGGTGCTGCATATTCCGTGTTAAACACCTTGGAAGGGAAACTGAGTCACAATACCGTAACTGTGGTTGGTGCTAAAGGGGTAAGTGAAACCAGGCCTTTCTTCAAACCTTTGAAATTTAAATTAGGGAAGCACTGGGTAACTCATCAGTTCCTCTATATGCCAAATACTCCCATGCCTTTATTGGATAGAGATTTATTAGAAAAACTGGAAGTTGAAATCAAATTCTCTAAGGGGGGGGATAAAAGTTATCATCCCTGACACTGAAAACAACATCTGTTGTAAATCCTGCTATGTTTCTGTCCACAACATTGACTGACAGTGTGCCTGAGCATGACTGTTTGCAGACCATCGAGGAGACTTATTCCAGCAGACCAGACCTGAAGGATGTGCCTCTGGAAAACCCAGACTGGGAACTGTACACGGACGGAAGCAGTTTCATGTGGGATGGAAAACGGTATGCTGTCACAACCAAAGACAAGGTAATCGAGGCAAAGGCCTTGCCTGCTGATGTGTCACCCAAAAAGCAGAACTGATTGCACTGACAAGAGCTCTAGAGCTGAGTGAAGGTAAGAAAGTGAATATCTGGACAAATTCTAAATATGCATTCAACGTCGTACATGCCCATGGAGCCATCTGAAAAGACAGAGGACTACTAACTGCCCGAGGCAGTGGGATTAAACATGCTGACCAAATCCATGCACTCCTTCAAAGTATCTGGAAGCCAGAAAAGGTATCTATTATGCACTGCAGAGCTCATCAGAAGAGGAAAACAATTCCTGAATTGGGAAATCATTTTGCTGACCAGGCTGCAAAAAGGGCTGCAGAAAAAGGCATTCTAGCAGTAGTTCCACAGAAAGAAATTGATTTGACAGGGTACACCCCAAAATATGATGAGAAGGACCACCAATTAATTAAATCCCTTAAAGCTGAAATCAAAGAAAGTGGGTGGGTTGTTACACCAACAGGACAGGTTGTGGTCCTTTTCAAAATAAAAGATATTTCTCTGGTATATCAGTGATTGACTTGAGCACGTGTTTTGTCAGAGTTAACATGAGAACAGAAAAATTGCCGTATCTGAATACTGCGATCAGTTGCCTCTGCCCAAACCTCTTTAGCACCTGGGAGTAAAATATATCTTAGGGTAATCTGTTTCCCATTGCGATTTTAAAGGTCTGCAACATTTTTATAGGCATAAGGACCAAAGTGACTAAAGACTAAACTGTGTTGGCTCACCTTGGGGTAACCCCTATAAATGACAAACAAATCAGCATTTCACAGTTAAAAAACAACACCAAGTGTTCTACAAAATCTCCCAGAAATTTACTGCTGTGATACTAACAATGCTAGATATTAAGGCAAGGAATTTGCTTTTTGCATTTCAAGAGGAAAAACACCACAGCTGTTTCTCAGTGGATTCCCAGCCAAGTTGAAAAGGTCACTGACCTAGTCATGATGTAACACCAAATACTGAGAATGGTGACTTCCCTAACCAACTTTTCTCCAGAGCATTATCCAGTAACAACTTTCACCCTAGAAAGAAGGTATTTATCTGGTGTGCGTCTTACACTAAAGCCTTACTTAAAAAGGGTGGCAAGAGTCTTTACTCTTCTACTGACTGAACAATCTGCAGAAAATGTTTGTTAACAGACTGGTAGGAATAGGGAAAGTGACACACATTACCTTGAACAACTGCAGAGTGTCAGTGATTGAGAGAAAATATTATCTTAACCTCCACACCCGTTGAATTAACCTCAGCAATCATTGATTAGAAACTGCATAGGTAGTAATTTCTTTTTCTTGGCAAAACATTGAAGTTTCTACATAGCTTAAACAGGAAAGGCAGAAGCTAGGGTCTGGAGGAGCTCTGATGATGTGACTGATGTGATGGGGCAGTAACAGAGGTCTCACAACTGAATGTGTGTGCAAACACCTGTGTGTAGGTCACACTTTCCCCTCCAGTGAGGTGAACTGCTTTCTCATTTCCAAGATGGTGGGGAAAACTGGAGGCCTGGGAGAGCTGGAGCAACATAAGAAAGATTACTGCTACTGATAGCATTCGCACAGGTATCTGCCATCTGCACCCAACTGGCACCAGCAGGAAACAATGGAGAAGTGGCTTACTGGGAGGGGAAGCACGTGGGAAGAAGTACTTGGAGCCAATGTCAGGGGATAACCAGGCTAGTGCCTTCTTCAGTGGAACAATGAAGAAAAGCAGTTATCTGCAGTTAATTCTTGTTTACCAGGAAGTGAGAATATATGACTCCACGTTCACAGAAATGTCCCAGTAGATTTTCTCATTTTAGATGCATTTTTTTTATACAGCCTGTGTGTTGAAGTGTTAAATTAGTTTACCCCTGAGTGGGCATCTGCAACCATGCATAAGATTACCTTGGACCTGCATTTAGCTGTACAGCTAGATTCAAGCTGTACAAGCCATTTGACCTTACCTCATGCTTATCCTTAACTGATGCACCTAATAATTACTAGTTCTGCAACACTGGTCTTTCATATACCCAGGCACAGGGATTTTTGGGATGCAGCAACAGGCGGGCAAGCCAGTAGGTTTCTGAACTCACTGCAATACTCCAGTCAGTGTATGTATCAAAGGGAGAAAGCAGCCACTTTCAAAAAGGAACAGCTGGTTCTGGAAAAGATAGTGCCCAATTGACTATGTTCTCATTGTGAATAGCAAAGGAAAATAGCCATTATAATGTCAACATTTGCATATAAACAGGGAGGCAAAATGTAAACTAAACTGTATTTGCCATTTTGAAGGGTTATTTCCAAACGTTCTCTCTCTCCTGCAAGCTAAACAAACCTTATGTACATTTGCACTAACTTCAAGTGTTCAATGAGAAGCTTTTATTTCAAGTACACTCATACTGACTCTCCTTCCTCACTCAAATTACAAAAGATTTTGATGAGGAAGTGTATGTTGGTAAACAGAATATCAAAAGCAAAAAGAAAAGAAGTACTTATTGCATCTGCCCTTCCTCTATGGAAGCATGTAGCTTGCCCAGAACACAGCTTTATGGGGCAGATAGAAATCTTTTGTAAGTGAAGAAAGACAGAAAGGAGTTTATCTGCAACATTTTTGCATTAGAAACTGATATTTTATTTTCCTTTTTAAGCATTGTGGAGGTGGAAATTCCATAAGGGTACACTATAAAGGTAGGATTGAAAAAAAAAGCTGGAGAAATGTTTAAGGGAAAGATGCCTTCAAGACATAATAGGCTACGAACCTAAATCTCATTTTTGACAGTTCTTAAGAATTCATAACCTATTTACACTGCCCAATGCAGTTTTGAGTACAGATGCTAAAATAGATAGCAGCAGCCTATCTGGGGACCAACTGGGATAAAGCTCTGCTGACACAACAAAAACTTTGTGTATCTTCTCAGACCAGTGCAGAGTGGAGGCAGCACACTTCATGCCTGCATGTGACTGCCTGTGCAAATACAACCCAAGTCACAGAAGTGCTTTGGTTATGATATCCTTCATTTCTGAAAGCACTGTGCATAGGCGTATACACACAGGAATCATCTGGTAACTCACAAAGCTCTTCAAGAAAAGCATCGTTACTGCTTAGGTCACCCACTTGATAACTCAGATATAAAATTCTGGAATAAACTACATCCACAAGGGGAAAAAAAAAAAGATAAAACCAAACAGAAATACATTTTCATGCCCTCATTATGTACTTCAGAAAAAACAGTACACAGTTGGGGGGGGGGGAGTATCAATTTTGTGTTATTTAAGTGAGTCACTAGTTACTTCATTGAGAAATTGATTTCTTTTTCTCTGTTTACTAGCTGCTCTTATTTCTCAGATAATTAAGTTTTCTAAAGTTTACCTTTCCCACAGTTTGTCTATTAATAAACCTTGCTTAATGACTGATTAGGATCCACTTTGTTATCATTCATGTTTCTGAATCTAAAGCCAGGAATTGAAAAGGAATTTACATGGATAAACCCCTTCACATTTTATTCCATTCTAATAACCAGTTAAAGAAAGAAAGAGCACTAGGTTATCTTTTCGGTTTTGGTTTGTTTTGGTTTGTTTGTTTACTCCTTTATAATTTTGTGTCCTAAAAAAAGGGAATAGAAATATGTCACATTCTGAGAAGTAACAGTATCAATTGTTTTTTCTTTCAGATGGAATAAAATTTTGAAATATACACAGTCATTTTCCAAAAACATTGTTGCTTCCTAGGGAAAATAAGTTTTGTCATTAGCAGTCTCACTTCAAACATTGATATTTCCTTTTCATGCATTTTTTGTAAGCCTTAGGAATGTAGTTGTCCTTTTCCTGCTCTCTGGGCTGAAAATGACTAAAAAGACTTTGAAAGATCCCACTTCTGTTCTGATATTTCTGTGGTGGAGTAGAGACAAGGCCAGGAGACTTCAGTGCAGGTACCAGGACTTTAAAAGGAACTGGTTGTCCTTGCTCTCTGCCAGTGCATACTGTCACTCAGTGCTCTGAATAGGGAAAATAAAAAAAAACACAACTTGTCAGAATCTTTGACAAAGTGGGATTCTATGAGGAAAGGTAGCGCCAATAGACTTAAACCAAGCCCCAGGAAGATTTCAGGTTTCACTTCAAAAGTTTCTGTCTGCAAAGGATGGGTGCTGCAGTGGAGCTCCACCAGTATAGTCACGTAAAACACACTACCCAGAGAGATAATGACTGATATTGCCTGCAGCAACACCCGGGTTAGTAACACTCCAGCTTAGAGCTCTCTGCTACCCTCTGCCATGTGACTTCTGCCTATAAAGATGAGGGTGAGCTGAAACTCTGCACAGCAGGCAAAGGATATTGGGCATCAAGAGTTTGCAGCTGTGAAACAACCTTGCTATGGGAGCTATTGAAAGCAGGGGTCAATAGAACTCCTAAAATCCCCATGTTTTTTGCCTGGAATCAGATCAGAAATCTTCACATCTCAGGGATTCATGGCTCAGCTGGGGCATTTGAACCCAGGGAATTCCAAGTTAAGACTCCTTTTGAAAAGAAATAATTTGGAGACTTTAAAAATATTTTTGTTTGAAATGTCACTTTCCACAACCAATTTTTGAGTTAACAATGAATACTTTCCCTCAAGAATTTCCATAAAATGAAAAAATTAGCTACCAAATCCATTCATTATAATATATTCAAATTAAAGCCACTGTCAAACGTTAAGGCTGAGGAATATTCAGTCTTTCTTGCAAAAGAGTTTGTTTCCAACACTTTGTATCCCAAAACTACTACTTGGAAAGAGCATTTATGCTGTTGGCATACAAAATACCTGTGCGTTATGCAGCATATTGAGTAAAAAAAGGCTCCAGATGCAGCTCACCAGGAGAAGGGAAGCTGAACAGCAGAGAGGTATGAGGAAGATTTGAGACCTTTTATGCTTTTATTTGCTCATTTGCTTTTCAAGTCTTAATCTTTTCAACAGCTGCAACAAAACCCGTTTATGCCCATCTCAACTTTTGTCCTGCATGAACTTGGAAAAACCCTTCTCACTAGTGTCTGTTTCACCCCACTCCCACTGGAAGCTACCTGATGGAAAACCCTGCAGCTGACGTGTCTGCTCATGGCCCAGTGCAGGTCCACAGGGTGCTTCTGCCCACCTGCAAAGCCAGTGAGGCCCCATCCAGCCTTGCCCAAGAGAACATGCAGCTGGACATGCCTGGCACTGTTCTTGTATCAATACTTCTCTCTGCCTGGTAGCATGACTGTTATTTCTAAATTACATTTCCAGCTCAGAAGAATGAATGAATGAATGAATGAATGAATGACTGTATCTGACCATATGATCATGTCTTCTAAATTTTTCAACCCCAGAGTCCCAAAGCAAAGTTTTGACAACAACATTCTTTATACTTGCAGGTATTCCAGCACAATGAATCCTTCTCTGAGTTGCCAAAGCTTTAGGTACTGTTTGTGAGCAGATAGGAAGCCACACCTGAATTAAAATATGACGGCCATTTATGGATACACAGCAGTAGAACAGAATAATTTGACAAAGGAGTGTCGGAGAAACGCTGCATCCAATTGAGATGGCAGGAACATTCACAGGTAGGAAGAATGAAATTATTCAGGCTGGTAGCAGACCAGGATGCCATACATATTGCTGACTTGGCGTTCCTCAAATGAACTAGCAAATGTTTTTCTGAACTTCTGTCAGGCATATATTTTATTAGTTAAATCTGTAAGGACTACTTTACCTTTCTACCTTCAGCTTTTCTTTTTTTTCCTTGCAAATACATGCAAGAAACATGAAATGTAATTATCTCTATATATAGGTAGATAAATGCATATATGCATATATACATATATATATACACACACATAAACACGTGTATTTATACACTTCCATCTTTTTGTTCAGAACAGATTAATTTTCGGAAGTAGATGAAAGGGGAAAATGTTGCTCTCTGGGACCTCATGATCATCTCTAGTCTCCAGTTGCAAGAAAGATCCAAGACAGACAAAACATGAGAAAATATTCTGAGGGCAGCAATTTAGACTGACAGGGTGATAGACTAGATGATTGTGCAGATTTTGCTACTTTTAACCTCTCAAAGGTAGCAAAATAGCTACAAGGAGGGGGATGGTTTTGGAAAGACAGGAGGAGAGATGTAACTAATGCACTGAACACAAGCAGGTGTACAGCCCTGCAGCTGACCCCACTCTGCAGCTGACTTCTGCAAGATGTACCTGATGAACAGAGATACACAACACTGCTCCTGGCTGAAGATTTTGTAATAGATAACACACACACACACAAAGCCCCTTGCTCACTATTCAGAACTCCTCTTTTAACCACACACTTCTTTTAACACTCTAACTACAAAAGATAGAGTGAAACAGACTTGCTATACTGCCGGGGAAAAGTAAAGAAACAACCAATAAACCAACCAAAACAAATAAACATCCCCACAAAACTTCACCCCAAAACCAAACAACCAAACAACGCAGTAAGTTTTTTATATTAATTCTTTTTTCCAACAAGTGAGTAGAAACCACCTATACTGTAGAATATGGGCCTTCTTAGACAGTAAGCAAGGGAGCTGACCTGCTTCCTGTCCCCAGCAGAGGGATGTTTGTGTGAGATTCAAGTGCCATGAGACAATATAGCAATAGAAAATTGAAGGCAAATGTCTCACTGTAGGCCTCCCTCCAGGTCTCAGTAACTCAAACAACTACTTTAATTGATATTCCTCCAGTGACACAGGAAATTCAGGTGACTGTCTCCCAACAATTCAGTCCCTTCCACTGATCATAACAGATTATTCACTTTCTCCTTTGTGATGTTCTGGTGTTAGGGATGAAAGCAAGCTCTGAGGGCAGTGATTCCTTCCACTTGAAAAGAGAATCCTTCAAGCAGCACTAAAGGTAAAGTTGCCACGGAAGAACCCATGTCCCTGACCTTGCTTCTGCAATTAAGATTTCCAGATTTGCAGAGCAAACTAAATACTCATTTACATTTTTTTCCTCAATGAAATATGAGGGGGTTTGAGCCAGAACAAATGAAGGCAGAACATTTATCTTTTTCTTAAGTCTTACTTATACAGGTGTCTAGAAGTACGACAAGACCTTTGGTAAATAAAAGTAAGTTAATTAAATAGCAGTAACAGCCTTACTCCTTCAGCTGGGGTCATTATTTTGATTAGGCTGAACATGAACATAGAAAAAAAGCAGATATTTTATCTCTAAGCCTTGATTATTGCTGTAACTTGACATGAACAAATGCAGTAGTATGTCCAAATCCGATGTTCCCAGTAAAACTGATATTGAAAAATGGCGAATAGTTCAAAAGAGCTGTATGACTCAGTGAATGAATGATACATAAAGCATGCCTGGTGGTGGGAAACTCGATATACCCAATCTATCTGCTTTGTCTGAAAACAAATCAAAAGGGAAAAGTTTGCTAATAGCAGATGATTCTTTAGTGAAGCAGAAGAAGGCAGAATGTGATTTCATGGTGGGAAGTTCATCATGGCTGCAAGTGATGAAAAATAAACATTTTTGACAGCAAGGGTGATTACACTAAAGCACAGTTCCTCTGGCAGGCTTACCTGATTCAGTGTAGAGCTGTCAGACATTTCCACACACACTGTCTCATTTATATGACTTAGTGCCAGACCAGGATGGTTCCTCAGGTACTGCAATGCATTTACGTGACAGTGGACTAAGACTTAGCAGCCTGGTTTCTCACAGTTCTCACAGTCTCTGCTGCTGAGACTGGCTGGTCCTCAGCCTCTTCTCTGGTCTGCATAGTGCAGGTGCAGCCTGAAGTTTTCAAGCCAAGATGGTTACTCTTTGAAATGGCACCTGTACACAAGTCAGGCTGGGGGTTTGCATGGAAGTAATATTTAGTTCATGTTCAGTTTGAAAAACAGTGGTTAGACTAGTTCTTGGTTCAAACTTGGTTAAGTTCTCTCATGATTGCAAAACCTCTGATTCATCATCTCTTCTGGATTTAATTGAGGATTTATCCAGAAATTAACCAACCCATCTGTAACTGTCAGTGTATCTGTAGCAGGAGCAGCACGGCAGGCAGGATGCATATGGTCACAGTGAGCCAGGGCCCCTGGGCTACACAGTAAAGGCCGGTTTCTCCTCTTTCTCCCTCTCCCCCAGCCTTGTAACACTGGAAAATCAAGTAGAGCACCCTGCACTGTGTTGATTTTTTTTAGTTCCCTCTCGAGGTGGAGAGAACTACCAGGAAATATTAATGCATTCTCCAGCTGCTTAGTAGATGTAAGCCTTGTATCTAAACAGGAAGAAAACTTGTTTGGAAATTGTTGAGAAATGTGGTTATTTATGTCAGGCAGCCAGGAGGTAGCCCAGCTGAGGGGATAGTGCACTTTCCAACAGCAGTGGGAAGATTAACCACAGACTGAATTCTTTGTATGCATCTCAGACTATATAACTAGACTGAAATCATCCACTCATGTTTGTTTTCAGCTAAGCGAAGTCAACAGATCAAGATACTCCTAATTGCTAACCCAGTGCTGGGTTCCAGTAATCCTGAGATCAGATGTGGACCTACTGGTTGTATGAAATGTCCCTCTCCCAAGTGTGCAGCTTCCTCAGAATCCAAACTGAAAACAAACTGCTTCATGTGGAGAACTGGCTATGTGAAAAGAGGCATGCAGGCCCACAGGAGCTGGGAGGGTATCAATTCAGCAACTTTAAGCACAGCTGGTGTAGCTGCTGTCCAAGCAAGGTCGTGCTAATCTCTTAGCGATAGCTGTTGCTCAATAACAAGATCTTGTTATTACTACAGCCTGAGAAAGTGAGGGGCTGAGGGTCCCCACAGACAAGAAGTGGAGGCAGTCCGGACCTCTAGGGCTCTTACCAATCATGTAGTTAAATTACAGAATATTAATAAGCTCATTATCTATCCTATATTTTGCTCTGGTGTGTGTTCAATAAACGGAGCATGTTGATTCTCATATTGAGTGTCTCAGCTTTCCCGACAGCTTCAGATGCACAGCCATTTAATGAGAACACTTTGTTCAGGTAAGTAAAGGGACAGATTATGAACCACAGAAACATTGAGTCTGGCAAGGACCTCCATAGATCGATTTATCCAACCCCCCTGCTCAAAAGAAGGCCAGTCACAGCAGATTGATCATGGCCATGAAATTCCACAACTTCTCTGGAGAAGCTGTTACAGTGTTTGACCACTCTCACCACTGAAAAAAGTGGGTTTTTTCCTACACTGGAATGGAATTTTCTGTACTTCAGTTGGTGCCTGTTGCCTTTGCCCTTTCGCTGAGAAAGGCCTAAGGTATCACCTGATTTAGAGCAGTACTGGAGTAGACTTAGAACAGCCACAGTATGGAAGGACCCTGGACTTAGGAGGCCTGCCTTGACCCCTCACTCCCCTCACTGACTTGGTGGACATTCATTCCAACTCATAACATGTTACATGTTATTGGCAGACAAAGCCTATGGGAAGCAGTGATGATTTGTATCAAGCCAGCAGATGTAGCTGAGAAAGAAAAAATCACAAATTTTGAGTCACCAGCTGTTTTGTAAAATTGTTCATTCTCATTGGAATTAGAAACAAGTGGAAGATTTTGCCCTAAGTATGCATTGCAAATGATAAACTCATACGTGAGGCATTCACTGTAAAAATCTACAGCTTCTTTTCTGAGTATATGAAACCTACAGCAAAATCAATCACAGTTGAGAAGATGTCAGTTTAAATTTTGGTCAGGATACATTCATTGGCATGATAACAGAATTTCCTGTTGATATCAGCACAAATCATCTTCAGATCTGAAGAGCTGGTATTAAGGAGAGTTCAAGCTTAAGAGGAAACATATGTCTCTGAAAGAAGGCGGCTTCAAAATCCTACAGTGACTAAGTTTATTCTTTCTTTCTTTCTTTAATTTAACCCTGTTTCTCTTCTGGTCAGAGTAAAGCCCAGAAATACCAAGGGCCTGCTATGTCAGCCATGCATGTCCCTCACTAATTCAGGTCTACAATAAATGGACCTGTCAGCAGAAAACTGTTCAGTTATGTTTCTCATTGCTAACAAGTACGTCTGAAGACATACCTTAAATGCAATTTCAGTTCAATTCAGTGAGATGAACTGAGTACAGTGTTGACCCTGACTTATAGCCTGGAGACATGCTATGCCTCTGAGACAAAACCAGTGAGTCTCAGAGGTTTTGTATAGCTCAGAGAAGCAGGCAAAGTACAAATTTCTTCAGACTTTGTCAGAATGGACAGACTGGCAAATTGAGCTAGAAGTCTCAGGAGGGCAAATTTGTATGATGTCGGAGGATGCAGCAAGGCCGTGCAGCCTGGCAGCATGGAAAAGAATGTAAATAAGAGGTGAACATCCAATCATGTGTGAAGGCTAGTGGTAAAATATAGATAACAGAGCTAAGAATAGTGTTAGTGTGTAAGATTCTACAGATGGTGTGTGAGTGCAGCTGTGTGAAGAACAAGATGTAATATTCTGGATGGAGCAATAAAAGCTGAATTTAGGCCATCATCATAGAATGCCCAGTTTTATTATTTTGGTCATCCTCACAAACAACAACAGTATGAATGTGTTTTGGCAGCAGTCTGGAAGAAATACAGTAAGAGAATTGTTTATCATGAGGTAGTTGGGCATTTCCACTTCCCATCGCCAAAACAGCAAAGATGCCCAGAGATGCTAAAATGGAGCAGCTCATCTCAATTCTCAGTTACAGAAGGCATGTAAAATCAGAATTATCTGTCTTATTTTACGCAGAAAAGACAAGTCATAGAATTCAAAACATTATTTGTACAAAAGCTGTTTAAAAGACTGAAGCAGAAATGCCCGATCTTATCAGTTGTTCCTTCGAGTCTGAACATCTTCAATCAACCAGGAGCAGAGATTGGACTGTTCTGGTACAGGCTTCTGACTTTAAACAGGATATAGTCCAAGTCATAATCATGACTGGGGATTTCAGTCATAAGGGAACAATTTAACAAAATAGAGAGAAATTATTACAAAAGGCCAAGCAAGGTATAGTACTATACATACTAAAGGAGCCTGGCGTCTGCATATTGGTGTTTATTCACAAACCATTTATCATTTGTAGAACTCTCAGCCTTTGATTAGGTCACATAAGGAAATGCAAAATGGGGCAGGGGGTTCCTAAGGTAAGTAGGGAATAGCAACATGTGGAACAGAGGCCATTCATGCACTGGCCTCAAAAGCAATTGGTACCCGATCTCTTCCATTTGGATTCAGAGATGGGATCTGTGATGGGAGTCTGGTCCAGACTGTTGCTTTTCAGCAACAAGAAAAAGCCTTGGCTGGAGACCCAGTCCTGCTGCTGGTTTTCCTGTTGGTTTAATACTCTTGCTCTGCAAAACTTGATTGAAATCCTACTCTACCTGTGCAAGGTAGGAATATGGACTGGTTTCTCCCTCTCACTCTCAGCTGCATTTTCTGTTCTACATGAGCAGCGTGCCCTGGTTATTTTGTACAAGAAACAGTTTAGTAGGCCAGTTCCAAAGACAGTGATCAAGGCAAGGAGGATGCCTGGCAGGCAGGGCAAGAGCAGGACAGGTTTTGGGCTACTGGGCAGGACTGGTGATTGCACATATACCCAGCGAGTGGCAAACTTGTAAGCACCCTGGAGGTTTTACTGGGGGGAAGAGAAAAGTAAAGGAAATCTGGCTTCCTTTCAAGTTGGGCAGCAGCTGAATAGGAGGCTGAAGGATCAAAATTTTGGACACAGACAATTAAAACGTCAGTCTCTGTGAGTGTAGCTACTGGTGCCTAGAAAGAGATTAATTTAAATCTGCATATCAGATGCACACAAGAAGAAAGGTGTTTTCAGTTCAGAGTAGGATTTAGTAACTGTGCACAGCTTTTATAAACTTGTCCCATACTTATTTTTTTTATAAAACTGCACAGAAAGGTCAAAGAAAAAGTTGCCTTTTGTATTATGACAGCCCCCAGTGGGTTAAAGAATAGATGCGGTTTATAAATAAAAGCCTATTTCATCCGTCCTTTGATCCCCCCCATAAGAAAACCTCCTTGCAAGTATTTTGCTTGACATAGTCACCATTTCTTATTAGTTTCAAAATATCTACAGGACAATGTCTTTATCTTCACTTATATAATCTGCTGGGAACAGACTTTATTGTGCAGGAAGAGAAGAGGTCATACACTATTCCAATCCATGGTTTTTGTCTCTCTGACCCCTGAAAAGCTGAGCTGGTGGTTAGACCTCATACATTTCAGGACAGGTTCATAGCTGGAAACATCTGGAATTACCTCCAAAAGTTGTGTATCTTAGTCATGCCCTTCATTCCTGATTGACCTACCAATGCTTCTCTGTGTCAAGAGGCATGAAAAGAAAAGTTCTTCAGGGCAGCCCTGGACACTTGTGCTAAGTGGCTTACAAAGTTTGTGTCACTAGTTGTCCTCCCGGTCTCTCAGGCAGACGGAACAGGAGGTACTTCACATCCACTCCTTTGTCTCCGAACTCCTCTACTGCATTTTTGGTCTGTCCTGACACCTGTGGAGGGATGTTATACACTGTGAGAAGAGGGAACAGGTTGAGTGAGTGACCTACAAATCATTTCCAGACTCTAGAAGGGATATGGGATGAACAGCCAAAGAGGAGAACATCCCAAATTTGGCTTTGTGGGTCCCTGACACAGGTAGAGCAGGGTAGAACTAACAGTTTCAGTCTCTCATTTCTGTGGGCTGGAAATAAAAGACCCTTTGAAATTGGAAGAAATCCCTTCCTTTTAGAACCCTGACTGGACTACGTGAAAGAGAAATAATTAATCTCACACACTGAAATAGATGAAAATAGAGATATTTTAAAAGAACTTTCTTTAACTCTCCAATAAATTATTTTTCATATTTAGCATTGAAATTTCTATCTGCTTATATCTTGTTGCTTATGCTCAAACTGTGTGGGGTTTATTTAGTCCCTTTCCTCTTATAAATTTAAAGTTTACAAAAGTATTGTTAATGTTACTTTATTAAAAACAGTTTTCCTGCATAAAAGTAATTCCAGCTGATCATTAAAAACAGACATGAAGAAGGCAAAGAAAATATATTGAATGCGTAGAATTTGAATGGCAAGAAATATGTTTTTAATTATTGTTATTTTATTAATGGACAAATGCTATCTTATTAAATCTAAATTAGGTGTGCTTTGGAGGAACACTAATGCGAACCTTTCCGAAGACAAAAATTAAATACACGTTCATACATAATAAAGCTCTCATGTATAATAGAGGTGGTTTGCAAAAAGATTTTTCAACCTTTGAGCAGATCAACATGCAAGTATTCCACCATCTGAGTTCATGGTAAGGTCCCTAGAATAAAGTACATTGCTTAAAAGAACCTGATCCTTTTTTCTGTTGGGATATGTTTATGTAGCTTCATTAATTTCCAGGCTACTGCTTCCAATTTCTAACAGTTCAAAATAAGATTTGGGCTGGAAAAGCTGAAAACATCCAGCTAAAAATTAGTAGGATAGACATAAACTATCAGGTGTTGACCCCTCAAAAATACATTTCAATCTAATTAAATTCCTACGTACAGCAGATCACCACTTGTCATGACTCCCCTTTCCTCACTTCACCAGGCAGATTTTGATCATTGTTAGAAGTCAGAGCAGCTGAAGATGGTTGTGGTCAGTGTCATGGACCAAGTTCACCATCTGAACTCTTCTGGTGTCTGACTGCAACCTGGTTTTCCAGTATACAGAAAAGTCTACTTAAGTTTGTTTTTAGTCCAACAATGTAATAGGCCAACTGGAAGCTGTCCAGGCCAGTTCCAGCTGTTCCTTCTGACACTTTAACAATGATAAGCTATCTGTTTAATCCTATCTTTCATCAAAATACCTGGCAAAGCCACAATGCCCTCATATGTGTTACAGGTTCCTTTGTTTTGAACAGAGGCAGTTGTTTGGGTTTTCAGTATAACTTTGCTCTTTCTTCAGTCATCTGGTTACAGAAAAAAACCACAAGTGTATTTGGCTATTCTTCAGTGAAGGGAGGTTACTAGATCACTGATCTGAGCACACATACCTCAACCCACAGCAGCAGTTTTTCCAAGACATATTGGAATACCAAAAAGGAATTGCCTGTATTTACTTGGAATAAACTATTTTCTGCGACATGTCTGAAGAATATGGTCACTGTTTAGAGTGAGAAGCTGCAGGCAGATAGACACAACAAAGCTTGGGTTGCTTGTCTTTTTTTTTTTTTTTTGTTTGGAGGGAAGTTAATAACTGCCAGTCTTTCCTTACTTCATGATCAGCTCCCTCAAAACTCCTAGCTGGAGATTCAGCCTTTCTGATGCTGGGAATTAAATGCCAACCAAGGGCAGTTGGGTGGTCTAGTGGAAAGATCAGGCAAAACTCTCCTAGGGTCCTATTGGCCATGGAAACAGGACTTCACTGGGAAGCAAAGTAATCATGTTTGGCTCATGAGTGAGAGGAATCAGAGGTGTATGGCCAGACCTTGTTGGTTTGTCATGGAGATGACAATGTGCAATGATGAGGACTGCTATGGCATAGAAAGAAAGGGGAGATGGTGGCAGCTTTTCACATTTCAGCAAACCTCCTTAGTTACTCCATTGGCAACTTTATCTCTTGTTCTCCAGGAATCTGAGAAGACAGTTGGGCAGAAGTGAGTTACTACTGTAGACCTTTGCTACCATAGATGTTTGCCGTAGTACGTTTTGACATCCTTGAGAAGACAAGACAGGTTACCTGCTTCCTTGGCTCCTTTGCCACAGAACCAAGTTTGAATCATGGGTTGGTAACTGAATGACATTGCATAATGCACTGGAAAATTCCCTAATTCTGATCCATAGACTACATTTTCCAAGACATTTAAGAACTGGGGTTTTTTTACATCTTCTCTCTTTAGGTGTGTTTGAGAAAAAAACATTTGCGACACAAGATAAGCCAAATCATGACAATTTTGTGCTGGAAAGTATACTATGAAATCAGTGAGAGCTTTTCTCAAGCTAAAGCCCAGAGGATTTTGCCTTTAAATAGCAAAAGTGAAGTGCAAAGTAACAAACCTTCAAAAATGCCAGTTGACTGGCTAAGGCAGAAAAAAAAGCAAATTGTCTCCAGAGTTTTTCTGCCTTCAAAGTTAATTTAATGAGTCCAGTTGGCTAATAATTAAGAAGAGGTCTAGTAGTTTGTATGATACTTGTACACAATTGACTTTTCTATCTGAAAAAATGCACAAATGATTTGACAATCAATGACCATCAAAAGCTCAGTTTAAAAATGAGTATGTTAAAGTAACACTCAGGAAAATGACTAATTTCATTTTTGTTGGCCTTCATGCCACAGCTGAACAATATGTCAAGCACAGGTGACACTCTATAACAAATCTGAATCCCCAAAGACTATACCTTGAGGTGCCTTTGACTACCTGTGTGTATTCATGGCACTGAACTGAAGCTTTTTGTTATTGTACCAGTAATTATAGAGCACAGTTTAGCTAATGAGGTTAAAACTTTGGTCAAAGTTTTTTAAGACTTCATCTAAAAAGGCTTACGATTTATACAGAGTTGGGCTCCTTTGCCATTAGCTTAAAAAAGCTCCCAAACCTCCCAGACCCACAATGTTCTGATCTCACAGAACAAGCATTTTCCACTATGAAGAATGGGTTTTCAGATAAAAGTAAACAGCTTTTCAAATTTTGTTTATATTTCACTGTATTGAGAGTAAATTCAGCCCAGAATATAATATGCTCAGAAAAGAAAAATAGAGACACGAAAGATCAGATCTGCATGTAAGTTAATGTACATGCATTTGAAATTCATTAAACTAATCCTGTCAACAAATGAACCACTACTATGTACATTATTAAAATCCTAGGTGGATTTATGCTAGGATGAGGTAGCTACACAGAGAAGCTATGTAGCTAAACTTCTCTAGCACATGTACCCTTGAAACCTTCACAGAAGAGCTGGTTAAACAGATTCCAGTTATGCAGAGGCCAGTGTCAGGGTATTGAAATCTCATTTTGAATGAAGTATCTCTCTGTCAGGCTCCACATGAGCAATGGATCAAGCACAGTCCCAGGAACTCAGCACAAATGAAGACCATGATCACAGGCACTGGGCAGCTTTGCAAAGATTTGGTGCTGTGAGGGTAGAGCTAAACAAATGCAGATGATAAGAGGGTGTCATGCAAAGGGTGGGGATGGGAGAGAAGGGAAACCAGTGAAGTTCATCATAATGCTGTGGCCATCACTGCATAATTGCTTGAACAAAGAAAGAAGGGGTACAAAATTTTCTTGGAACTGTGCTTTATGTAGAGAAATTTATGACTAATGCAGTTGTCTGAACCAGAAGCCATAGAGCATGACTGCTCAAAAACATTCAAAAAACAACAGATGCAATCCTTAAGAGAGTGCTTGAGAAACTGAAGGATTTAATTAAAGAGGCCCCAGTCCTGAAATACTATGACAATAAGCACAAAAGTAACTTGTTCATGGGTGCATCCCAGGAGAATATTGGCACAATACTCTTTCAATAACACAGCTGAAGCTGGAGACAAGTGGCTAATGCATCATGGCCACTAACAAAAACTGAATGTAAATATGCCGAAAGAACGAAGGAGACTTGGCCTTAAGCCATGGCTGTAAAAAAAACCCCCTCCTTTATTTATGGGGGACCACTGTTAACTGAAACTGACCATAAACCACTTAGTGCTATTGCCAAGATAGGCCTGATAAATATCTCTTGGAGAGTACAGAGATTGTTTTTTCAGCTACAAATGTATGTTTTACAAATTGAGTAAGTCTAGGTAAGATTTGGTGGTTGCAGGTAAACTCACAATAATTCTACAAAACTTTCACACATGGATCATGGAGGTGCACCTCTAAAAAACCCCCAAAACAACCCTCTCCAACTGCAGGGAAAATGTAGACTGTGACTGTCTGTATCACTAAAAACCTTGAGATAATGAGAAAGGTAATGCAGGCTTTGTCACAAAGCTGTCAGTGCCATCTTGTAGCCCATCTTGTACCTTGGCAATGAGGCCTGAACAGTACATGTGGATTTTTAAAAAACCTTGAATGTAGAATCCTGAATGTATTAAAAAGAAGTTCGCAAAGGGCATTCTGAAAGAAAGACCAGACTGTGGAGAAATCAACAGTTATATTGCAGCAAGTTGATATTATCTACAAACTTTACTTATGCTAGCAACACAGAACAACTCCCTCCAAAAGAATTCATGAAGATGGCAAAAGAAGTATGTGTAGATCTTCTAGTTATTTTTATTTATTAAATTAATAATAAACAAAATATGCTATCATTGTTGTAGTTGTTTCTATTGTTGCAATTATTTCCCCAACATGGCCTTCCTAGAAGTTACTGCAGTCAAACTATCAACCATATTCATATTAACTAAACATGACATACCAAGCACAATAAAGTCTAACAACAGGCCACAGTGCAGTAGGTATCACTGAAGACAATTTGCTCTGAAACACAGGCATAGATTTATCACCACTAATCCCTGGTGCTTTCAAACTTTCAAGGCTAATGGAAGAGTGTCAGAAGAACACAGTGATGTAGAACAAAAGACTGGAGGAGTGAGACTGATCCCCATTTAGTGCCAATGTATGATCTGGGTTGAACTGGTCTCTTGCAAAGGCAAGCTGCAGCATGCTGTGATGCACAGAGGCTCTTGCTGCACTAGGCTGGTGGTTCGCACTCAGGGCAATGACAGACAGAGCTCCAAACTCCGTTTATCAGTGATCCCTAAATGCTTACCATGTAGGAAATTTCTGTACTGTTGTAGACAGTACACGGTACCAGTGTCATTGCCAAATAACAAATACAAGCATAATATAGAACACTAGAAGAATATATTATGACAGGTCTACCTGCACCTACACAGGAGTATTTTCTGAGGTGGAAAAAACATTTAAAAACTTGCTGACAATTTCTATATCAGGAACCATGTCCAATTAAGACAGTCCTTAAGGGATACTTTCTGATGTCAGTTAATTCCCGGCTAGCAAACATAATGATTTTTACCATTGCTGCTCCTAAAGCCCTGTCATTACTCAAACATTTGTTTTCACATTTAAAATTGACTTGTAATCCTCACTGAAGAAAAATTTGAAAATATTGGCAAATCAAAGAATAGGCACCTCTTTAACCTCTACCACCTCTTTAACCTCTCTGGGCCTGGCAAGGGATCTTGGTTCTTTTTATTTATATATTTTTCTTAAAACACAAAACCTGTAGTTCAGATTTCCAAATTTACAGAAATCAGAAGAAAATTCCTTCTAAGCATCATTGGGAACATTGCAGTGTTCATTTGAAGCTTGGTCCTATGCATCTGGTTGTGAGTGGGAAGTATGGAGCAACTTCAGTGGTTGCATGGGGAGACCTGGGTGCAGACTAAGGGTTGGTTTGGCAGATGGCTGAGGACACCCTTTTCCCACCCAGTGGATGTTTTGGGCTCTACCAGAGGCTATCAGCAGGTCATTATTCATGATAAGGTTGCCATTAAACACAGAGGGAGTTCTTGAAAAAAGCTACCTGTTGAATGAATGATTGGTGAATATGCCTTCAGGGAGAGCTGGATGCTCTCTCCCTGAAGCTGAATGCTCTTGCTCCCTTGTTTGATTTTTGTGAGTGTGAAGGAAAAGAAGTGTTTAAGATACAAATTTAGCTATTTCTTTTGTTATTGTGAAGCTGCAAAATGCTTAGACAAGACTTATTTCATGTTGAAAGTTAAGCTTAGAGGATTTTTTATTTTAGTAAGTGTCTGATGATTTGAGCCTACAAGAGATAAAACAGACTCCATTTGTTGTGATTCCTTTCTCTGGAGTTTTATTATTTCTTCCACATTTATCAGGTTGCCTCTTCTTTAATAAGGAAGTCTTTTTTTCCTAAACTATTTTTTAGAGGTAATCACTTAAAAAATCAACAATATGGATTAATTACACTAATTGATAAACATAGAATTTTGTTTTGTTTAATGCAGCTGATCTGGCTACAGTAATTTCTGAATTTTCTATAAAGGAATGTAGAGAATGGATATACTGTCCTTAGCCTCCCTGCTGTTCTACATTTAATTTACTCATAGATAAAGATTTTGACCTAAAATAAGACTGGGCAGTGCTGCCATTCGTTATGGATATGTGAATATCTGAGACTAACACACAAAACTGATTGCAAAATGGAGCAGGATTTGTTATAATCTTACAAGTCTCGCAGGTCTCATATTAATAGTTTAGGAAAATGGCTTTCTGGTCATCCAAAGGAAATGATGATCAAAAGAAATGTAGCGACTCGTGAACATCAGAGATAAGCAGGAGGTTTGAGACTGCTTCAGCCCTGAGCAGAGAGAGAGGAATGCCAAGTTGCATTGCAGCACTGTGGTGAGCAAGCAGTGCATAGACTCTTGTTCCTCAAATCCTCCACATCACTTTCATGAAGAAAAAATAGAATATTAAAGGAAAATGCAACCTTTTTTTTCCTGGTATTCAACATGGGGCACATTTGCCTCTGGTGTAACTTGAGAACACTGTGGAGTTTTCCTTCATTTATACTCTTAACACATAAAATTCAGAAAAAATTTCCACTAGTATTTTCTTGGGAAGAATTTATCTTCTGGCAGCAATTCCAAAGTAAGACAGATTTATACAATAGAGTCCCATTTTGTATTCCTTGGGTAGAATCCCAAATTCCCTCCACTTTCACCTCCCAGGAGTCATTAGCACTTATCAGGTAAATAATCTATAAAAGGCAGCTTATACCTCTATAAATCCGTTATAATTACACTGATTTCAAAAGTATTACTGAAGATTTATGCTCATGTAACTGAGCTCACAGTTGGTAAGCTTTCTAAGGAAGACTCTAAACATTTTCTCAAGAGAAAACAACCCTTGCTATGTGCAAGTTTTTTCTATTCTATATGTCCTCACCTACCATCATAATGAATTATTTTATATAAATACAACATGAAGTAATGACACTATCTGAGAAGGAAAATAAATTCACACTGGAACATCAAGTTGAAGTCTTCCCATCTGCTTTTTATTAACACAGACCACCATCTTGAGATTATTTTGCATCATATCCTTACTTAATTCAGCCCATCTATTGCCTCCTTACCTTGCCTACATGAAAAAAACCTTTCTTCTCAGTACACTATAATACCAGGTGTATAAGCTTCAACCATCATCTTCACAGACTGCCCAGACTAAATTCTATTAGAGAAAGGTTATTCATCAGCGATTTTCTACTGCATATCCAGACACTAATGCACACTACACTGCTAGTGAGCCATTTTGAAACATCAGGTGTGGGAAATCTGCAACACCATAGAAAGTATCAGTGGATACTCTGTAGGAATTCAGTTATTGGAATTGCCGTGAACTGCAGATTAGCAGCCTCACTTAAAGTGCCAGATTATTTAAAAGTGTAAGCAAAAAGAAAAAACCAAAATGATTCTATATTATGATCCACTGTTTATTACATAAATATACGTAGTTATTTATTTAAGTAGTAATTTTTTCAGACCTGTCACAGTTTAAAAAAAAAAATACAACAAATCACCAAACCGCCTCTGTTTTATTTCAACAAAGTAGGTGGGGAAAAAGTGTTTCCACCTCTGACAAGACTCTCTGTTGATAGTGACAGATACCAAGACAGTGAGTCGAGAGCATTGCATGTCCTCATCATCAGGATGGAAGAAGACTGTTTAAGCTTGTATCACTGATTGCTTGTATCGCAGGGTGAATGCCACCTGGGGGAATAAGGCCAGAGAGTCCCCAGAGGGTTAGAAGTGGTGTGATCGATGGTCTTAACAAAATGCCTGTTCCTCAAAACAAACACTAGCTCTTCCTGTCATCAGGTAGCAAGTTTACAGGTCAGCAAAGAAATAGAATAATTGAGGTGGAAAACACCTTTAGGATCATCAAATCTATTCGTTAACTCAGCACTGCCAAACCCACCACTAAACTACATAAGAGACACATATGCTTCTGTAAATCCCTCCAAGGATGGTGGCTCAACCTCTTGCTTGGGCAGCTTGTTTCAACGCTTAAGAACTGTTTCTGTGAACAAACTTTTTCTAATATCAAATCTAAACCTCCCTAGGTGCAATGTGAGGCTATTTCTTCTTGTTCTGTCACTTGATACTTGAGAGAAGAGACTCACTCTCACCTCACTACAACCTCCATTCAGTTGTAGAGAGCAATAAAGTCTCCTCTTAGCCTTCTTTTCTCCGTGCTAAACACCTCCAGATCCCTCAGCCACTCATTATATGACATGTGCTCCAGATGCTGCACTGGCTCTGTCGCCCTCCTCTGGAAACACCCCCACCTCAATGTCCTTCTTGTAGTGAGAGGCCCAAAACTGAACAAAAGATTCAAGGTGTGACTTCAACCAGTGCTGAGTAAAAGGGAAGAACTGTTTCCTTGGTCCTGCTGGCCACACTATTGCTGATACAAGCTAGGATGTCATTTGCCTTCTTCGCCATCTGGGAGCACAGCTGGCTTATGCTTAGCCTCTGTCAATCAGCACCCCTAGGTCCTTTTCCACCAGACAGCCACTCTTGCAGCTTTCAGTGCCTGTAGCACTGCTTGGAGTTGCTGTTACCCAAGTGCAGGACCTGGCTGGCCTGGTTGAACCTCATACATAGGCACAACAATCCAGCTTGCCCAGATCCCCCTGTAGATTCAGACCCCTTCCAGGCCTCCAGCAGATCAACTCTGCCACACAACTTGATACCGCCTGCAAACTGACTGATTGTTGACTATCCAGATCACTGATAAAAGTATTAAACAGGGCTGACCCCAGTAGTAAGTCTTGGGGAACACCACTTTTGACCGATGGCCATCTGGATGTAAATCTGTTCACCACCACTCTCTAGGCCCAGCCATCCATTTTTTATCCAAGGAAGTGCAAACTCCTCCAAGCTGTGAGCAGACAGTTTCTTTAGGAGAATGCTGTGGGAAAAGGTGTCAAGAAAAATCTCCTTTAGGTTTTGCTCTACACCACAGTGATGGGCTTGTGTAAATTTTCTCCTTAAATCATCCAACACTCAACCTAGACTATGCTCAGCCTCAAGATGTTTCTTTCCTCATCCATTCTGAAAAATAATAATTTTCTGTCTTCTCTTGCTAACCTAAATGCTATCTCTCATTTACCAGAAAGAAAAGCAAATGCTGGTCTTCCAGGGTCTGTTAATGCATCCAGATGTTCTCCCATTTGCTCTGAAGGGCAACATGGCAAGAAGGCTATGCGTGACTGGTTGTGCTCCTCTTCTCACACAGATCTCCTTTCTCAAATTCCAGCTTGGTTCCCACAGAAAACTTAAAGAAAAAAAAACTTTCTGAAAGGTTTTTCAGCTCCTTTTTAGCTCATCTTTAAAACTGTTCAGTCTTTTATTTTAAAACATTGAGTTCACACCCCAGACACTTAAATTTTGAACTTACAGATGTTAATAACCGGACCCAGGGTGTCTTTATTATCTTGAGGTTTGCTACAGAGACTCTTTTCTGTGTAGGTGTCCCAGAGGACCAGCTGAAGTATGAGAAGCCAGGAGCTTTGTGCTTTGGCTACCATTCTTACTTAGAAGCTCATACAAGTGAAATTATTGTTTGAAGGTAGTAACAGATATTCAGTTACAGGATCACAGTCTAAATGAAGAATAAGACCCATGTCAATAGCAAAACTTGTGGTCATGGAGCTGCACACACCTGCATAATAAAAAGGCATACTTATTTTTGGCTGACTCGAACTCTGTTTTGGGAACGCTAATCAATCTGTGCAATGCCATAATTTCTGGATTTGCTTCAGAGGGCTTCATAATTATCTACAGTCTGTTTTTCTCCAGTTGCCTATAATGCACCTCTCTCTATCATGGTGAGGGACATTTGGGTCATGCAGCATACAGCACAGCCTGTGTCTGCTGTGCTGATGATAATGTACAACAGTAACAACTAAAACACTTCAAAAGTTTATGAAGTGAATGCAAGGGAATAAAGCATAGCTACTAGAAACAGTAACACATCTGAACATGGATCTCTTTACTGCTGCTGCCACTAGCATGGCTGTTTCCATTTCTGTAGCCTGCACCTCCTATGGCTCTCAAAGCTTGGCATAAAGTAAACAATGTTAAGTGCCATGAAACAGAGCTGTCTTTGCCCCACTGGGTAGTAACCAACTAAAACAAAATAGGAGAGTGGGAAAACCTACCTAAAATGCTTAGGATTATCAAAATGTAGGCAGTGGTTCCAGTTCTATCTGATGCCATCCCTATTTCTGTGGATGTGATGCTGTCTGTGGATGTATCCCTGACAAAATAGCATTGTGATTTCTAGAAGAGGCTCATGAGAGCATAAGGCAGCCAGGACCATGCTGATGCAGCATCTCACAGGTCCAGCTTTACATTCCCAAGTCTGCAACTGCAGTTAAAACATGGTTTTGTCCTCCTATTGAAACCAAATTGTGTCATTCCTGACTTATTTTGCATTATCTTCCAAGTGCTCGTGATTCTGTTTTAGTTGTTCACAGTTTATGTGGGCTGTTTGACTGATAAAGCTGCTCTGATATACTAAATAATTGTGAAAGTAATCTGAGAGCAGTATTGTTCCATTTACTCATGTAAGTTTGTTCATGGGTTTATTCCTTATTTATTTTTTATTCCTTTTAGTCCAACATAAAGCTTCCCATAGGAACTGAAGACACTGGTAGGTATTTTCAGTCTCTAATAATGAAATGAGGCAAATAACAACCTTTTTGAAGTTTCACCCTCTGGCAAGGCTCAGAGAGTCTGGTTTCGCCTTGTTCAAAAGGTTTAATGAGACATGGGTTTTGTGTGCATGTGTTTATGGAAAGAGAAAGAAAGAAGGCCTGTCAACAGCTGGGAAGCATGAGACTGTGGGAAAAAAAATAGGCTTTATGGGCTGATCTTGGGTATCCCTCACCTACTAGACTTCCACACGGAAAAATGGTGGCAGAAGAAGGCAAATATGTGGAAAAGTTAATGTACCTCCAAGCTTATCTGTTTCTGTGACCAAAAAGCACTATGTCTCATAACTAACTTTACCTTGTTTATATGTGCTCTATTGTTTTGATCCAGTCCTGAAAGAGTTTGTTTAGAGCAAATTGTAATCTGTTTTCCAGCAACACCTGGGGCACTGTCTCTACAGGTCCTGAGAGGCCATATCTGTAAACACTTAAGAGGTTCACAGATTGCAGAAACAGCCCCTGGAAGCAGCAGGACTCTGCTGGGGCTTCATTTTGGCAGAGAAATCCATGAGAAAAGATGCTGGCAGTTGGTGGGGCAAGACATAACAAGGTTGCCCACAAAAGGACCTTTATCATAGAGAAACTAAGTGAATTCAGGAACTATGAGGGCTTCAGTCTGTTGATTTAGAAGTCATCCATGTATGGAATGAATTTAAGAAGTAATTTATAATCCTAGTTAACAATGCTTTCCCTGCTCAGCCATCTACCCAGTTCCCTCACTATTCCATTTCTACTTTAAGAAAGATTTTTCAAACTTCTCTTACAATGCATAGTCAAATTACAGCAAGTACTTCTAAATGCAAAGAACATTGACCCATCAGAGCCATTACTGAGTAAACCCATCTCCTAATACTGATATATTTCTATAGTGTGATATTCCAGATAACCACATACCTAGCCAATGCTCGTAGACAAGGAACCTCAGGTCTTCAACACTTGCTTTCATCACGTTCTTCTTAACTGGGATCAGACAATGGAGGCTTCTACTGAGACACCTCTATCCCTCCCTACTCATTTCCTCACTTTTAAAATGATTATTTGAACTCCACAGTAAGTAAAGGTTGCAGAGTTCTCTGTACTCCAGAGAAATTCTTCCAGTCAACATGAAAATATTTAACCTTGGAGGTGTATCAGGAGAAAAAAATTTTTACAGGACAATGTTTTTCCTCTACTGTACTGTAGTGAGAAACTGGTAGGTTACTGGCACATGGTCACCTTACACCCCATATTGCATATTTCTCTACATGTGGGCAAATTTTGCTATCTCTTTGCAAATGCTTACTTTTTGTTTCAACAGCACTTTTTTCCCCATTAATTATAACACTGAAAACACTGTCATAACTGTCTCAATAACTCATCCTGGAGATTAATAGTAAAGGTGACAAGAGAACAAAATGCTGTTAAATTAAAGCAAAATTGCCTTACCTTTTACTGAACTAGACAAAAATACCACATTCTACAGACATTTCTACAGAGGCAGGTGTCTCACAGCTGAATACACATGCTGTGAAATGCTAGTTCACACAGACCTTTAAATTTCCACTAACCCTTACTCTCCTTTACCACTTTTGCATTCTGCCAGGACAGAGCAGTACAAATTTCTTTTCTCCTTCCCCAGCATTGTCCTATAAGCAGTATACATTTTCCTGTCATTTCTACACATTAACAGAAGTGCAGAAAGAAAGACGGATCAGTGTGCAGGACTTCGAAAATCACAGGGTTCTTTTCCCACAATTGATTTCCTACATCTATACCTGGTACAAAGAAGCACAGACAAAATGTACATACATATATTTCTATAAAACAGGAGATCACAGGCACATCCTTTACCTGTGGAGCATGTTAACTGAGATGACCCAAGCAGCCATAACAGGCAGCAGCAGATCTCCCTTTGAAGCATTTCTAAGCAGACTAAGATCTGATCAACTCTGAAGTAACACAATGTTATTATTACGGAAAGTATTGCCTCAGTGCTTAGATCACCTCTGAATCAGTTGTTTCAGAACTAAAGGCATTTTTCATTTGAAGATTTTCTGCCCTACTTATGCAGACATATTATACATTACCTAAAAATAACTCGCACCAGAGCCCCCAGTTTTGCATCTGTCTGACAGGAGAACAGAGTCCAGGTTACAAACTTTGCCTCAAGCAAAAATGATAATTGTGGGAAAGGCTGTAAGAACTGCCAGTGTCTCTTTCTAACAAGGGGGCAAAGTGGGAAAAAGCTACAGGCAAAATGCTGTGCTAGTTCCATTAAGTGAGCTAATAGAAAATGTCAGCAGCTTTCATGGTAAAAGAGCTATGTTTTGTTTCATTAAGTCTTTACTGAAGCTGGTAGAAATAGAAAATATTTGCCATTCAGCACCGTGGAATCTGATGTTTTTGTATCACATTGGTGGATCTGTCAAAATGTAAAGGAAAAAAATTCTTTTATTACACTTCTTACCCATTTTAATAAATTTAGAGGATTTTAGGCTGGGAAAAGACATGATTATCCTGCTTGATCTTTGCACTGGAGTCCAAAGATATTTACTTGTAACTTCTTCGTCAAGTCCATATTTTGTGGTTGAAACACAATGTAATTTCCGCAATGCAACCCATCTTCAATTAGGAGCTTTGAAGTAGCTCATATACCCAAATAAACAGGACCAGCAGTCAACCACTCTCATGGGTATCTCTGTGCATTTATCCAGTAGCAGCCACCTGCCATATATGAAGAGAGGTAATCCTCCTTTTCCAGTGCAGTGCCATGTTTGTGACAGAAGATAGACTAGCGCAAAGCGCTGCCAAGGGAAATTGACTCTGAGACACGTATAAAGACAATGCATGGAGAAAATGGCATCTGAACAGGAGTGCAAAGCCTACTGATGTCATAAAAAAGCAGCACAGTCACCATTGATTTATTTCAACCTGGATAAGTAAAAGTGATACCATTCTTTGGAAGACTGATGCAATGCAGTGGGATATGAATTTCAAGACAGTGCTGGAATTGCTTTGCAGGTCCTCTCAAGTATCTTTTAACACTTAAAAAATATTTTCTTCTATAGAGGAGCCCTTGAAGTCCTATGTCGTATCTTGCCATGGGAGAGTGATCACAGTATGCTTCACTTAGAGTCCTGGTGGGGCATCAAAGGCCATCAATGTTGCTCAACCCCAGCATTTGCACTGCACAGCTGGGGAGGTATTGGAAAGGATTCAGCAGAGTGATACTGTATGGAAATAGCTGTCATTTCAAAAGCATATGCTTACATTGTAAGAAAAGACATTTATAAAGAGCCTGTCACAAAAGTCACAAAGGCCATTATGTGTAGGATTGGCATGCCATTCCCATACATAGCATCTTATGAATCACAGATCACTCTTCTCCAAGAAGAAATATGCCTAGATGAAGTATGCAAGACCTTTGGTACACCCTATGTATCACGAGGTGTTGTTCAGCAGTGCACTGAGAGACTCTCCCAGACACTGGGGATGTTTGGATTGGGATCTGAACATGAATTTCCCCATCAAGAGTGTTCCTAAATATACCTGTCTGTATCCCACCACTGCATATTTTACTGTAGGAAATTTCTGTGATAAGGGAGTGACATACCACAGCTGCCACAGAACATATCCTTCAAACTTTTATCAATTACTGGAAAGAAAATTTTTCTTTACTGAAATAATTAGTGTCATCCAGATAGCTAAAATGGAAATTGCTGCCTATTCTGTTCAGATTTCACAGGCTTAGAATTTCCTTATAGCATCAAAGATTTTGAAAGTCCTACTGCTCTGATAACACATTTCCTTTTACTACTCACATATCAGGGTTTCAAGATAATGACTTATAAAACTGTTATTGTAGCACTCAAGGCATGTAAAAATGTTGGCACCTACCTAGAAAGCAGCATGCATAGTATACAAATGCCACCTTCCTCATATTTCCAAAACTCTTCCTTCTGTGTTTATAGGACAGGGACACACAGAGGTCTCAGATAAGATTAGGACCCCTTTTGGGCTGACTACTGTACAAAGAAATGTATGAGACCCTGTTCCTCAAGAGGATACTCACATCAAAGACACGGCAAACGGGGAATCTGATGGATTTGTGAGAAGCATAAAATCTTCAGTGACCTAGGCATATAGTGCCATGATATAACTCAAAAATTCCCTTGCCTTTTTGTAGTACATATTTTTGATGCCTTCAGTAGGACTCTGCCATCAATAACCTCAGCTTCCTCATCATCTCCACTGTTAAATACAGCTCAGGACCCTTTCCAAAATGAAAAATTTAGTGTGACAGGAAATGCTGATGCCACAAACAACTGCTTCTCTGAAGCATCCCAGTTTTCATGCCTTAGCGTGGCAAGGCACATGGCAGGAAGGGATTTATCCACCTCAAAACCTCCTAGACTGCACAGGTTGCTGATCAAAAGTGCAAGAAGAGAAAAAATTTAGCATTATATTAGGTCTACTGCAACAAACAGATCAGTGAGCAGTAACTACCTGTTACTTCACTCCCCTTGCAACCACCTCCAACAGTACCGAGACACAGGCATTCTCTCTAAAATGATGCATCTCAGCAGGCTGATATTGCAGCTCAGAGCCAGTAAGAAGGCCAGTACTTCTGCACCATTGTTCTGGAATATGCTGTAGTAGAAGCAAGTAATTCACCTAGTGCATAGTCTGCTCTGCCAGCTTCTGTACCTTTGTTAGACAGTGCTCAGGACCTTGCCTGTGGTACATGCAGATGCTGTGCAGCACACAGCAGATGATTTTCCTTGGAGGCAAGATCAGATCACCTCCTAGGGGCCTTCTGCTATGTGAGATTTTAGTCTCTCAAAGGTATACCTCACAGCCATCTTCAAGTCACCTAAGGACTAATTAGCATTTTTCCAGCTCTCCTGGAGTATGCCTTTCTGCCCATGGCAATAGAAGATATGTAAAGTCATCATAGGATAATGATAAAGGGATAAAAGATAACCATCATTATCTACATTAGCTGTACCACAATGTGCTATTGTAGGAACACAGATGAAAATTTTAACAGAGTGGATTTTCCACAGCACTCTGTCTCAGTGTTAAGGAAGCTGCTACAATGTGGAACAAATGATGTGGGTTACATTTACCAGACCTTGGAGTCCAGTAGATAAGTAATACTTCCTAACAATGAACTCTGAGGCCAGGTACAGGGTTAGTGATAAGACTGCCATTTATGCCTGTACAAATGCAGCGCACCAAGCACTGAAAGCCACCATTAACCTCTGGAGGTTTAATGAGTTACAAACCCAACAGAACTTTTGAAATAGTTGCACGCTGTATGGAGCATGACAGAAGTGTAAGGAAGGTCTCCAGTCCAAAGCAGTCAACAAAGTCCTTGGAAGAACTTGCCTTTGAGCAATGCCTGGGAGTAAAATGAAAACCACCTCTTTGTTTAGATGGATTTGGACTGACATAGTGCCATTGCATGATGCTTTTAATACAGTTTAACTTCTGCTGTGTGACAAACTTAAAGAGAAAGGTAAACAGGAGAACTAAGAGAGCACTTGTGAGGCTAATCACAACTTCTGAGGTCCAAATTCACAAGTTTGTTCCTGAAGGAGATTTGCAGCTTAGAAGTTTTTCTAGTGGGAACACACCCTTTAAAAGACTAAGTACATAATCATCTGTTTAACTAAAATAGTCCTTTTTACCTGTATAGTAAGTCAGCTGAGAGCTGGAGGTAAATTTGCTCAGAGTGAATTTGCAAAGTTTTGTTCTCTCTATTATGGAGGTGTCGGGTGTGCAGGGGAGAAAATTCTGCAGCAGTTAGAAAAGAGGGTTCTGCTTACACAACCTACTGCCTCTGAGATCCAGAGGAGAATTGGGCCAATTGTGTTGCTGCTACCACCCTCAAAGGGCCCATTAAAATTAGTTGCTAATTTTCTGAGTCATTAAGGCATGTGCCATGGTTGGAAAAACTCCTAATATCAATCATGCTTGGTATCCAGCAAGCCTTGCTGATCTGGGACAGACTAGCTCAGAACTGTGTTCACAAACTCTCAGCATGCAGGAAAGCTCTTCAGTTAGGTGAATTTTTTTCTCTGTTTTGCAAAACTATTATAATCCCTAAACATCAGGAAATGCACATTTATTATCAACAGTCAAAGTTTTACTGTAATTACTTTTTAATAGAATATGCTTTTCAGAATTATTTTTAAAATGCAATAGAAGGAATTATGCAAGTGTCCTCTAGCTGGCAATATCTCTTTTACTCTTTTACATGTGTGACGTGTTTTAAAGCCTTAGTCTTCACTTGAATCCATTCTCTTAGTTCCTAGATTGAACCCCAGCAGCATGTCAGGCTATAGGGCCACTGATTGGGAGCTGGGGCAGTTTCCCCGTTTTAACTGGTCATGTATCAACTTGCAGCTTCCTATATGAAATGGATTTAGGGTTAAGAGCAGTCCCTTTCAGAAATTATCCTCACCTTTCTGACACACTTGGGTTGGAGAATGCATTAGATATGAAAGTCCTCTGCAGCTACGTTTTTCTTTTAAGATCATTTACACTGTCATACCATAAACATTGTACCCTATGTTCTTCAGTTAGCATTTTGAAGGTTTCTCCTTTTCTTGTGGCTACACATCTTGACCTTTGACATCTTCATGTGGAAAAAACCAATGGTTGAAGAAGCAATAATTTCTTAACTGCTTTAGGCAGAGGTCAGGCAGGGTGATAAGCTGAGAGTCAAGGTAACAATGCAGCTGACCATCCCATTGTGGGTGCTTTGTGTGTCAGTGAACTTGATTCATACTTAGTATGAATAGAGAAACACTCAGCTTTTTCAGGAATGTCAGCAATTTTGTCGTAAAGAAACTTTGATCTTGCTCCAGTTTCCCAGGCTCATTCATTAGCTGAGAATGTGAAGGCTAAGATAGGCTTTCTCTTCTGGGAGACTGACTGCCTGATACTTAAATAAATCACCTGCTTTCCCCCCCTGTCCTTCTCACAATAAAACAGTCCCTCACAGGTCCTCTTGCCGTACTATGAAACTTTTGACTCTGAGGAAATCTCTTTCTGATGCATGGGCTGAGAGGAATGCCTTTGATTTTTGAAACAGAGAGTCAGATTTTATAAACATACCACCCCAAAGCTGATCAGTCCCCATCTACTCCCCCAGTAACGTGAGACATGCTAGTGACCTTATAATACTTCTGACAATGTGGAAGTCAAAAAAATTTCTAGCCTTCTATAAAAAAAGGAGTGCTCTCATCTTTGTCTTGCCAGTGTTTTGAAGCGTGGAGCTCTTTGTTCTTTCTCCAAGGACAGGTTCCCTTACACTGGGACAGCTGAAGTAGTCTCCAAGCCTCCCTAAGCAGCATGAGCACCAGCAGGGCTAAAGTTTCACATGCTGTTTGCTCTGTAACCCTCTCTGAGGTAGAAGCACGTGCAGAGAAACATCTTTCTGGGTAGGGTTTGTAGCAAGGGGCTATTTTTCCTCTATTCTGATTTGGGATAAAAAGAAATATTCTAAGCTATCTTTCATTTTCATTGGTATTTTAATAATACTTTTACAACAAAGACACTTTACTCTAAGGATCTTTTTTTCTTTCCAACATAATTAAAGTTCATTTCCCACCTCCCTTTCTCTCCCGCTCCTGCTGTGAAGCAGGAAGTCACCTTTTAAAAGAATGTTAAGTGAGGTGGAGAAAAGCTAATTGATTCATCCAAAGGTCAGAGGGTATCAGCAGCTAAAGGATAAAATTAAGCAGAGCATCCCAGGTCTTCTATGCTAGCCTTCAAAACACATGTTCTGCCTCAGGTTTCCTCTATGGCACCACCTATGTTTTTCATTTCCTCTCAGTTTATTTTATCTCAGATCCCAGTTTTTCAATCTTCCAAAGTTCCTGGCTTTGCAAGCAACATGTTCATGCTCTCAAACAAACACCCAGAACTCACTAGCACAGTTGTTAAGTCTCCTAATCTTACACGTACTTACCTTAGGAAAAGAAATCACAAGCACACTTGTTCAAACAGTTCTTATGCCAGATGTCCTCAACTTTAATCTTATAAAAATGTTTCAGCTACACAAAGGGATTCAGAAACATGTTTAAGAACATTTTCCAAACATTTTTTAAGGTTACCATTAAAACAGTATAGATGCCAAGTGATGAGATTTTGGAAGCAGTGAAGACCAGATCCTCCAACTCCATCTCCTCAAAGCCTAATCTCTGCATCTTCTCTCATTTCAGCAAAGGCTCAAAGCTGTGAACCAGAGTCCCTGGGTGTGTTAGGCATTTTTTAAGTGCCAGTGCTGACTGGATGCAGAACATGTGTCAGGGTCATCAGAAAACCAGTCATTTAGGATGTAATGAAGGCTGGTTCTATGATTATCCATCTAAGTGCAATATGGGTCAATACTAATGGGAGAGAAAGCCATTTTTTTCTGCTTACCACCTTAGGTAAAATCATCCCTGTGGGTGCCAGAGGCACTATCTTTTGGTCTTATTTTTATAGCCTTGGAGTGAAAAAAATGGTATCTTTTACTTGCTTCCAAAATGGGGTAGTATCAGAGAGCAGAAATCATACTTTGTGGCCCTAAAAGCATCCTCTCCCTGTGCTTTGTATGTGTAAAAGGAAGTGCTACAGGGAGGAATAAGATTCTCTTCTTATCTGAACACTGCTTTTGAAACTACTTAGCATGCAGCTTTCTTGGACAATGAATGCATTTTTCCCTGTGAAGCAGGAGGATCTGCTACAGTACTGCTCTGATGCACAATAAATCAAATCATTAAAGTATGCTGTAATAAAAATACTTGCTTTGAAGTACAACCTTAAATGTCTAATTTCCCAGTGGTAACAATGTTGCCTTATTATAGGGGTTTTTTTCCTTCAGTCTGTTTTCTCTGTCCGGTTGTTTTGTTAACATGTGTGGCTGTCTAACGACTGGATTTTGTGTTCCAGATGTTTTGGCAAGAGAAAGCACTAAACGGTCATATGCATCCCAGAAACCTTATACCACCCAAGTAGCTGTTATGTCAACTGACTAGTGTAAACCTACCAAGAAAATTCCTCCCTCTTTCTTCCCGTAGATGGCTGCTAACCCTTTAGTCATCAATACGAAATGACAGAAATTCTTTTCCACAGCTACTATTAAAGAAACATCCACAGCGGAGGATAGAAAGCCTCATGCAAATGAGATCCATGTGGTTTTGATGGAGAAAAAAGGTATTTTAATTAAATAATGAGCTCAGGTTCTTTCCTGGTGAACACAATGATTAGGTCAATGATTAATGGTATATTTGGACACACACATATGCACACATGCATGCAAAAGTACTTCTTTTGCAGGCTGCTTACTGTACTGCTGGTTTTGATCTAAGCTTTTTTCCTACAGGACAACAGAAGCAGCAATAAGAGCCCATCACTATAATTATGCATATGTTGATGAGAGAGGTGTATTTTTTGAAGATGACCAGCCTACGTTTTACCACTTACGATACAATACCATTACCACTTGGTATGGACTTTACTAAGGCATTCCTTCACTGCTGGCAGTCATGACTTAAAAGAGCAGTAAATTGGGAGATTCTAGATAGCACACCAATGGAGATTAAGCCAAGGAACTAGCCATTAAAAATAGAAGCTAGGAAGGTACCTAAAACGTCAGAGAAGTTTATTTAGATTATTTAGAAAAATTTTCTATTTCTCTTCTCTCATGGGAAATATTGATGTGTAAATTACTGACCTATTTCCATGTTTCCTCCTGCATTTTCTCCCACTCTGAAAACCTTATCATGTATTGTAGTAATTTTCCTTTCTTTTTAGTAGCGTTGTGGTCCCACCACAGCCCCAGTGCTTTGGATTAAATTGGTCACACCGCAGCCAGATTTCTGCTCTGTGTTTTTCAGAGGATCTATTAATTTTATTCTGGATGGTAACCACAAGGGAGAGATCAAAGATGTTAACTCCTAAAAAGAGTTGAGCATAATGATTGTCAGCTCTGCCATTACCTGTGAGAATAAGCAAAGGCAGATTTCTTTCTCTCACCTGGCTGGGTTACAGCAAACTCTTGGCAGATCAAATGCCAGATCTTCAGATTCAGTGAGTGGCAGAGAATGCCTTACTTCATTGCCTTAATTGTTGATAATGTAGGGTTTTGTGGGGGAAGGCATGATCAAAACGTGGATTGAAATAGGCTGAACAACAGTGGAGTAGAAGAGAGATGGGCAATGAAACCTGAGACTGTTGTCACTGTCAAGGCGGTGAGGGATCGAAGTGGAAGTGAGGGATCAAACCTGAAATCTTGTCCAGAAGATGCCAATTCAAAGACAAATGGCTAAGTAAAAATCACAGGTAAAGAAAATTATTTTAGCCACGGTATTTTCAATGAAGTAAAAAAAGAATAAGACTGAGATCACCTGCAGAAGAGGAAAACGTTTTATGAGAGGTGATAAGCAGCAGAAATTATGGATAAACACTTAATCAGAGAGACAGAAGAAGAGAGACAGATATGGGAAGAGAGGGTCAGTTTTGTTGTAGAACAGCCTAGACTGGAGTTTGGCAGCCCAGTACCTGTACACAGCCCAGTACAGTGTCACAGGCCATGATAGCTCCTCCAGGCAAGGCTACTCTTGGCTTTATATGCCCCAGGACAAAACCAGCAGGAGCTGGATATTAATGGAGAAGAAATTGATATAAAGGCTGCGAAAATGTGGGAAAACTGAGGCAGAGAGATTTTTCCTTCTCCCACAAGTATAACTCTTACCTTCTGTTATCTGTTTCCAGGGACTTTCTTAGGCCAAATGCCATGCTCCCCTAAATTTCATACCCATTAACTATGGCATGGAGATGATAGAGCTTTTCCAGAATTCCCAAAATTATCTAATGAAGCAACTAATTAGACAGTATATAGAGACTGTTTTCACAGTCCTTTTCTTTTCAAAGATGGCCTGTATAATAAAAGATACCATACAGACAGTCTGTGAGCAACAGCTTGAAAGAAGTTTATCCAGTTGCAATGGTGAGTCTCTCCCAAAGACCCAAACTGTTTATTGTGAGACAATGCTTTTGGCTCAACACAAATAATATCAAATTCAGCATTGTGAATTCCAGCTGCACATATATGATACCAAAAGGTACCATTCTTGGTAAATTACACATTATCTGGAGTTCAGTTGCACTCACAAAATTTAATTCTGTATGTATTCACATATGTATTCATTCATATGTGAATATGAATATGAATCTTTCTGGTCAAGAAAATCTATGACCCTGTATATGAATGGTGAGTTAAGTGGCACTGTCAGTGCCATATCTGTAAGATAAGGTAGTTTTTCCTTGAATCTTTTTGACCATTTGCTGAACTCTTACCATAGTAAGAAGTGTTGAAATAGCTACCTCCACCTTCAAGTATTGCAGATCCTAGAACATTGCTCTGGGGCTAATGTTTAACAGTAATGTTCCAATGTCCTTCTTTAGTTCCCCAGTGCCAGATTCATTGATCTACTTTCTTCAGAGTGTTTGAAAAAAATCTTCTTCGATTTTGGGAAGTTTTTAGACTGTTTATAGTTGAAACTCTAGTATTTCTTTAGCCAGGGAGACTGACATGAGCAGAATAGGTATCTGAAGTTCATTAAAAGCAAGTCATGTGGATAAGAACCTACAAAGAAAGCTATTAATAATTCCTGAGAAACCAACAAGGCTTCAGGATCTGGCCAACTTGTACAATTTTGCATTAAATCATAGAACACTGAGCTTTCTGAATGGAGGTCAATTTCAGGGAGACAAGTGATGGCAAATGAAGAGATATTATCCCATATACTTCTGCTTCAGTTTCTACAGACGCCATCCTATTTATTTCTAGCTGACAGGGTCTATAAAAGCACAGTCACAAAGAAAAGGGAAGACTAGTATTTACTTTTAAGTAAAATAATACTATAATTTTTCTTAAGGAAACAAATGTGATACTACAAAGTAAATAGTATAATTTTTTCATGTTAATAATTCCAGAAGTAACATAGCTAGCAATTTCTAACCAGCCAAACTTAGCTGCTCTTATACTGCATGTCACACATCCATGAGATGTCTTTTTTTTCCTTAAAAAAACTAAAGGATGTTACTTTAATTAGGTTAAAATCAAACCTAGCTTTTGCTAATTATTACGCTGCTCCTGAATATTTAAATACTAAAAATTCCAATCTAGCAGAGCACCTTCTCTATCTCTTTACACAGGTAAGCATACATGTGCCTATGCATGTATGTGTACATATATATTCAGATCCATATATAACTTAACTTCATTTATTCAAGAAATCCACTTATGATATTCAGCTTTAAAGTGTTAGAAAAACAACAAGTGAAAAGTTGATCAGAAAGCTTAACACACATACTACTGCAAGTTTTAACCACTTTTCAATTTGTCAAGAACTACAATAAATAATAATGACATATAACCAAAATGGTGTAAACAGTCAATTTTATGGCTGTGGAGGCCAAGAATGTTAGGAAAGAATCTGAGCCCCTGGCTGCTGGAAGCTGTAAGAATGCATCAGGGGAAGCATGTACATGCCTTTTGCATACACTGAGCGTATACTGGCCACTGTCAGCAGAGACGGCATGCTGGATAAGACTCACCTTTGTTCGAGCCCAGTATGTCAAGTGAAAACAGAACTACTATAAGACAAAAAAGAACAGCAAGATAAAAATAATTTATTTCCCCCCACAAAGGCACCTACCATTATTGTTATCAGTATTTGTCTCCAAATCTTTCTAAAACTATTCTGAAGTGAAGAAAATATTGGTGATGGCATCAGTTATTGCTGACTCTTCCTTCACTGTAACAGTCAGTCAGGGGCAAGATAGCTGATTTGAGATTTGCTCTGTGATTAGACATGTCTTCCTGTCTGCCTGCCATTATCACAATAACTACCAGATCCTCATCTCTTTTCTGACGTTTCTCTGTGTTCTCCCTCACTCTTCTACCTCCCTCACTAAAATTGTTTACTAATGCTGTGAAATTTTGCCCTTGAAGAAAAGCTTGGGTGCAGAAACATAGAGAGATGCATCAGCTGAGACCTGAAGTAAAGTGAGCTGATCACATGTATTATGTAGATAAGTACAACACAGGTACCTTTGTTTTTCCACATCCATTCTCTGTTTGAAGTAAATATTGGTATCAGGTGTGGATAGATCACAGCCCAGATATGAAACTTGGCAGGTATCTACCTCCTGTTTAGGATCCTAAACTAAGAGTCACTAGAGATTTAAATACATAAATGCCTGTTTGGATGTGATAATGCAGAAAACAAGACATTTCACTTATGTGCAGAAATATTTGTTTTTACTGGGACGTACTGAAGATACCTATTTCATGACACTTGACATGAGATAGGTCATTCCTTAAAGTCTCATATTAACTCTGCTGGAAGTTGAACTTCCCTAACTCTTGCTCTGAGTGTAACATTTACCTTATTTTATCTAAATTGAATCTTTACCCTGATTTTTTAATTTATTTTGCTTCAGAGGAACATTAAGAAACACTGGTTGCCATCAAGCAATTTTAAACAATGTATTTTCAACTCTGTCTGCAATCTGCTGCCTACAAGTCAAAATCTTTTAAGTGTCAATCACTATTAGTTTTCCAGTCATCTCCCACCCTGCTAAAAACATCATTAACTTGTTTCTCCAATTAGCTGGCTACATCTATTGCCAAACCAGACTGTTATGAGCAGACTGCTACTTCTTATGCAGTCTGCTTATTATCAAACCTTACTGCAGAAAATACAAACAGCTAAGAGGTTACCAGTTACTCCAGAGCTGTCAGGATATTTCTAGGATGGTTTCTATGGTGTCCATGTAACTAGGAAGTGCTAATCCAGGCATGTGACCACTGATATTTATACCTACCAGATAAAGGATGGTTTTATCCATTTGGATAACTGGAAGCTACTTCAACAAACTCACAGCATTGAAATGCAATTACTTTTCAGACAGACAACATCAGCAGAAGACTCTTCATTTTTAAATGGCTTGTTAACATCAGTCTGAGATTAAAGCAGTAACTACACCTCTTAATCTGTATGATAATTAGGAAAATAGGAAAGCAAAAAACCCAAACAAGTAAAAATCCCCTCCTATCTGCCTTCTCTCCATCTTTCAGCATATCAATATAATAGTCAAAGATATTGCAGAATTTCTCATGACTCTGACCAGAATTGTGATCCTCTGCTCTTGAAATATGTACAGTGTGTATTTCCTATTAAATGTAGCTTGATTTTCTCCCACTTCTAGCATCACCGAGTGTATTCCAGTGTATTCTAAGTAAAAAAGCCTGATCTCCTTCCTGACTTCTTTGTGTTTTTCCGTAGTGACTCCTGACCAGCCCTATGAACAATTCTACAAAATACTAATTTACCTTTTATAATAAGACAAAGTAAAGCTGGAAATCTCTCCTGGATTTCCAGGACATGAACTGAACAGCTTAAAGAGCCAACAGTGTTAGAAAAAGTCAATCAAGGAAGGCTTTTACTAAGGTATTAATCAATAGAGTATCAATGCAAAAATGAAAAAAAACCCACATATATAGAAAAGAAGCACACAGAAGAAGGTGATAGAAGTTTTCTGTAGAAAAAAGTTTAGGACAAGTGCCAACTGATGTCAGAAAGGCCATCCAATGTAAATCCAGTAGAATAATTTTATAAAGCAACGTGGAAGGATTTATTGCATGACTCCTGCTACAGTCAAAAGAAAGTAAAAGGCTAAAAAGTCTGCAAAGTATCTTAAAAGATAGTTAGCACCTCTAATGTTCCTTTCTCTCCTCCATCCAATCTAATTAAATATTCTGTATTGGGTGGTTTTTCTCTTACAGTTAAGTAACAGTCACCTGTTGAGTTGCCAGCATGCAAATTATAGTTTATGTTTGGGTTTTTTCTAGAGTTTTCAAATGGAAATGGGGATAGTAGAACAAGAAATGGCAGGGTGGGTTCATCTCTGCTGAAGTTCCACTGATCTGAGAAGCCACAAAACCAGCACAGCTAGGATTCATGCACAGGCCACCTTAACTGACTATGGTCAGGGCTGGTCCCTTCCTCAAATTTTCTGTATGCTTTAGAAGAACTCATGAGTTTTTCCATGCTGCTGGTTTAATGCTCAGAAGACTTTTTTCTTGGGAACTGTGGATTGATGAATAATACAGGCCAGTAGCAGCATAAAGGTGAGGCCAGCATCCACTTAGATGTCAATGGCAGCCCAGCTGACATGATCTTTCACTCTTTGTCCCAATGTAAACCTTCTCAGTTCAGCTTAAATTGATGCATTTTTACTGGAGTGCCTGGAGCTTCATCTCTATACAAGTAGGTGATTTCTCATACTTCTTATAGTCCCTGCAGTAAGAATGAAACACAGTCTTTGAAGACTAAAAGGCTGTTATGTACTCTGAATGCACTTTAGTGGAAAAACTCTTTGTGTGACAAGTCAGTGCAGCTGGATGGATGGCTTCCTTTCCATTTGAGGATAAACGGAAACAGGAGGATAATGCAATGCCTTCTCCAGCCAGAACATGTTTTGTACAGAAGCCTCATTGTATTCAGGTGCATTTATAACTGTGGGTGATGATGTAAAGTCACAAAAGAGGTACAAGCTGATCCTTACCATGACCCAATGCCTCAGCTGAATGTACAGAGAGAGCTATTGGCTGGGCAGCACTTGGAGCAGTCTACAATAGTGCTCTTCTCAGATTTGCTGTGAGTGACGTGACTACTAATGATCTCACAGTCTAAGCCAGGGGTGGTCTGTATGTCATAAAATGTAAAATAGCCCAGAAGCTATCTGATATAGAGAGTTGGAAGGGGCGTGGGGACCCTCTGGGGAGGAATTGCAGGAAATGGGTATCTCCCATTGCAGTGTAGGGCTAGGCTGGAAAAGCAGTCAAGAACTGAGGTTCACTTCCCAAGTGATCTAGGCTCAATCGTACCACAGTTCTGGCCCAGCAAAATGAAGGGCACCACAACAGCTCACAAGCAGCCTGTGGCCACCCCAGCACAGTGCTCCTCCCACCCAACTAAACACCACTTCCTCTCTCTCCTAGCAGATGACACTCTGCTCCATTTGATGAAGAGATCATTCACACACCCCACTGCTGTTGTAGAGCATAAGCACCTGCCAAAAGGCTCCCCAGAACCATTTATGGGTGTGTGTATCCAGAAGCACAACTGAAAGGAAATTAAAAAAATACTACTATGGGATGCAGTGAAAAACTATAACTTCTCAGAGACTGATTTATCAAAGCTGGCATTATTTTGCTTGGCACTGAGTTGTTTTTACCTAAAATAGTTGGGGACCTTGGATCAGAGAGCAGAAGTTGATTATTTTGTTCCACATCCTACAGAGTTCTCAACTCTCCCACTTCTTAGTTTAATCAATTCTTCCCCATTAAATTTCTTTCCTTCACAGGAGATGAATTTCTGCTGGCTTGCCCTCTGACATAAACTACAGTAATACTAATCAAAGTGTTCTTGTCACACCTTGATGGTAGGAAATCTTGAATGGCTGAGCGCCTGAGGGAAAGCAATCTCTTAAGGAGGAGTCAAGGTCTGCATAAGGGATCTCTGGCCTTGGACTGAGGTGCTGGACCTTTGAACATGTCACTAATAATCCCTGACTATACACCTCCATTGCAGAAGCCACTTAGCTGGATTGAACTACACAAGTACGTTATGATTCTGGCTGAGATGGACACCAAGACACCAGCAGAAATCCAGAAGCTCAGTGAGAGCCATTCTCTCACAGTTGTGAGGAAAATCTCTGAACAGAAGGAGATAAGGGAAGATTTGGTTAGAGGAGAGAGGAAATTTTCTGATTCTGCAGAAAATCATCCTAGAAAAAGATCCACACCCATATCCTCTGTCCCTCACTCCACCTTGTGCCGGGCCAATATGCTTTAATTTGAGTTGAAATGTTTCATGGAAGAATTTCAACAGCCAACCTCCTTCCATCACCATCATAGACGAGAATGGACAGAAAAAAGCTCTGCCTTTCTGATGGTGTTGTTATCCTTCAGACTGAAATCAAGTCATTTACACAAAGGGTCCTCATAATGGAAGGCCTCTTGGCTTTTCGTTCTGGAAATTAAACTAATATTGGATGTTTCACATTGAAACCATACTGAAATAAAAATGGATCAATTACTCAATACTTACTTAACGAAGACAGGTATCTGCTTGTTTACAAAGCAGTAGTGGCTGTAGGCATATTGATCTAATCTAAAAATAGTAGTTTATTATCAAAATGGACTCGAAACATTAAAAATACACCTGGAAATAGCAGTTTCTGAGACAAGTAGATTCCTCTATAATCCTTCCCCCACCCTCAAACAAAATCTAAGTAAAACCCCAAATGACAACAAAACATTGAGTTTGCGGTGCTGTCTTTCCCTTTAATACCCATATGCAAGTATCTTAAGGTTAAGCTAGCACTTTATATGCAAAGTAGAGAAAGAAGGTTTTTGGTTGGTTATTTTTAAAAGTACTCTATAAACATGCTCCAGGGCTTAAATAATGAGGCAAACTTTGAACTGTCTTTGTTCTTCAGCAAGAATCCAAAGGGGAAAATTTTGTCCTTTGAGGTTACAGGAAGTGTTGCTCTACATTCTTCTGCGAAACTTTTAATTCAATTATAAAAATGCTCTGGTCTTCAGAATAATTCAAAGGTGAGAAATAAGACAGAAGCTGTATTCTGTTGAAATCCTGAGATATGGCAGACTTTCCTAGGAAATGCAATTCACACAGCTGTGGCTTGATGAGAATTAGACACACCTAGTAGATCAAATCTAGATGCCAAGAAAGTCTTCCCAGGACTGAAATTATAAACACACTGACATCTTAGTAATTGATTTTTTTTATAATGCAAAGGCCTGCATAGAAAGATTATGCTCTGATAAAAGCCCCATAATTTGAAATATATAACTATTTTGTATAGATTGCTTCTCAGAGCATCTGGAAAAACATGATCTACTAAAGACAAAACTGTTCCTGCAAACACATTAAAAAGGACTACATGGACTGAGTTAGAAGTTACCGAAATTTAGAAAAATATGTCATTAGTTAAGGTAGTAGAGGAATGTTACTCCATCTCATTCAAAGACAGTGTCCTCAGGTTACAAGATGGGGTGGTTTACACTGAGTTTATTTACTTCACAATATCTACTATGGGGCTGTGTTTGGATTTGTGCTGAAAACACTGTTGATAGTCCAGGGATAATTTGGTTATTGCTGAGCAACACTTACATGGCATGAAGGCAATTTCTGTTTCTTGTCCCCATCCAGCAATGAGGAGGCTGGGGATGCACAAGGAGTTGCCAAGAGACATAGCTGGGACAGCTGATCCAAAATGATACATTGCTCACCATTTAAAGCTGGTAGAAGGAGAAGGAAAAGGGGGATGTTCGAAGTGATGGCCTTTGTATTCCCCAGTAACCGTGTGGTGGAGCCCAGCTTTCCTGGGGTGGCTGAACACCTACCTGCCCATGGAAAGTGGAGAATTGTTGTTTCCTTGCTTTGCTTTGCTTGTGTGCATGGCTTTTGCTTTAACTATTCAGTTGTCTTTGTCTCAATTCACAAGTTTTCTCACTTTTACCCTTCCAGTTATATCCCTCACTAGTGGGGAATGAGCAAGCAGCTGCATAGGGATCAGCTGCTGCCTGGGTTTAAATCACAGTGATATGAAAAAAACCACTGTATCTGAATTACCTTGAGTAACTCTCTTTTAGAGGTTCGTTCTTATTAAGGAACAGGTCTGACTTCAGACTCCACATATCACTTCAGACTAAATGAAATACAGTATATGATCATCCACACAGTACAAAAGTTAGATCCACTGAGAGATAGAAACATTTTCTAATCAGGATCAACTGTATGGTCTATAAACATGAGGGAGCCAACATGCCAGGTTGAAGTTTATACAGAAATTAATAAGATGTGAATTCTTTTCTGGGGAAAACTTGTTTAATAGAAACCTCCCATTAATTTTCTTCCACCTACTGAGAACTAGGTCTACACCAAGGCACAGGCACATGGAAGAGAACAAACTTAGATAAATCTTGGAACATTTTTTTGGAGAGGATTCTGAAATCAATTAGCTGTTTCTATAAAATTAGGCCACTTTTCAGTCCCAAGGTGACTATTCTCATTTCAAACACCAGAATTTTTCACCACAGTTTTAAGTGCATCAAATCAATCAAAATGGAAGTGTACTCTACTTTTTAATGATTGAATTATGAGTGATAAAAGTATCTCCACAGTGCAATACATAAATAAAAGATAATGGTATGGTTTAAGAGTTCACCCCTGTTTCCCTATGGAGGTCCCTCCCCATGGGAGAACAGTCCTTGATTGACTTCTCGGCATGGGTCCAGTCTGGATCCCTTACTCGGATCCCAATATCCCACCTGAGCCATTTTCTGCTCCAGCGTAGGTTCTCTCTAGCACCAGCAGCACGGATCCCACACATGGATCCCAACATCCCTACCTGAACCGTTTTGTGTTCCAGCGTAGGTTCTAATACCCGTCAGGGTCATAAATCTTCAACAGCAGCAGCATGGATCTCTCACTGAGATCCCAAGCTTATCTGAGCCGTCTCGCTCCAGCATAAGCATCGATCCCTTCGAGGGTCACAAAGTCTTTAACAGGACTCTGCCTCATCTGAGCCGCTTTTACTCCAGCATAAGGCTTTCTCTGTTAAAGTCACAAATCTCTGGTGCATCCACAAGCTCCTCTGTGAGCCGCATGGGGGGTCTCTTCACCCCAACAAACTTCTACAGGTGGCAGGGTTACAGTATATTTTAATAATTTATGCTGAAAGATCAATTAAGAGGCATTATATTTATATAGAGTATAAACATTTTATGTGAGGAAACAGGAAGTCAGTATCTCGAGATCATTGGATGAGCCTTCCAATTGCATTAGTACAAAAGTAGTAATAAAGATACGATGGTTTAACTAGACAAGTACTTTATATGAGCCTAGTTGAATAAACTGTTTTGCAAAGGGTACTTCAATTGGATAATGCTATGGCAAAAAATAAGGGCAATAACTTTTTTATGATATACAGAGCTCTAATATCCACTTTGCCAGTGCTCTTTCTCTCCCTCCTTTCCTCAGAGGATAAGGGGTGTGGAGTAGATTCACTCACCGTTCATTCTAAAGAAGAGGATCTTAGTTTAAAGAGATAATTTTGCATTAATTCACAGTAAAGAATTACAATGACTGACAGACAGTAGAAGAGAAATGAACTCAGAAGCCATTTCATGAACAATACGCGACTTTACCATTGTTGGCCAAATAACTGTCTTGCAATGAAAATCAAAGTTGTTTTCCCAGGGGAATTAACACAAAGAAAAGAAAGCTTGTCACCAGGATTACAGATAAAGTGAACTGATTTGATAATATATTTATAAATTACTACACTTCATCTACACAAACAAAACTCATTCCAAACATTTGTCAAAATATTTAATATCCAGAGGTCTCAGCTTACATCTTGGAAGTAAAAAGGGAATTTGATTTCCTCCTCTAATACTCACAAACAGAGCCTCAGACTCCCTGAGACATACTACACTGGGGGTGTGGCCCATTTTGCAAACACCAGAAACTTTCTCTTCTTACCTCACATCCACAAGCAGCCAGTCTGGACCTGTTCTCATACCCACACGATTACTGATATAAATAACCAAAAGGATGTAGTTCAGAAGTGTGTTAATCTGCTAACACTGTATATATAGCGTGACTCTAAATTAGTAAATCAGCCCACCAAACCCCATTCTCTCAGTTCTACAGCCAACTACAAGAGGTTTGGGAACAACTGCTGAATTATAGAATAGTTTGGATTGGAAGGGACTTTATATGGTCATCTAGTCTAAGTGCCCTGCATGGCCAAGGACACCTTCAACTAGATCAGGTTCATGGTTGAGCTTAGAGCTCCATCCAACCTGAACTTGAATGTTCCAGGGATGGAGCATCTACCACATCCACTGGGCAACTTGGTCCAGTGTTTCACCACTCTCATTATAAAAAAATTTTTTCCTTGTATTTAGTCTGAATCTACACTCTTTTAGTTTAAAACAACAAACCCCGCTAAAAAATCTGGCCCCATCTTTCTTATGAGCCCCCTTTAAGTATTGAAAGGCTGCAGTAAGATCTCCTTGGAGTCTTTGTTCCTCCAGATGGAACAACCCCAACTCTCTCAGCCTTTTCTTAGAGCAGAGATGCTCCAACCCTTTCATCATCTCTGTATTCCTTCCTTCTCTGGACCTGCTCCAACAGATCCATGTTTTTCCTGCGCTGAGAACTCCAGAGCTGGGTGCAGTCCTCCAGGTGTGAGGTAGCTGGATGCAAGACTCCAAGCAAACAGTCATTACTGAGCTGTGGGTCTCATTGCCACAGGAGACCAAAATTACAAATAGGTTTAAAAAGTGATCAGACATATTTATGCAAAAAAATCAGTCAGGGGAGAGTACACACACATTATTTGGTGACCCTATGACTCAGGAAGCTGCTAAACCACAGACTGTAGCAAGTTTGAACAAATGCAAAAAGGGCAGCATTCCTCAATGCCTGCTCCCTGCCTTAATTTTTTTTCCAAAGCATCTGATGTTTCCCAAATCCAGAGGTGGGACAGTTTGTCAAACAGATCTTTGGCTTTAGGTGGTACAGTTTCGGAGGTAAGCAAGGACAAAGAGGCAAGGTCTTTTAAAATCAAGGATACAAGTGTATGCTTCCAGCTACAAAAACGTAAGATAGAGCAGATGCCAGGTTAACAATGTTAGCATTTTGGGAAATTCTTTGGGATTTCCTTTTCTCACTGTGTTATTCTACCTTCCTTTATTCTTCTGTTTTCTAGATAATTAATGCGGAACAACATTTAAAATTTCTAAGCTCTCTCCCCTAGGTGTTTGTTTATTTATTTCAGTTAGCAAAACAGATTTTTCAAAATTTGTTCATGTTTTCACTCAAATGAAGGTAAATCAGGAGTACCACCACTGATATCACTGAGCTAGATCCACAAACTGATCATAGTAATGGATTTCAAAAGTTATTGTGGCATTTTAAAGTCTTAGAGTACTGACTAGTGCATTCCTATTGAAATATTCAGTAACTGAAGAGTTTGCATACAGATATCTCAGACTCAGATAAAATAAATACGTAAAGATGAGAACTTACTTTTGTCACTAAACCCAAGTTTTTTAAAATACTTAAACAATGAAAGCTAAAGCTACTGGGAAAACTAAGTTTATTTTTCAGAGAAATGTTCTTTATACTTTCCTCAGCAGTAAAGGTCAAGGCACTCCCACAATGAGGATCAGAAGTGACCAGTTCTATTTTGCAGTGTCTCTTCCTCTTTGAGATTTCGTTTGTTTCATCATAAGTGAAAAGCTTCCTGAGCCAATCCTGGGATTGGCTAATGACTGTGTTCTGTTTCCTCCCAGCTACAGGGTAAAGGGTAAGATATATTTATGTGTTGATTAGGAAGAAAGTAAAGGATTAAAGAACAATAATTTGGTTTTTGTAGGATAAATGATTCCTCTGACTGCATTAGTTCTGTTGACTTTTTTCTTACTGCGATAATGCTTCCCGTGCATGGCAGCCTTCCCTTGGACTTTAAAGCTAAAGACTGAAAATTATGTTAAATAATCTCAATGTTCATAGGTATCTGCTTCTGAATTCTCCCTCCCCAGCTGATTTTGCCCAGCCAGGGGAAAAAGAAAAAGAGCTACTTATTGACTCCCTGTCTTCTTATCAGGAGTACTGAAGAATAATTATCATGATCCAAATTCTAATGTGTCTATAATTTGCAGTAACTCCTTCCTGAGGCTCAGTTTTGATTTGCACTGCAGCTCAGTCCAAAGGGTAGAGAGTCACCCATGTGCACATGAAGCTGGAACGGTGCTAAACTTCTCATGAGCAGGTGTTTGGGGGCCTGCAGAGTAAGCCTAAGGCAGGGCAGCACAGATTCACCTCCAGAGATAAAATTAGGGCAAGATGGGAACCATATCTGTTAGAAACACTAGTTCTTTTGTTCAATCCTCCCAGGAACTTCTCTTTAACACGTTATTACTATGGACTTTTCTAAGAAATACAAAATCCTGCACATGGAAGGCAACAACTGGATGAGTTGGTACAGGCTGTAGAAAAGGATTTCAGTATCCTGCTGGAAAGAAGTTTAGTATGAGTCAGCAGTAAGCTCTATAGTCAGCAGCTATGCAACAGTGTCACTAGTAAGTCAAGAGAAATAATAATGCATTTCTGCTTGGCATTTGTGAGGCTACATCTGGAGTAGTCTTCAGTTTTGGGAGTGAGTCCAGAGGGAGGTCACTAAGATGCATAGGAGCTGGAGCGTATGACCTTTGAGAGGCTAAGGCAAGTGGGGAGAGAAGAAAAGGATTCTGGCAACTGTCTTCAGCTACCTAGGGAAGAGGGCTGTAGAGAAGACAAATCTTGCCTCTTCTCAGGGATGTACTGTCACAGTCATCACAGTTTGCAGGAAATGAAATTGCAACTGGTCATGAGGAAAATATTCTAGTCCATGACACTGTGACAGGCAGCCCAGAGACATCATGGGATCTACATTCTCCACCCCTGGACATTTCCAAAATTTGACTGCAAAACACCATGTGCAACTTGATATAACACTGCAGTCTGCCCAGACTTCAGCAGAAGTGTGGATTAGAGACCTCCACAAACTACTTCCTACCCAGAGTATTCCATGACATGTATAAAATGGTAGCATGTGGAGTGCCACTACAGAGCACCAGAGATGAGAGGGGTAGGGCATGGGGCTGTTAGGTACTGTTAAAAGCTGAAAAGAAATGGATCCTGTTACTTTCGTAAAAAGGGCAAACATTTTCAGATATAGAATTCTATACTGCAAATAATATAGAATAGTATCCCTGGCATCAATTACGCTCTTTAGGATCCTCTTTAAAACAGATTACAAATTATAAATGAAGGTTTGCAATGACTTCATAAGATGATTGTTCATAAAACAGTGCAGTTTATAGATTACTCCTGACCAAGTCTTTCCTCAAGGTTACATTTAGTACCTTTCTTAAAGGTTCCTGAAGTACTTTTTTTGGGGAGAATTTCATGGTTTTGTTTACAAGAAGACCTTGTGGGAAAATAGTCTGGCAAATATTATCATGAAAGACAACTAAACTGACTTCCTAGAATACAAGTAAAGACATCAGAACATTTCAAATGCAAAAGGAATCTCAAGATTTTCCAGTGGGTCTCATGGTTTTTCAAAGTCTGACTTCTGTCTGTGTGATACCTGTGGTCAGCAATACTGTACAGAGAATACGCTTGAACAAAATTTATTTTGGAAATGTGTTGCTGGGGTCCTTCCATCTCCATAGCATGAGGAAACAAACTCCCTGAGCCACAAAAACAGAAGTCTAAGACAAGGTCCAGAAGAAATCAATGAATTCAGGCTCACCTTCAACATTTAGAAGCCCTGTGTTCGCATCAAAGCTGCTGATTTGACTCAGAAAAGTCACTTAAGATTTAATGAAGCTGGAAATAGAGCAAGAATCACTACTCTTATGCTTGTGAAAGCAAGGGCCCTCATGGCAGTGTTCACTTGTGCAGTGTAGGCAGAAGCTACTGACCTAAGGCAATTTTGCTGCTAGCACAGAATGCTTCAGCGGTTGGGTGAGGGGGGGAGAGGACTCCATGTAATAAAAAGACTGTGGAGAAAATGAGCTGACGAAAAACTTTCTGTTTCACTTTCTGGAGACAGAGGACTATCTTTCACTGACTGCTTTTTTACCCTGTGATATTAAAAAACAAACAAATAAACAAACAACTCCCCAACCCCCCCCAAAAAACCACACCAAAAACCAAACCAAACCAAACCAAACCAAAACAGAAGAGCTTCCTGAGCAGTCTTGAGTTTAAATGGGTTTAAATACGGTACTAATTACTGTGATTAATTACATGCCTGCCATTGATCTTCTTATTTGCCCTGAAGTACTTATAGTCTGTTCATTTTGCCTTCTCCAATACAAAGTTTGAAGTGGGTTTCTGTTGACTTATGTTAATAACTAATTACAGGAATCAAAAAGAGCGGTACATGGCTAATTGACCAGCTTGTTTTACTGTCCTCCATGGCAATGCTGACAAGGTTTTCTGACAGCATGCAAATCAAGCTGTCATGAGCAAAACACCTTCTCTGTGTGAAAAGCAAAAGGAGCAGGCAAGCTGCAGTTATTAGCCAGGAAAGATAGTGGCCACTTGGGAAAAAGGAGGGGCCATTTGCAGGAAATATCAGGCCAGAGAGGAGGACAGGATTTAATAAGCTGCGAGGACAAGAGATCTGCAGCGTAATTAACTCCCAGAAGATCTCATTGAGTGCTCAGCAGAACTCCCACTCAGCAGTCCTTCCACCTTCATTGGAATTAAAGTTTAATTTGATGTCAAAGGGCAGAGGAAAGACCTGCATTATCAACCGTGGAAATCAATGAACCAAACGAAGGAAAAGGTCACACCCCCACTTGCAGCACAGAAGGTCAAGAACGAAAAGGTGAAGATGTGAAACTGCTCAACACTTATTCCCAGTGTTGGGAGTGGGACAGATGGATGTTTCACCATACAGACTTGTCACCACCTCTCTTTCCATAAAAGAATCTCCATTTCAATAGGAGGGGGAATGAAGGTTTTTTTCTCTGTACTTGTGCCCATTGTTGTTGTTGTTTCTAAGCCTAAAGAGCTGTTGCAGAACTTTTTACCTTATTTAATGTAGGTATCTAACAGACAAGTGAAGCAAGCATTTCCATCCACAGTGGCCTGAAACATTTCAAGACATCTTAGCTCACTCAGTGCAGTGGTGTTACTGGGCATTATATCCATCCTGCTACACTCAAAAATAAGAATACTAGCTGCCATAAGACACTCAGTTGCTATATGGAAAGTGAATAATTTTCATGCAGAATCTCTTCTGATTAACAACTAGAAACCTAAATCAGTGAAGGTCATATGTAGCATTCAGTTAGGAGAAAGAATAGCAGGTGGTAGGAAAGTACTTCCCGCTGTCAACTGGATGCAGGTTGCCTGAACCCCAGGCTTTCCCCAGCATGGCGGAGCCCTCTCTATGGGGAGGCATTGCACTGAAAACAGTGGAAATTCACCTCAATAAATCCATCTGCAAGTTTATCTCTTGCCTCTGTTGGGTGATACACCCCTTCCAGTGAAGACATCTTTGCTCTTCCTGTGCCATTCCCCACCAGCCACCTCTCAGATCTCACCGTGTTGCATCTGCTGTAGATACCTGAGTCACTGTCCTACTACATGCTATTTTCTGAATGGAGCATGGCATGCCTGAGTGCACTATAGTATTACCACTATCACAGTACCTGGAAACTAAAAAAGGTTTTCATTCCTCTTCAGAATGAATAGAATATCAACAGAAAGAGAAAGCATACATACTCTCCGCAATACTTGGCCCAATAGGCAGGTAGGTCTTGAGAAACATCTTTCAGTTTTGGTTGTATTTTCAGCTATTTGCATTTGAACTCCAGCTTTACTAGTCCACATTCATTGTCCTTTCACTTCACATTTGCTTTACAGCTTTCACCATGCCAGTCTTTTCAGAGCCACAACTGAGTTTACTTGGTCAGCAGTAAGCTTTAGCAGGCACTCTGCTTCTCTCTGCCAGATCACGTGGATCCTCCATGAAACAGACCTTCTGCTGCCACTGGTTTAGATGCCCAATGAAACTTTTATATTAAGTGTTCAGATTACAACCTGCAACCTTTTCATGCCCCATCCTCCTGGTTGCTGTGGTTATTTGTAAAAACAAACTGTAGACATCATCTAAGCAAGTGGAGTACCCCACATATTTCCATAATAGATAGATGAAGTAAATCCTATCTCACCCTGGCCAATCCCCCCAGTGAAGACATGGATGGTTCCCACCCAGTCCATCTCAGCTTTACTCTAATCACTGATCAAATTTACTCTAATTTACTCTAATTACTGATCAAACCCAGCTTTACTCTAAGACTGCACAAGAGCAAGTCCACACCTTATCAGTGGCAGCTAATCAGAGGTCATTGGCCAGTCCCTTAGAAAACCAGTGGACACACGTCTACATCACTTTCAGAATTAAGTCAGTAGTTTCCTTCCTCTTGAGCAATAAACTTGGAATCAGACATTAAAAAGCCACTAATCCTGCTACAATTTTACAGACTAAAAAAAAATCAAAACCAACTAAGGAGCTCTTGATACATAGTTGTGATACATTTTAATTACTTAAGTGTACATAAGACCTTCATAGTCACTTCACTGTAGACAACCTAATATTTTTTCAAGTGTTTATTCTTTTTCCATCATTATTCAGATTAATTACTCCAATGACAAAAATATAAAAACTGAAAGATCAGCTTCCATCTTAAATCCTTGAAAAATGACCATTTCACACTGGAAACCATTAACTTATCAAAAAAAAACCCCCAAAATCCAAAACAGTTCCTGTTACTACTTCGATTTCCTTACAAAATTCTTTCTACAAATTTCACTGCACAGACTGGGATTTCAGTCTTGTATGAATTTTTTGTGTCTAAACCACAGATCAGTAACAAAAATACACTCAAAACTCCAAACTTACTTATTCATCAGAAATGTTTCTTCATTTTCTTACAACAGCTGTAGAAAAATTGTACCTTTCCAGTGCAATACACAGGGTGTGCAGTAGGTTTCCATAAAGTTACAGGGTAAATTAATTTTATGTATTCTAAATAAGAATTTAGCCAACAACAACATATCACATGGCTAAGTTTCAAAAGTGTCTATTTAACAAAATAAAGGAAGTTTAAAAGATATTTCTCTTTGACAGGTCTGTATAAATTCTCTTCTGTTGAATGTGTCTAAAATGAGAACTAGAGTTAGAATTTTAATAAAAAGGCATTTTCATTAGCATGCATTCAAACTGTGTTACCACAAGTTTGCTTTAATGGTTTTCATAATCTCTTGCTTTCTGCACTGTTTAGACTAGCAATATCTAAGTCACAAGAATAATTACAGAAAGGCTTGTGAGCTACCTCAAGTTCTAGACGTTTGCAGAGCTGCTTCCATTTGCAGAGTGCTGGTTTCAAAGGCAGCAAGTTCGTCATCAAAAGTGTTACCCTGTGTCTTCAGTGTCCAACATCCCATACTGACAATGAACAATCAGTAATGCATCAACAGTCTTGACCAATTGCCTACAGGCAGCTAGAATGAACCTGTAACAAACACACTATGTATTCTAGAGTATTAAATTATTTTAAATCTGTATGTAGTTATTTTGCAAGCAGAAAAATGGGTGAAGTTCAAATGAAGGGGGAAAGGACATTTTAGGTCACTATTGGTGCACTAGGGCATCTGTCTGGCCAGCTGCAGAGGCAGAGACTGGTATGACAGATCTCAGTTACATCCTACAATTTGCCCATGCCCACTCTCTTTGCTGGAAGTTCTGTCTTCATTATCTATTCATCTAGTCCTCAGAAACTCAAGTCAAATCTTCCTTTACTTTTGAATTTTTCTGCACTGCAGTTCTATCTTCTGGGGTGCTGAATTGCTTCTGCAGAGCATTGAATGTCCCAAAGCTCTCCAAGCCTCAAAAGACAGAGCAAACTGCTGTTTTGCTCCATTCCCAAGAGCATCTTTCAGTGGGGAAGATTGATTTGAATGACAATATAAAACTCTGCTGGGGGCAGGAACAAAAGCCTCTGCAACCAGGTATTAATCTTAGCTTGAAGCTAAAGGCAGAAGCACAGTCAAAAGAGCCTCTGTCCTCAGAGAGGAAGACTAATATTCCCCACCTTGCTTCAGCTAGCACAGCCAGTGCCCTCATGGGCCCTCTGGGACCTTTCTTTACCCCTGTGTCATTTCTCAAGGCACAGTATTTCTTATAAGCAAGTGTTAGATCAAATATACAGAGAAAGGAGGCACATACAAAGCATTAATGGTGCAATACATTCCTCAACAAAAGCAGGACATATGGATCCCACAATTCTGCTGATGTACACATGGTGCTTACTGAGTTTCCCTGTTATCCTGAGTAAGTGAGAAAAGTTTGCACAAGACGTAACACCAGCCATGTGGCACCAGAGCTACTGCATGTGCTGGAGAAGTTCCCAGGTGAAGAAAGTTCATCTCTGGCAAGAGGGAGCTAGAAGGCTGGATGGAATGGGAGTAGTAGTTTTTTACATCACAAATGTGTTTTCTTGTGTTTTTCCGAACATAAAAATAGTTCTCATAAAAGTCACTGATGTCAAAATCACTGGTCAAAGTGAAGTAAATCCCTGTGTGTGAAGTATAAACCTTGTGGAGTGCTATGAAAAAATGAAAACTGATGTTTGCAAACAATAGCTACAGAGCATGGTCAGCTACATCAGTTCCACCACCTAAGCCATGCATGAAAATGAGCACTGGCTATATTTTGTCTGTCTTCAGTTACCTCCGTTATGCCAAGATAAACGGTCTAGTACTGATTGTCCCTGCAATTGATGATGTGCTTCCCATCAGGGTGTATTTCTCCATTCTCAGGCATTTGTCTAACCACTAACATGGAACAAGAAGTTCATTGCTTAAAAGGATGATGGACCAATTAATGAAAGAGATAATACCTTCAGAAACTTGTGTCTAGAAAAGGAAACTAGGAAGAAATCTCAGACTATGCCATGAAAAGAGAAACCCAGAGGAACCTGTGTGAGCTAACCTTTTTAATAATGAATTTCATATACATACAATCCAAAACTTTTTCCCCTAGTGCTCACCGCACACTTCCATAGCCAAGTGAGATTCTCTCACCCAAAGAACTTGCAGCAACAACCAAAACACTGCATTCTCCTGTTCCCTCCCGCTATCTCAAGTAAACTGGTAATATAGGACCTGATACACAGTTCACACAAGGAAGTCAGAGTCTCTCTATGCCCTTCTTTGGATAAGTCTCTCAATAGCACATGTGGCATGAAGAGGATCCTGTTTCTGTGATGCAGGAAGGAGACAGTCAACCATTTCCACGCAAGCAGGTGCTGTGAAGAGAGGCACACTGAGCATCACAGCAAGCACAGTTACTCTATTTATTCCCCACAGGGAAAAAAAGGCTTCAAAGACATACTAAGGTTGTGCAGTGAAACACCTGCACAGATCCTGCAGAGTCAAGCTGAATGCACTTGTTGGCTGAAAAATAACAGAATCCCAGATAACCTGAGACACATTTTGAGGGCTGACCACAGGGATGAACTGTCAGTAAGACCTTTTGTTTATTCATGGACTCTGTTGAACACTGTTTGAGACACACACACCACAAAGAGAGACAAACTAGTGCAGCAAGGTCCTTAGAAACACTGCTGATGTCAGATATCTTTAGTTTCTTGTAATTTCCAGGCATCAGATGAAGTGTGTGGCAGACCTGGGGTGCAGGTTGGGAGAGAGCACTATCTCTCTGCAGGGATAACGTCTACCTTCCTCACACTGAGTCATATGCATCTATATGATGCTAGTGCTGAACTGGTCAACAGCTTAAGGAAAGTCAGCTTTAAGGTGTAAAATCATTTCACCGCAGGCCTTGAGATATATGCACTTTATAATGGAGCAGTCAGGATTAAGCACTGGCCTTAATAAACAAGCAGGTTCCAACTTCAGCTGCTGTTCCACATTACAAATATTTCTATGCCAAAAAAGGCTTCTGAGGCTTCAAGGAAAACTGGTTACTACATAAAAGCATCTTTGTCATTAATTATCACAGACATCCCAAGACGTTCTTTGAATCTGAAGTCATTGGTCCTTAGTGAGCCCTGTCCATAACAGAACTGTTAAGGCATAAAGGATAAGATTTAGTTTTGTCACCTGAAGACCACATTACTTTCTCTGGTTGGAAGTAGGTCAAGTCCCCTCAGGAAATAAGTATTTCATTCTCACTGGGAAGTAATCTGATACTCGCACATCTACAGCCTTAAAACCTCAGTATGAGGTAAAGTCAAGGATGTCAGCTTAGTTTCTTGTTGCATTGAAAGGACAAGCAGTGATGTTTGAAAAGAAAAAGTTTAGTATTTTTAATCAGACACTCATGCAAATCACACTGTCAGTGAATCACATGCAGAGCTGTTCAGCTTTCCAGAAGCCCACACAAGATCAATAACACGAGAAAACAACAGAGCAGCTAGATGATAGACCTTGCAAGGTGGCATGCACTGAAAAGCCATGCAATAGTTTAAGTGTGCTTAATTCGAAGGCCATGAGCAATCCACACCACTATTCTTTTCAATAGAAGCACTTGCTTACATAGTTGGCTGAGAATGGGATGAGACAGAGGATATAGGAAGAGACATCCCTGCATACTAATAAAAACCATCATTACTATGGAGGTAACTACAAGGGATTTTTATGGATGCTGTGTGTCAGGCCATCAAATTTTGCTTCTCCAGCTAGAAGTGATGTAATCTATCAGGTACGTGCCCTGTCCTAAGCTATGTGTTTATTATTATTAATCTTTACTTCTTCAATAATTTTTTTTTTTTGAGAAGAGGCAATGAGGACCCAAAATCAGGAGAGGGGAGTTATATGAATTATGTAAACCTGGTATGTGTTTCATGGGAGGATTGAAACTAGGTCAAGTGAGCTCCCTGCCACAGATTTTATTTTTTGACTTGCCAAGGGCAATAAAAGGGTGTGGCCTCATTTCTCCAATTTCAAAAGACAAAACTATTCACTTTGTTTTCAGATTTGACACAGAATTCATGTGATGCTTATGGAAAAACAAAATCCGGCAAAAGAAAAACGAAGCATCTCATTTTAATTATTTTAGAACATAAACACAGAAGGTCACAGGGGAGGCAGGTGGATGGTGTAAATACTTATTATCTTAAAGGACAGCTATGGTAGCAATTCTCATTTTCCTGTAGCACTTTGCCAACCCGCCTTACCTCACTTGTCTGACCCTGAATGTCTTCTCTGATCCCTCTTGAGAAGTCCAGAGTCCTGTTTTTGACCATCCAATAAACCAGTTGAAGGTACCAATATACTGGTTGAAGGCTGCCATGAAGATGCCATAAGACATTTTATGTATGTCACCCATTCAAACTCCCATCCTCTCCAGAGGAGGAGGTTCTTTGTGGATGGCAGATGGAGTAAGCCAGTGAGGATTACAGGAACAGGTAGTTCTAATATACTACATCCTATATGCAAACTAATCTGCACATTTTCTGCAAAGCTCCAGCAACCAACTCAAACCAAAAGTGAGGACAAATGGCCGTTCCCCACAGCATGTTGTGAGGAGTTTCTACCTGCCCTGTCCTGCCCTAGGGATTTGCAAGAGCAGCCTTCCTCATGGCCACACTTGGTCTGACAACTGCACCACGTCTCTGCAAGCAAGAGGACCGCATTCATTATCCAAGCCTACCTCATTAAGTATAATTATTCTCATTGTACAGCCCCATTATAGAAGATCCTCATGTTGAGTAAGAAGGATGTGCCAACACCAGAGAGGGGATTAGTGACAGAGTGTCTGGGCAGAAAGTTTCTGGCTCCCATCTTGTCCTCTGACTGCATCTCTTTATCATTTGAGAGCTATTTTCTGTCAAGCAATATCTGAGGGGAAATGAAAAAACAACAAAAAGACCAACAGGTTTAAAAATAACAGCCTTTTACATGTCCCCAGGTGCCGAGCCAAGAAACTCTCCTTAGCAGCTTAGCAGCTAAGCCACTCTGATTAACAAGTTCCTCTGCAATACAACAACTTCCTCTGGAAGAAAAGAGGAAGCCAGTACAGAAAGCTGGATCAAGGTATGAGATGCACACAGTAGCCTATGCCACGCAGGAGGTTGGCAGGGAGTTGTGTCAAAACTGCAGCTGCTCAGTGGACTTCCCTAGAGGAGGCAGCAATATTACTGCTACTATTAAAGTGAAGAAACCATGAAAAAGTACAAGAGTGTTGCCCTTGGGAGTAATGGCTGCAACCTTTGGGCTGAATTCATGCATTAAATGAGAGTCTGGCAGCAGCTTTGTGTGCAGCAAGATCCCAACACTGTGAGCTATTCTGGTAACTGGCACTGTACAGTAGAGTGAGAAGAACAGTGTCGTATAAAAACCTGTGAGTATAGATACTTATGGCTTCTTGGGTTGAAGAGAGTATGTTAACTTCACTCCTTTGGGGGGAAGAAAAAGAATACTGACAACTTGCAGCAGACAAAATCATTAGCACATAGATAGATTTTAATGCAGCAAACATTAAATAATGCTGCCCCCAGTAGATTTATGCATAGTTCCCACTGACTTTATTGAACTAAAGGAACACCTTTGAAGTACTGCCTATTACCTGAAGAAGAATGAAAATGCTATACATCAAGAAAAGTAAAAGGCAAGCTTAGTCAAAAAGTTACAATGGTAAATTTTATGGGAAATTATATTGATAAAGATCCTTAGTTAGTGGTTGTATGGGTAATATTTGATATTATCAAAGGCCTGGTACTAGTAAGCAGGTAAACAACATGTGCCTCAGTTTCATACAGGTTTAAATAAATTGATGAGAGTTTGCACTGTAGTCAAATAAAAAAAAACAAGTTGCAGATCAATCCAGATGGAATTTACATATTTTAAGGTTCAGTTTGATGAATAAAAAGTAAAACAACAAAAGAGATCCTATTCCACACATCTGGTAAAAAGCTAAGAAAATGAAAAGGAAGTGCTAATCTTAGGCCCCATCTACTAAACCAGTGAAGTAGAACAAGTCTCTCCAATTAACCAGTAACCTAGTGGGCAGGGAATATTCTGGATTTTCCCTGAATATTGTTTTATATGGTATTCAGAAGGGAAGGTGACATGATGTGCATATAAAATTGCTCTGAATTTATCCCTCTGGTGTTCCATTTTGCTCTAAGATACTTAAATACTCAGAAAACAAAGGGAAAATACTACTATAGTTTCATGATTAATTGGGTGCCCCTTTGAGAGGGAGGATATGGACTTCCATCTTAATTTCAAGGAACATTTTTGCAGAGTGAAAAAACATGCACAGAAGAGACTTTCAGTGAAACAGAAGAAGTCTGAAGGTTGGGGACACCCTCCTAATGTGAGGGAACATTGAGGTTTGAATTCCAGGTTCATATATCACAGACAAGCCTGCTGGCTGCTATCAGTTGAAGAGAAAGGGGGATCAACACCATTCTTACTTCTTGAGTGCAGCCAGGGAAAAAAACTCCCAAACAACAAAAATCATTCAGCCTGAAAAATTTAACTTGAATCCATAAATAGAGTTTCCCATGAAGCCAACAGATTTGCACCAGCACAAAACTGATTAGCCACACTGGAAATGAGACCTTCTATCTACTAAAGAGATTTTACAACTGCGATTGACATGCTCTTGGAGCCATGCTGTTTCTCCATTCTCTCCTGACAGAATCTCAGATTTACCCTTCTATTGTTCTCTCTGACATTCAGTGACTCTCTATTACAATGGTAAATACTTGGTCACCTCTGAGGACTGGACTGTCACTCTGGAAGCACAGTTATACAGATTCTCTTACTTCATTGTGGAGAATATAACCACAGGATGTAGCTTAGTAATCCTCCTCTTAGGACAGGCTTCAGTGTAGGATTCATTAAATAAATGGTGACATGAAGGTATTTGTCAGGAGTGGCACATTAAAGCCTAACAAATAAGCTTATTAAACACATAATTTTTCCTCACATGACAAAAAAAATAGGAGATGTACAAAGATTCCTTTCCACAGTACATATCTTGATTAGTCAAGGGATTAATACCTACTAATTCTATTTTTACAGTATGGACATCACTTGATAGCCAGATATCAGCCACATTTCTTGAAAATTTGGGCCCCAACAATTCTGTTTAACTTTTAGGACTATGTTCAAACTCAGAGGAGGTTCAGACATTGGGCTAATATAATAAGATATTGAATAAAATTGTCCTGAGTATAGCAAAGTAAAAGATATGTTCCAATCTACAGTTGAGGCAAGGCCCTACAAGAGAACTCTTACCTCCTCCCTAAGCTGCAGTTAATTCATTTATTGATTTGTGATCTTATTAAATCACAAGTCTGGTTCTGGAAAATCTTTCTAATTCTTTTCATGCTGTCTCTGGCAATAGGCACCATTTCCTGGAATATGAACAGGAAGGAGAAGCAATGACTATTTACATAAGCCAGTATAACATCAGCATGTGCTTAGGACTTCCTAAGTCGAAAGACACTCTCCTTTTACTCCCTTCCTCCTTTAACTTCCTCAGTCATTTCTTTAACCTATTTACCTTCTTCTTCTCCACAGACCCTTGTAAGAACTAATTCCATAATTAGGTGCAGTGTGAAAAAGTACTTATTTTGCTTGCTATAAACCACTTGCTTAAACATTATTTTTTGACAGAACTTCATGTGTTCTGAATGGGATTTCATCTGTCACTTTATTTTTTTGTCACTCAAATACCTCAGATCTTTACACAGTTCTTTGCAATAAGGTTTCTTTGCCAATAATCTAAATGGTTTGGTATTATCTTCTAATATTGTCACCTCACTGTTCATCCTCCTTTTTAGATCATATGAGCATGGTGAGTAGCACAGAACTCATCACAGACCCTGCAGAATTCCTTTCTGACTTCTGTTTCCATTAGGAAAAAAAATTCTTTCTTTTCCTCCTCTATTTTAGTCAATCATTTAACCCTGAAAACAATCACTTAATCCTGAAAGAACCTTTCTTTTTAGAGTCATGGAAGTTTAGAAACCTGAAGTGTTTGAAAATCCACATATTTAATATTATGGGCTTGCTGATTCCAAAGAATTCTGATGGCTGGCAAAGTATGCCTTTCCTTCATAAAATTCATGCTAATTCTTCTCATGTCCTGCTGACCATATTCTTCATTATACTACCTACCATATCCAAGAACCTACAATACAATAGTCTCATCCTGATGATTTACCAGTCTTCAGCTCATTGTTTCATTGTACTAATTTGCATTATCACCTCCAACAGGACAGTCAGGATCAACCTGAAGACACTCAGGTTTACCAACATAAAATTCTAAAAGTTCAGCCACTGGTGTGGAGCTAGAATGGAGTGGTGAAAGCACACACTTCTAATATAAGTTCAGGCAACTTAAAGAAAACATTCTGTCCATGAGTGTCCTCTTATTCTCTTATTAAAGGGAAGAATAATAGTCCATTTTTCACACCCCTGGTCATCTAAGTGCCAGTGTAGAGGTATTTGCAAAAAATCTGTGCACACAATTAGATTTTACCCTGGGTAAGGGTATCCTAGCCATTCAGTAACAGGAGACATAAATAATTCCAGTAAAGCAACACTGTTACATCAGTTGAAAGTGACCCAGCATCCCTTTTTGGCTGTAAGAGGACAGGACTACTGGGAGTGTCCTGGTCTCCTGTCAAAAGTCTTTTTGGATGCTATTTTGTTCTGGATTTTTGCCTGATGGAATTTTTTTCCTGTCTCCATCCCAAGCCAGGGCTCTGGAAAAAGGTCTATAACAGTTACACTGGAATAATTTCATGCTGTTCACAGCTAACTAACTATAGTTAGCAAAAAGCTTGTGTCTGTTGGAAAAGTCTGGCTCTACTGTGAAATTTAAGGACCTGCCACCTCTGGCTCAGGAAAGAGCCTCTGGATGAGGCAGAAGGTCTTTCATAGGACACCTATATTCACTACAGTCCACAAACCAATATCTCTCAGTTTTCTCTTTCTTCAAAGTTAGTGACTAAAAAGAAGTACAAATTATTTCCTTGAGCATTGTTTGCAAGACAAGTTCACTGTAACAGCAGTGTGCTTCCTATGCAATGGGAATATCCACCCAGAGCTTACTACCTGGATACCCATGACAGCAGTGCTCATAACACTGACACCCTTCGGCTACAGTAACTCCAAGTGGGAACAAAGCACACTGCCTATTGTCTATGCACAAAATGGCCTGCATTTTGTAAAGTTGGATCATATTGAGGTAAAACTGCTCTTAAAAGCAATTGAAGAATAACTCTGTTTGATTTTATGAACCAGAATCACTTTAAAGACTTTTTCTTTTCAACTGAAATCAACAGGTGTGCTTAGATTACAACACAGTCAGACATCTCCCAAAAGTAAACCAGGAGAAAAATACACTTCAGATCATGTTTACAAATGGGCAGAGAGTGCACATGCAAAGAATCAGCAAGACATGCATCAAAAGGGAGGTACCTGAAAGCATGGGAAATGTCATTCCTACTGACTATGGTGTTAGTTGGCACTGTTGGGACTAAATGACTTTTGAAAGCAGCATCATGTGTTTGCAGACAGACTTGCCAAACTTGTACATGTGTCTGTGACCTATGCAGGCTTGCACTTAATGAGGTGCCTATTTCCATAAAAACAGGGATGCTGCAGTAACACAAAACAAGAAGGTCATTAAGCTGGAGAGAATCATGTCTCTTGCTTCAACACATGCATCAGTGGAGCCTGAAAGGACTTTACAGGGTTGCCACAGGTGATCTGGCTGCAGGGACACTGAAAGATTGAGTGGAGCAGCCACAGTACGCTGCAGTGCTGCTGTCATTGCGACAGAACCAGCAACATTCACACTCACTGCAACAGCTGGGACAGAGATGAGGTGACAACAAGATGCTGAGACATGTCTAGGATACACAAGTGTAGGTCATTGAGAATGAGAACCTGGTCAAATATTAACCTGTCAAGCGCTTGCAATGCCCAAATTTCTCAGATACTTTTCCGCAGACTTCTTCAGGTTTACTTGCATTAACCTTCAAGGAAGAAAAAGGAGAAAATCTACAATGCAGTTGAATCAGAAGAAATAATCAAGTGCATGTCAACCTTAATCCCGGGTCTTTCTTGTACTCAGTAGGTCAATAGCACAGTGGTGTTTTTGCTGCCAGGAGGAATGCAGCAGAAAGAATAACTGTTTTGTTTGCTGGGGAAACTCAGTGGCCAGGAATACCCGTATGATTAGCACTGTGCTAGGACCTCTACTAAGACAGTAAGAAAGCAATTTAAGGAATTTCCAAGTGACATAAACACGCAAGGCCAGATCCAGGCCCTTAGAGCAAGATCCAGCTCCAGTGATACAGATTCTGATTGACTGCATAGGGAATCAACCCCTTTTCCTAAAACACAAAGGCCACCAAATTCTGTCATATTTCCCAGAGAAATGTGAGAACACAAGAACAGGGTAAGACTGTGTTTGTTTGAGAGTCCTAAACTTTTGTTCCAAGTGAAAACTAGCAAGGGGTGGTCTCCCTTCCCATAGTGTAAATCAAGATTAATGTGCAACTATGCTCACTTTGTTACATCTGAGATTCCTTCTGGAGACACCAATAGTGCTGCAGCTATCCTTGTCTTTCTAAAAACGATCAACTCTGCCCACATGATGAGCCAACATTCAAGGGGACAATTTTCTACCAAGCAATACTGAATTTTTATGGCCAGACATAAGTGCAAGGTGCTAAAGCAGAGGCACATGGATAGTACTGTAATTCTGGCTATTTATTAACAGTCTTGAGAGCTGAAACATGCCATTTTTTCAAGCCCTTTAATGCCTAGGGGGGATTAGATGCCCCTTTTCACTAATACTTTTCTCATTTTATGTACTTTCCTACTTCCACTATACGCTGCATGATAGATTAATTCCTAATCCAGCCTCTCCTTGTGTGCTTCTAGCTCTCTGGACCCTTTTTAGCTCCTGTCATTTCACTTGCTTTTCCCAGTATACCTCCAAGGTATTATACTACAAAAGCAGCAGACCATGGACATCCTGCAGATGGGCTGTCAGCACACAGAGTAGAGGGAGAGAGCTCTGCCCTGCCACGTCTGGTGAGACATTCTCAGTGATGGAAAGATCCTGGGGAGCACTTTGCTTCCACAGGCTTTTGAAGCAGGTCTAGGACTGCCCACTGATCTGTATCTGGTGCCCCTGCTGCTTGTGGCGAGCATCTCAGTGGCACCTTCATGCCATAGGCAGCACTTTTGGTCATGCAGGAGTCTAACCACAAACACGCACAGTGCTGCATGAGAGGCAAACCCCTAGGCTCAGAATACATGCTCTTCTCTTTCCCAGGGCAAGTAGGGAGGGAGGGAGAACAATATGTGATCACAAGGTTCAGGGATTTCTTCATGCTTTTATGAAATATCTGGCATTTTTTCAAAAACCTCCTCAGGATCTCCCTTTCCTGCTGCTTGCCCACACAGTGACTGTGTTTACTGTCAATCTCATGTGATTTTGTTCACTGTCACCCTACCATTCCCAGGACCCTGGAAGTACAGCACTGAGCAAGAATGCTCGAGGCGGCAGCTGGCAGCATTGCAGCAATTCCTCAGCTCCGCAAACCCTTTACTCTACAGAGAAAAGTATTTTGTACCGATACAGACCTGCTCTTTTGTTACCCTAGCTGACAGGAAGCTTATTATGTACTAGGGGAACTCAATACAAAGATTAAGGTGGGTAAAGAACATTTTTCTGCATTAGAAATCAAGAATAACAGAAGAAACGGAAGTAGCAACTACTACTCCCACATCACGGTGTGTGGCACAGTTTAGAGTCTTCTTTGCTGCAACATTTAGTTACACACTGTCAAGTTCTTGTATGTCACCAAGGTCTTTCTTCTTTTCTTCATAGCCCTATGGCTGTCTATGTCATACATGACAATAAACTACATTTTGTGTGCTGTATCAGCACCATTTTGCTTTTCAAAGTCTTCTCTTGTTCCATCTAACAAACTGTGCTCCATTTCTACCCCCTAGGAAAAGTATTTTTTCCTTTTGCAACAAGAGGAGCTTCTTTTTGAAACCTGAGCTCTTACAGAACTGTCTACACTATACCTGCACCTATTTAATCAAATCAGCACAAATAAATTATTTTTTTACTTACTGCAAAGAAATGTGGCCAAAAAAAAAGCTATCACATTCAGGTAAATGTCAAAAGTGTGCATCTGGTTATCTAAAAAGAACACACATTTTCCAAAATCAAGTATACTTTTCTGAGAAATTGTTTCCAGCTGAGAATCAAGTTCTTTTCTTTAAATTGCCAGATTATTGCTCAGCCCTGAGCCATATTCCTATTTAAATATAGGATGGATTTTTTTTTATAACTTTAAATTGCATTCCTTATTACATTTCATTAAATCAATAAAGCCAATTTCAAACTAAATTAGGGTGTCAGAAATTATATCAGTTCAAATAAATTATTTCTACTTCTCTAATTTTTTTTTAAATTAAAACTGATGTACCCATATGCACAGATTCCCAAAGACATACACCCAAGCACCTGCATGGGATGATATTGATCCACATTTGCATGTGCATATACATGCTTAGGCCTGGAAATAAGCACTTAAAATTCCTATACTGCCCTAAAAAAGTTTCTTACCCTGGAAGGTCAGTTGTTTTGTGTGACAACTAGTTCCCCTACTGAAGGTTATTTCTGCAGAAATAGATAACATTTTTGAGATTCTGAGATTATACGGAATCAGATATTATTGCCAAGGTAATGTTTTGAAATTTTGTGTTATATTAAGATTGATTCTTCCTACCATCTCCACAAAAGTTTTGCATTACCCATTGATGAATTTGGGGATGAAGCAATAATTGTCTTTCTAAGAGAGAAAGGTTTGTGCAGTTACATCACCTCTATGTGCTCTCCTAGCTGAATAACTTGCAAACCCTGTGAACTAGTTTCAACCAATTTCAACACAGCAGCAGAGCTCTCACAAATACTGAGCCTCTAAGTTTCAGGAAAATAGGTGACTTGCTTTCTACATGACATGGCTGCTCCATGGCTGCAGTTTGCTTCCACTCCCATTTTATTTGTTCACTTCCTTGCTACTGCTATCTTGGGATGAAGGTAGTCAGGACAAGGTGAGAACAGAGCCCAAATTGAAGGCAATGGTCTAGAAAGAAAAGGTGCAGCCGGCAATCAAAAATGTGCACATGCACTGCTCAGTCCTTGGCTTTCATCCACTTTGGTTCTATAATCTCCCCTGACAGACCTGACATCACACACAACGCAATCACTGGCACAGGAGGTACACTCCAGATGCAGCAATGTGTTAACAAAAGGACTGATGAAGGAACAACAGATGAAAAAAAAACCCTCTTACTTATTGGTATTAAAAAATATGGTTCCCAGGAAATTTAGGGACTTTATATAGCATAAATTTGGCTGAACACATGCAGGTCACTTTAACAGTTTAACGGGATCTGTATTCAGAGACTTTTGGTTTATGCCACTCCACTCAAAACCAGGCATTTTAAGAAATCTTCCAGCTGTGCAATGAATATGTATTTTACTGTCCTATGTGATGGTTTGGCTTCCCTGAATTAACATACTACAGAAATACCCACTAAGCAAACATAGATGCTTTTCATTGCAAAAATAATATCTAGCTTTGTTGTTTCTCAAAAAGAGGCTAAATTAATACACAAATTTTTAAAAATGGGAGCACTTCACACTTGTTCTGGACAAAACCATGGGTGCTCATTGGGTTGCAGAAACAGAAGTAGATTTTACAAGAGTCATTTTTCTTTGTTTACATGATTATTCCCCTTTAAATACACACACCAGAACTGGACTTGAAAAAAGGTGATGTTAGGTGATAAGTTAAGTAAGTAAACAGTATTGTTCACACTTATATTATTTTTTTCACTGTATTTCAATCCTGTTTTTAAGGTCGGTAGACTCCTGACAGCCTTATATTAGCAGTCATGGACATGAAAAATCACTCTGCCATGGATTTCTGACTCTATGTACACAGATACAAATGAAGAAATAATCCATCCTCACACAGGCGTAACCCTGGTTGCTTGGACTGCATCTGAATACCATCAGGGCTCTGGCATGGCTTTCTTCTCACCCCATATTCCCAAAGAAGTCGTCTGCATCCCTACTATCACAGAGTGTCTACGAATAAAAGTTGGTACATAAAACCAAACTACAGCTCATATATCAATCTTAGATCCAATAATTTCTATATTGTGGCTTTTTATGAGGGTTCAAAACAGTCCTTGCAAGCAGCTACTGTGGTGCAACTGACAGCGCCTACATTTTAGCTATTTTGGTCTTAGTATTACGTGTGAGACAGAGCTGCATCCAGAGATATTCTCTATGTCCACTGAAGCTTTCTGAGCTTCTGCTGAAGTACTAAACATTTTGGAGAATGCCAAGTGCACTCGGTTTCCATTTAGCTCAACAATCTGCAAAGCACCTGGCCTCAAAGCTAATTTCTGGCTTGTCTTGGTAAGTTTACATCTAAACTTTGCAACTAAAGCCTACATTCACGTGAAATTAATGCTCCTCCTTCACTGATATAAACTTCAAGTAAAATCTGAGTTGAGAAAAAAACTTTGCAGCAGAATAAATTTCTGACAGTGTATGGTTAAAAGAACTGAGAAGTGTGATTTGAAATTGCTGCTTATGTAACAAGAGCCTGAGAACCGCACTAATATTTAATTGAGGGAAAAGTAACTGAAGGAGAATTGCTTGGAGATCTGCCAGAAGGATTTTAACAGCTGGAAGTTGAAAAGTGATTAATTTTGACAGCAATAAACACTCCATGTTCATAAGCAATTATGTTTAGGTTTCCGAGTTGCTTGAATTCTTTTCTAGGTTCTATTAACATTTTATTATCCAGATAGGATTTTGGATTATCATCATTTAGAAACTTTATGAAAACTCACTTTTTCCCTGGCACATACCTGCTTATCTTGGGAAAGAAAAGTGAATTCATCCTGGAATTAATAATTCACAAGAACTGGACTCAGTGAAAAGTGATCAGATTTACACAATCTCTTGAGAGAAGACAAGGGACAATGGCTAGGGCAAGCCCAAGAAAAGAGAGAAACACAGCTTTTTTCTGTAAGAGGCTATCATAGGCTATTCAAGAGCCTATGATATACCTGATAGCTATTTTTGTGATATCTCCTACCTAAGACAATGGCTACCAAAACCACAGGAGTTACAAAACATAGTCACCTTTGAGCAGATACAAGCATGACCCTGACTACATCAAGAGAGAGAACAAGGACATTAAGGATAAGCTGAAGTAATTTCTTGACTGTACCACACAGTCACACACCAGCATTGGAGTGGTCAAAGTGAAGTACATTGACTGGACTTCATAACTGTGCTGGATCTTGAAGATGCAATGAGATAGACACCTGATATAAGACATGAGGAATGAAACATCTAAACAGATTAAGCTTAGGACTTGTCAGCTGAGCACATGGGATCCTCAGCCATGAAACAGTGTGCAGATGTTAGTGTGTGGAAGATGCACTATCGTCCTAGCTATACACAATATTTAACTAGTAAGCAAAGCCTCCCTGGACATGCTCTACCTTAAGCACAATCCAGTACAAACTTGCAGCATACTGGGAAGAGTGGCCAGCCCCATTACATGCAGATACAGAGATGAAGGTATTCAGCTCTCCAGTTGTAGATGACCATCTCTGGGAATCCATCCTTGAAAAAAGTCCAGAGACAATTGATAGCCCAACTGGAAGAAACGACCAAAATCAGTTCTTCCTTTCTAACTGTGTCTGGAAGAACTCATACAGGTGGCTGAAAATAAGAGAACCCAGAGGACACATATAAAATGACCTCCCTTAGGGAAGAACATAGCTGGAATTATTTTTTTCTTGCAAGTATTATGGTTACAGCTGTAAGAAAACTCATCACAATTAACAGCAGAGGAAGACTGTTTGTTGCAACAGTCTGTTCTGAGGCACTGCCAGTTCTGGCACACAAATCTCTGAGGAGCTCACAATGAAACACAATCTGCTTAACCTGCAGGTATTTTCTAGGAGAGACAAAAGTGGTGAGCAAATTTGCAGCCGATTTTATGGGGCACACCCTGTACTGATAAAGCAAACATCAACCCTCACATCTGCCACTGGTGGAGCCTCACCCCTGAACAGAGCAAGTGGTGCTGCAGCCCCCTGTGCATCCCACTGCGCAGACTGGGGAGGACAAACACACAGAATACAAGGTACAGGGTGCTGTGCTGGCATAGCAAATCCACTGATAGGCACATACCAGCCATTAGATAAACATCTATGTGATCTCAGTGTGGAGGGGGAAACTATTTCAACTAACCCTTTTCTCTCTGCTGCAGATCACCCAGCCCATACAAAGCTCAATAGAGGCTGATTTGTTCCAAGCTGATTTTATCCTAGCATGGGAGATTCCCAGATTCATATATAATCTCCTGTCTTTCTTCCTCATTATAAGATGCATTGAAAACATTTGCCAAATCCTTGGCATAGTTTTTGAAACAAAGAACTAGTAAAATAAGGTGAAGAACACAGTTGCAGAAGGGAGTTACATTTAGGAAGTGGTATGTGGGAATTCTCCTGTGGTGCTTTGATCCAGGTACTTGATGGGTATTTACACTGGTCTCTAAAGGCAGTGCCTAACTTAGAATAGATCCACAGCTTGCAAGTGGCTTTAATTCAGGAAAATGAGTTAGCTCACAGGCTGTTTTGTAGACTAGGTTGTAACTGAGTGTGTTTCCTATTCCGACCTTTCCCCTCTAACTGCTCCAAGGCTCAGAGATAACTGTAGAAAGACAGGAGGACAGGGTGAAGCAGAGAAGGAAAGGACAGGTTTTTTTAGGCCACATTTATTTTCTGGGTGGGTCTGTTGAAATCAGGCAGAGATCTAATACTGTACCTATCATCAGGTTTTTCCTTCATGGGAAAAATCACATGGCCCGGGTCATCTGTCAGAGACCTTTCACAGCTGGAAGTTGAAAACCAGAGCCTAAGGCCCAAATGTGGAATGCCCAACTCACTAATAATGACTGTGCTGAGCCAGAACATTTGTTCAGTGAAACTCCAGGCAGCTCCAGTGCCAAAATTAAAGTTTGTTTAAAAGAGAAATCTGAGAAGCTTCCAAGAAGGAATCAACATATCTTCCTCTGTAACCTTTCAGGGTTTTATTTCAGGAAGGGCATTACTGTGATAAAGTGAAGATTCCAGGTCTCCTACTTGAACAAAATGGAACTGGGGAGACATTTAGGCTTGCCCAGATAAGTACAACAATTTGCTGTGGCTTCAGAATCAAACTTGAACAATTCTTAAACATGACGCAGTAAAAAAATTGCATCACAGCCCTTATACTTTCTTTGTTTGCATTGATAAAATGTACAAGACATGTACCTCATCTCTGGCAACCTGTCTTCTCTTCCCACTTATTAATACAGAGTCTGGTTACTGCAACCCTCTAATAATCAGCTATCAGCAAAAATCTTACACAGCCACTGCAAAATGTAGCTGTACATTTGCCCTGAAGAGAGTGCAGAAGGCCATGTTAGGACATGGCATGGAATTGCAATGCTTTCCTTGCTGGCAGTTAGTCATCTTAAGTGCTACCTAGTGCTAGCTAGCTGGAAAGCTAGGTCAACTGCTAAGTGTAGTAAGTGGGAATTTTGACATGGCCTTCAACAGAGCCAACAGATCCCAGGTCAGCTGCAAACACAGATGTTGCAGCATGTTAAGTATTTGTTCTTTTCACTTGAGATATGAGAACATTTCATACCTAATACAGCAAAGCATCTTTGATGTGTCACAGTTTTAACAAGACCCCTATATCTGAAAATCCTATAGTCAGTTTTGCACTCACAGAATCACAGAATTGTTAGGGTTGGAAGGGACCTCTGGAGATCATCTAGTCCAACCCCCCTGCCAAAGCAGGGTCACCCAGAGCAGGTGTCACAGGAACTCATTTAGGTGGGTTTTGAATGTCTCTAGAGAGGGAGACTCTATGACCTCCCTGGTCAACCTGTTCCAGTGCTCTGCTATCCTCAATGTAAAGAAGTTTATCTTCTCGTTGAGGTTAAATTTCTTTTGGTTTACTTTATGGTCATTGCTCCTTGTTCTGTCCCTGGGCACCACTGAAAAAAGTCTGGCTCCACCCTCTTGGCACCTGCCTTTGAGACATTTATATGCGTTAATGAGATCTCCTCTCTGTCTTCTCTTCTCTAGACATAACAGGCCCAGCTCCTGTAGTCTCTCCTCATAAAAGAGATGCTCCAGACCTCTCACCATCTTTATAGCCCTCCACTGGACCCTCTCCAGTAGCTCCTTATTTTTCTTATGACAAGATAAGGAGTACTGGACAAAACACTCTGGATATGGCCTCATTAGTGCTGAGTAGTTCTCAAGTCCTCCACCTCCTTTCTAATGCTGTCTCCTAGGATACAGCAGCCCTCCAGTGCCTCCCATGCCCTGCAACTCTGCTCCATCTTTATTACTGCAGAGATGTTTTGGATTTCTTCATGGAGGCAGTTAATAGAATTTATTGTTATCTACAAACTCTGCAAATCCAGTCCATGGAAGACAAGCCAGTGTAATATGCTGGCTTCAAAGCTGGCAGGATCAAACTAAGCAGGATCATTTGGTGGGATTTCTGCCCATAAGGGAATGCCAGGTCATTCATGGTTACTAAAGGGAAGTAATTTGTCTTGTATTGCAAAACAAGTGTGACTTTGACTGAGGTCTCCTTTAGTCTTTGAATCACCCAAGGTGAGGACGGGGTTAAAAGAAAGGATTCTTAAATGCAGCTCTGTTCCAAAAAGGCTAGGGATGAAACTAGAAGCAATTATGTACTGTTATTAAAATAGCACCTAGAGCTGAATGCCAAGAGCCTCACTAAACACACAGAGATGATTCCTGCACCAAAGAATTTTCAATATGAACAGACAAGACAAAGACAGTACTGTTATTCTCATTTTGCCAACACTGAAACTAGACACAGAGACTAAGTCACCACAGCACAGTGACTAGATCACTTGCCAAGGTCATATGAGGGCTCTTTGCTAAAGCCAGGACCTGAATATATTTGTATGACTGAGACATAGTCCTATGCTTCAGAAAAGCAGTGCCCGTAGTCATCCCAATTTTCTAGAATTTTATTGGTCCACTTTTGATTTTCAGATGCAAAAGTCAAAGATATTTAATCTCAGACTCCCAATCCCCCCAGCAATGCAGTTTGAATACAACAAGAACATGTTTCTGTAAGTTAGAATGTTGCCACCCTGCCCACTGTTAAATGCACAAAAAATTCCAGCAACAGGTCATTTAATACCTGCTTCTTGTGTAAAAATGCCCCATTTTTATTGCTTGCAAAACAGTGGGAAGGAATTCCACATAACATTGGGCACCTGGCCTGGTGAAAAGTTTTGAAGTAATTTATTCCAACAATTTCATAAAGATAATTTTAATAAGTGTCTTACTTCAAAACAAAACCCAATCCAGCTCTTTATAATCAACATCTCCATTCTAAGGTCCAAAGTAAAGAACAGGAGATTTCAAAGGTAGAAATGCCAGTATTTAATTCTCACTTACAAGGACTTTAGGCACTTGATGACTCTGTGCTCCTACAAAACTTTAGACATTCTCAGTCTTACATCTAGAATACAATCAAGAATTACTTACATCTAGAATGCTATTGGGTTCTTGGGAATTTCTGAGAAATCTTTCACTTCAAACTCAAACTGAGATATTTTATGAGCATGCTACAATAAGACATTTCTGTTGTTCTGAAACAGATTGCTTATCTCTTCTGGATGATACTATCTTCTCCCCTAAGCAATTTCCAGGAAAGTAATGGGGATCAGAGAGATGTTGCTTTCTTCCCTACCTGCACTGCTCGCTTCAGAAGCAAAACCATTTTATTTGTAACAGGCTTGACAATTCAGAGAAGTAATTTCTGATGAGACTTTTATGTTTTGTTGACATGTCATTTGTTACTATAAAGAGGGCAAAACCATTTTTATTACCATACGTTGCAAACAGAATTTCAGGTGAATTTTTGACTACTACCTCCTTTGCCAACATCTCTTTACTTAGAGGTCAAACTTATTGGTAAGGTTATTTTTCATTAAAATTGATAGCTCTTTTCTATTATTCAAGCTAGCACAAGTAAAATAAGATTTCTGATTTTTTCCTGACACTCACTCATATCTTCAGATAGAGCTACAGTACCTTTCTCAGGCATTGTGTACCTCTAGTTAATGGAAACATTCCCTGAAAATCACTTATTTCTGCCAGAGACTCTGCCCATGAAGAAAATGTGGGATTTCAACTCATTCTGATGATGCAGAAGCCAAATCATTTTTGCCACAAGATCTGAGTTCCAGTGCTGAATTCACCTGTTAAATTCCCTATAAAGATAAAAATAGGAAGGAAGAAATTATTTTTTGAAGTACCCTATTGCCATTACAGATATGCTGTATTAAGTTCATGTCACATTTTAAAAAATACCAAGTCCATAGTTAATTAATCATATATTTATCATTATTCATCCTATACATCAGTACACAGATCAGTGATTTCTAACATGACAGAGAAACAGCCTGAAAGGAAGTCCAGCTTACCAGATGGAAGTTTGAAGTACGACTTAGCAGCATAATAACAGATGTTCTGGCATCTTCAAAAATATCACAAAAAAATCCAAACCCCCCAAAACACCAAAACAAAACAGCACACACTTGTTTTCTCACTAAGTAATTTTAGTTTTACAGATAACATCAAAACACTACACAGCTAATGTTGCTTTTAAAAATATAGCATTTAATTATTGATTCATATAGATATTCAATAACAACAGAAAGATTTTGTTCCCTTGGAAGAATCCTAACAGAATACTAGCTGTGAATTAGAATATCAGATAAGCTAGTCCTTATTGACAAATCAATTATTTCTATCATTCTTTTTTATTTTTAATCAAAATTATTAAGTCAGTGGGTGAGCTGTTCTGAGGATGAATAATCAGGAGATAATCATACCAGATTTGTATAATTTTAGCACAGCTCTCCCACTTTAGTGGAAGTGATCTAAAGGATGGGATTTGAACTTCATTATGAACTGATTATAAATATAATTCAGATGGAAGAGAAAGTAATTTGAAGAATTTTTATCCTCATAATGAGTTCCCTTTGAAGCTTATGAGCTGGTTGTTGGACGATTTGTAAACAATTATTGCTTGTGTACAAGGAACTAGGACACTGAAGAAGTTTTGGGTTTTATTAATTAAATTAGCATCTAAGCAGAAAATGAAGAACACTGCATAGAATTTCTCTTTTGTCTCATTAAATATACCTCCCACTGCTCTAATTGCTAAAAGCTTTTAATGACCCCATCACTGAGCTGAGACCATGTCCTTTTTTTTTTCAAGCCACAACTTGGTCTAATAAAAGAGAGGCTTTTCTCTCTTGCATCCATTACATATCTTAGGTACTCAAAGCAACTTCATCAGCATTATTACTTTGAGAACCTGCTCATGCAGCATATGCTCACCCAATGCTTCACAAGGGCTGTATCATTACAGGTTGTGTTACCAGCACTGTTCAGCTTCCTTAAAAAACTGACCTGATAGGCCTGATCATGATCACTAGGAAGCAGTGGCTACATGGCATATGTGCAGTATCAGATTCATTCCCACTACCACCTGCTCAGCTGATTTACCTCATGCAGTTTTGTAGTGCCTGCTGCCAGGAGCAGGGATGGTGGTGCAAGTACATCTCTCTACAGAATGACCCACTGCAGGCTCTGAGGATCCATCTTGATGCAGTGACAATAAGGCAGCATTACTGACAATCCTGTTTGAGCCTGACCCAAGACTGTGCTCTGCATTACTATTTCAAAACAGAAAGTTTCTGTGATACACTCATGCTGACCTACCTCTCTTGGGATACTCTCCTTGAGGTCTGCAGGTAAGGAAAGAGAAGATGCACAAACCTTTTCAGTAAATCAATTTCCCTGCAGCTGGCATCTCAGTACCCCACAACCATGATGTAGGAACTGCAAACCTTAGGGCCATCCTTGGACATAATCCTTTTACCAGAACATGGCATGTAGAAATCTCAAGGCCTGAGACTAGCAGCCTTGTCCGTAGACCACTGCAATGCAGGTTGGGTTCAGCTTAGCACTCAGTGCCTTTGAGAAAGGGGTTTCAATAACAAACTTCAAGCAACTCCAAACTTTGGTAAGGCCTGAATTTGTAAAATTGCATGTTTCAGATAGCTGTAGTCATAAAAGCACCAACACAGTAGCTGAGTTTAAAGACACATGAAATGTTAGTGTTTCATACTAAGCCTCTAATAGCCCTCAGGACACTGTCTCACAATGTGGCAATGCTACTTCCATGGTCATACACCTGGCAGAATAAGTACTCCCTTCAATTAAAAATGTCTTTAACTGGAGGAATGCTAAGATAAGAAAGAAGTATACAGTGCTCTCTTTTATGCTGGTAACTAGAATTTTCAGCCTCAGATTATCAAGGAGACACATATAAAGCAGCAAACACAGAATGCACCAATTAATAATAAACTGATTTTCCTCTGTGTGCACCTGAAAACATTTTCTTCTTGAACACATACATAACCATCAGTACTTCACAGACGTAAAATCCAAAAGGACTGTGGAACCAAACCTGTCCAGACAACAGGTTTAAGTACAAGCATTCCTGTCCAAACTGAAGACAACATCTTGTTAACATGTGTCTTAGCAGTTTTTGACAAAATGTATTAGCTCATTACAGATAAGCCCTGAGCATAAACGGTCTGGGCTAAGTGAGAGAAAGAAAAACATCTTTCAAAAGAATGAACTGACAGAACTAGAAGAGGAAATTTAACTTCACCTGAGACACCATCTCAGCAGCAGCTCCTGTAATATAAGTCACAGAAATTTTAAATGATTAGTGGTTTTCCTGATTGTCCATCAGCTTGCTATTCCTAAAGGTACCAAGGCCTCAGACAAGTTGTTTAGGCTTGGAATTGGGAACATACAAAGGAAATTTTATTTATTTAGTTAGTTAGTAATTTATTTATAAATACATTAATAAATAAATAAAATTAAAATAATAAATAAACAATATATTAATATATAAACAATGTATTTATTATAAATAATAAATAAATAAAAATAAATTATTAAATAAAAATATTATAAATGAATTGATTTATTTATTTATAAACTTAATTCCTATCTTAAAAACCTTTAGGATTCTTCTTAGACCTTTAACGCTTCACTTGAAAGGTTGTTAAAGGCTGTCACATTTTTGCTGGCTAAAAACCATTTACCTTCTGCCCTAAGCCCATTAAACCAGGGCAATAAGGCTTCAGCTAAAATGGAATTCTGCATCCACAGAAACTAATGGCAAAATTCCCACAGACCTCAGTAGGTCAGATATTTCTCCTTCAGATTTGCAGTATATTAATATTAATTTAGCAAAATATTAAGCCAGAAAGAAATATTTGAAATAAGACTGTGCAATATTGCACCCAAAATGTGTTACAGAAAGGTTAGTAGAATTTGTATCATTATTTGCAGAGATGTACATCCAGTGATGATCGAGATGTACATCCAGCGATGATCTTTATTGCTAACTCATACTGGGAAGCATTATTATTCATTTCTCCAAATTCCTCACTTTTGAAAGCACTATATATATTGTCAACTCCTAAAATATTTTTTACTTAATTTTATAAAAGAGAGTTAAAACAAAAAGTATATTGTGTTCTAAAGTCTTCTAAAGATTGATTGGAAGTGGTGAATTCATAATTCTTTCTTGCAATTTTTAACTGTCAAACAAGAGGGATATGCTTTTGCAAAGGCAACACACTTTTTTGTGCTTAGATCTGAAAATTTTTTTACAATTAACAAGTCAGCCAAATATAGACCACATTTTATAAGATGTGGTCTCCCTCCCACTACTTGTTGAGATCACTTATCATTTTACATTATCTTCTCTTTGTTTCAAAGAATTTTGTAGTTCATTGCCTCATTTTAGTGAGCAGCTTGCTCCACATCCTCTTTACAGAGTATCCTGTACATTGAGATTGCTTGTTCATCCTGCAAGATTGCTTGTTTATCCTGGTGAATAGCCATACTTGTGCTGTTTCACAGTCACAGGAGCAACACTGTGCAATCAGTTCTAAGACAACAGCCATGTTACTGAAACAGATCACTGCTGGGGTATGCCTGCAGAGTCAGGTAAGCAGCTGTGAGAACCCTCTCTGCCACCCACATCGAAGAGACTGAAGTCCCCCCAAGCCTGCCTATAACTGGAATAAGAACATGTGTTTGCTTGCCTGCATGCATGCAGACATGCCTTTTATCTTGTCGTGATACAGCCAACACTTGGAGGATGGTGCCAGTTCTCAGACAGTTCAGGTTTTGATGAGACACCCTTTAATGTGTCATGATTGGTGAGGGGCAAGAGAAGGCTTCTTGCTATCCTAGAACAGACATCTATTGACTGTAAAGGGCATTCAGGGTGGTTAGCTGAGGTGAAGACATCTACCTGTAGGCATCTAAAAACTGGAAAACTAAGACTCAGTTTAGGTGAAAGGTACAAGTTTCGTACTTTTGAAAAAGAAAATTTCATGTTCAACAATTACGGAAGTCATCCATTTGCAGAGCACTTCTTTCCAGAGCACTGCCATCTAAACACTAAACTGGACAAGGATAAGATTTAGGTGTTTTTTTTAAAAATCTGATTCAAAAACAGTGTCCCATCTGGTGCAGGTCTGAGGACCCCCAGTGAAAAGTCACGAACTAAGGGAGTGGAACAGAGAAAGCCCTTCCCTGTCTGTCCTTCTGTTGACAGCAGGGTGGGGTAGCCAGTGAGGCTCAGCCCTGACATGGAAAGTCAGTGGCAGACCCTCAGTGTCCAAAGATCTGCATTTTGGGAGGGAGGAAGTGGATCTCCAATTAATTATAGGCCTTGACATGGGTTCAGATGTCATGCCTATGACTTGATAGGTTTAGAGGAAATGTATATCTGAAAGGAGGATCTGTCCAGGATGATTGATTTATATTGCAGTTAAAAGCAGAACAGATGTATAAGCAGCAGTGATGGTGTCACTGGGAATCAGTTACATATCTCATGGGAAAACCTTCATTTGTTGGATAAGGACAATATGTTATACCGCACACATATCCTCCTATAAATGTAATCAATTTTTCCTGCTCTTGAAAGCATGTGTGACAGCTGTTCCGCCCAGCAGCAAACTGACATTTTATATCAAAAGCATTATTGGTTTTTCCTCTTAACTGATTTTGGTAATGTATTAAAAATGTTAATATACAATACGAATCTACAGAAATTGTCAATCTTACAGTGGAAAGGGTTTGGCATTTTCTGCTAATTCTTCACACTTCACGTCTTTCTGCATTTTCTGATTATGTCACAAGAAAAATCTTTAATCTGGATCATCCAGAGAAAAGTTGAAAAATCCCTAGAAAAGTCAGCTCAGGGATGAAAGAGGTAAAAATTGTCAATCTCAGATATGCGTTTAGGATAACAATGAACCAGAACAGGATGCAGGTAGCCGAGTTTGTAAGTCAGCGTCCTGGCTGCAGGACCAAAGGATTTCAAGTGCCCACTGGAGTGTGACACCTTGATGCAGGAATGGAATTCCTCATGAAAGCAGGTGAGAATCAGTTCCACACAAAACCTGTGACATGTTTTTTGTGCTATGATGTCTCCTCCACCCCCCTTCCCAGGCCCTCTGCCTGGAAGTAATGGGCCTTCACTCTGACACTCTTTTCTTTGGACCTCTCTCCCTGAACTCAGACAGCCTCTGTATCTCATCAGGACTAACTTCATGTCTCTTTGTGCTTACTGTATGATCTAGCATGTACTCTGTCTAGCTGGGAGGATAAAACATACCACAGAGAGGACACAGGTGACTCTTAAAGAAGGAATAGATGGGGAACCTACATGCATGCTGTAGGTTCCTGCTATAAACTGTTGTCATCAGGATACCTCAGCCATTAGCTTAATACTCTACAGTTAAATTTTAAATGCTTGTGAAATGCTTCCCATATTCTGTGGCCGAGAATCAGTGAATGAACCCTGTGAAAAAGTCCAATTTCTCTGCTGCCTTTGGAAAGAAGCCAAGTCCACTGGAAGCAGTTTGTGATTTAAAAAAAAAAAAAAAAAAAAAGATGGTTTTCACTGGAATGGGGAAAATTAAGCAACAGCAGTCATACGGATTGAGAAAGAACGAGTCCCCCATTCAGAGAAATTGTATTTATACAAAATGGGACACCTCTAGCAGGGGCTACAACAAGAATGCCAACACCAAATACACTGTAGCCTTGTAATCAACACACAAATGGGCTGTAGGAGAAGGAGGTTGGTGTGCCACATGGACATGAGAAAAATGCATTTCTCTTACAGATAACTTGCCTGTTAATAGAGGGAAGTAACTTCATACCAAGTTTCGGTATCAAAAAAAGATTATTTGGTTAAAAAAACCAAAACAAAACCAAACCAAAAAACAACCCAAAAGAACACACCCCCCCCAACACTTTTATAGAGAAATTCCAAAACAGCTCAATTTCTAATATTTATCTCCTTGGAATTTAATTACCAGGTGCACAAAAGAACCAGTAACATTCCTTTTTTTGGCCAGCTCTCCTTACTTGTGCTGGCTGCAGGCCACACAGGTGAACCTCAGCTGCTCTTATGTAAGCCAGGAAATGCTTCAGAAAAAGAGAGAAAGATATAGAATGATATCTGTATCATCAATAAGCCAAAGTTAGAAGTTTCAGCTGTTGGTATCAGCAGGGGAAATGTAACGACATTTTCAAGGCTGTTATATTCATGACTCTGTTTAGCTACAAGAGTCCTTGCTGAAGGGTAGTTTTCCAATAGCTATTATATTTATCATGATGACACTTCCATGTTTGGTGAGAAATACTTTTGTTGTGTAATAATGCACACATGTTGTCTACTTATTGATAAAAAAGAGATACTTAATGCAAACAAGGAATGAGGAAGCCCATTGGCTTTTCTAATCTTATAAGTGAGCTTAAGCCCAGCAGTAAATGAAATATGCAGCTGAAAGACAGTTGTGATGGAGCTTCAGTTCAATTCAGTTGAAGGGTATGGAAGCTGTGATTGACTCACAGTTTTCACTAGTGTGTTCTTTCTAAACTGCAAAAATATTCTACTGAAACCCATTGGGAGATCTGTTTCTGCCAAATTGTCTGCTTTCCGTTCCAGTTTTAGTAGTAGTAGATTTTCTAGGCTTTGTCATCAACAAATTGATTTTACATGAGAAATTTACCTTTGTCACCATGAATGCTGTGTAATGGTCTCCAAAACTCAATTCCCAGTTTACTGCAGATACTCCTTGCTCAGAATACTTTGCTGACCTCTGTGCAATTTCACAGATGCTACCACATTTGTATTAAAACCAGTCATTGTCATCAACTCCAGACTAAATAAGATATTAAATATAATGAATACAAACAGTTCTTGGCAAACATTCATTATGTAGAATGTTTAAATTCTGGATCATCAGTTTCGTAATCTCTTTTACCTGTTTTGTTGCTTTGGGGTTAGGTGAATACAATAACAATTTCAGTCAAAAGGAGCTTTGGCAAGCTTATTTTCTGTATTGTATTACTGAAGCATTTCACACTTGTGTTTCTACATACAGCACATTGCACCAACAAGCCCTTCACACTGTTTGTCTTCTGTATTAATTCAGATCCAACTAAGATTTGGACTGGAAATAAAATCCATTAATTTTCATAGAATCACAGAATGTGCTGAGTTGGTAGGGACCCATAAGGATCACTGAGTCCACCTTTAGCCCTGCACAGAACCATGCCCAAGAGTAATACCATGTGCCTGAGAGTACAATCCAAATGCTTTTTGAACTCCACCAGGCTTGGTGCTGTGACCACGTTCCTGGGGAGCCTGTTCCAGCACCCAGAGCCACCCTCTGGGCGAAGAACCTTTTTCTAATATCCAATCTAAACTTCCCCTGATATAACTCCAGGCCATTCCCTCAGGTCCTGTCACTGGTCACCACAGAGAAGAGATCAGTGCTTGCCCCTCCTCTTCCCCTCATGAGAAGTTGTAGACTGTGAAGAGTCTCTCCTCAGTTTCCTCCGGGTTGAACAGACCAAGTCACCTCAGCCACTCATATAGCTTCCCCTCAAGGCCCTTCACTATCTTTGTTGCAGTCCTTTGGATGCTCTCTAATAGCTCAGTATCTTCCTTACATTGTGGTGCCCCAAACTGCACACAATATCCAAGGTGAGGCTGCCCCAGTGCAGAGCAGAGCGGGACAATCCCCTCCCTTGACAGGTTGGTGATGCTTTGCCTGATGCCCCCCAGGACACGGTTGGCCCTCCTGGCTGCCAGGACACTGCTGACTCAGATTCAACTTGCCATCAACCAGGACCCCCAGATCCTCTTCCATGGCACTACTTTCCAGCATCTCATTCCCCAGTGTGTATGTATATCTACGGTTGCCCTCTCCCAGGTGCAGAATCCATTACTTTCCCTTGCTGAACTTCCTACAGTTTGTGATTACCCAGTTCTCTCATTTGTTGAGGTGTCTCTGCAGGGTCTCCCTGCCTTCAAGGGAGTCAACAGCTCCTCCCAGTTTTGTGTCATCTGCAAATTTGCTTAGTATCCCTTCCTGCATCCAAGTCATTTATTAAGATGTTGAAGAGCACTGGTCTAAGACGAAGCCCTGTGGAACCCCACTAGTGACAGGTCACCAGTCTGGTGTCACCCCATTCACTATTACCCTCTGTGCTTGACCCATGAACCAATTGCTCACCCACTACCTGATGTGTTTGAATCTGTTTTGCCCATGACAGTAATCAGTGAGTGACCTCTACATGTTGTTACCTCAACTCATGAGCCTTCCATTATATTCTCTGTTCCTTGTCCAGCTGAAGAGGGGAGTGATAGATTAGCTTGGGTGGGCATGCACACTGCTCTGGGAAGTGGGACCAGCGTAGGGCCACAAAAAAGATTAAGTGTCTGGAACATCTCTCTTACGAGGAAAGGCTGAGACAGTTGGGCCTGTTCAGACTCAGTAAGAGAGGGCTGAGAGGGGATTGTATCAATGTATGACAGTACCTGAAGGGATAGAGCCAAGAGGATGGAGCCAGGCTCTTCTCAGTGATGCCAAACAATAGAACAAGAGCCAAAAGGCAGAAACTGATGTATAGGAAGCTCCATCCAAATATGAGGAAGAACTGCTTTACTGTGTGGGTGACAGCACTGAAATAGATTGTCCAGAGAGGTCGAGGAGTCTCCTTCCCTCAGTATATTCAGTAGCCATCTGGACACAATTCTGAGTATCAGGGAACCCTGCTTGAGCATGGAGGTTGGACTAGATGACCTCCAGTGATAATATGTCCAGTGGTCCCTTCCAACCTTAACTATTTTTAGATTCTGTGATTAAATACCTGAAAGGTATTTAAAAGACTTGTAGACATGGCACTTAGCGACATGGTTTAGTGCTGAATTTGGCAGTGGTAAATTTATGGCTGGACTCAGTGGGTCTTTTCTAGCCTAAATGGTTGTGGTTCTATAGTCTTGGTGGAGATTATACAGGAAACCTAAAGGAGACCTATGTTCTTATAGAGGGATACAAGCCATATAGGTGAGATACAGCCTTTTGCGTCTCAAGAGGCTCTGGCTACATAACATGTGGTTGACAGAAACCCAGCACATCAGTAGCATTTCTGCTGTTGGATATGAGCTATTTCCATAAGCTTGTTCCCCTGGAACCGAAAAGAGAGGTCTCCTTCCTTTCGTCAGCCCTGCTATCCGGGAGAAAACCTAGGATTTTATAGAAACAACTTCCTGTCTAGAAGTGTATCATTCTGATACGATACACAGTGCCCAACATGCTTGCCCACATGTTTCTGCAGGCATGTGAGCATTCAGTTCTCCATTATTTAGTGCCCCAGCAGAAGAAAACATATCAGCTAGAGAGGCAAGTTTGGAGTGTCCAAAAATGTGCAGTGACTGCATTTCCTCCTCTTTTTTATATACATGTATGAACATTTTTCCATCCAAAATAAAATTCCTTTTCAAGAAGAACAAATTCATTTAGAAAAAACCTAAATGACCAAACCTTAATATAGTCCTTGAAATAACCTTTAAGAAACATGACCAGGAACCACAAGGAATTCAGATAGTGTAGGAGTCCTGCAATCAGTCAAAACTAGGTTTCTACTTGAAGAACCAGACAGGAAACACTGGAGTTTTTGTTTCTGAGACAGTATTTAACCACATACTGAGAACACTGTTTCAGAAACTAAACCCTACAAAGTCTTCTCTTCCCCATGATATAAGTGAGCTTTTGTCATGCCTCTCCCTGCATGAAATCTTTCAGTAATCCCACCTGATTTTAAAGAAGATTTTCCAATTACTTTACTTTTTTTTTTTTTTTAAAAAGAAGGTGTAACTGAAGATTAGGTTTGTGCAGCCAGTGACAGCTAGTTATTCTGTTGCTCTGATGCCTTCAGAAATTGCAAATAAATGTGTTTCCAGTGCTAAAAAAAAAAGTAGCCCTAAACAACTAAAAAAATGTCTCTGCCAGAGCATCTGTACTAGTCCATGACTTATATCTCTTGCATGCAGTCATTTTTCTCAACAATGACCCGAGTGTACTTGTTTTATAGGAAACTCTCTTGTCCGGAACTCCCTCCTGCAAATCCAGACATGCAGAAGTTCAGCACAGGAAGTCAGGCTGTCATGGCTCCAGGCATTGTTAATCATTTTTAAATGATCATTAAAAGGCAGCAGCAGCACCAAAAGGATGCGGCTCTGGTGAGGTCAGATAACAAAAATGTCTTTTTTTTTTTGCAGCAGGGAGCAGGGGCAGTGTAAAACAAAAACACATTTTGCAGACTGAGTTTTAAACACTCTATTCAATGACTTGGAGTTTAGGACAGGAAAAGAAAAATACAGTGCTGGGCTGACAGTTTCTGAGGCCATTCCTATTCTAGTTCCTGTGCCGTCCTCGCCCCTTCCCCATTCCCAACAGACAGACCCACACTTCCTCTGTGTCTCTTTGTGGAACCACAGAGACTTTATTGTACACAGTACCTCAGGTCTCCAAGACCTGGCAATTCACGAAGTGCTGTAATTGCAATAATACTACTCACTCCACAGTTTTTGGGTACTGTGCCCCGCTTTGGAAACTTTCAAGACCCTTGATTTCCTAAAGCCTTTGGATTTTAAACCATTAAAATTCAGATCCAATTTAAGTTTTGTGACACAGTCCAATTTTTGCGGCCTATATGTGCTGCACCTATGTTTTGTCATCATTAATTATGCCCACTCATGGCTTTGGTGTCATTTGTACCATCGACTAAATGTCATTGACCCTATTATTATGAGAAATATATAGCACAATGTATTTCTTCTTCCCTTCTGAACCTCTCCTGTATACTACCATATGGTTTCTGTACCAAGGGCACTCCACCATCTGGACTGTGGAGCCTAATGCCCTGAGGAAGGAACTGACATAAACCAATTTGTGTTAAGATCCAGACCCCAGACATAAGATATTAGTGCGGCCATACGGCAGGCCCCCACAGATAAGGATGGATTGTCAAGACCCCAGTAGCTTTTCTAGTTCCTTCCACCATAGGTGGTCCTGGCTCTCGGTTGTGGCAGGCATGTCCATGTAATCCCCTGGGACCCATTTAGAGACACTGCCCACCCTGCCAGCAGGCTCCTGCCAAAGCCTCTCACAGGCAAAGAAAAGCTCTGATCACCCATCCTGAATCCACACAGTGTATTCTTGTGGCACTGCCTCAGATAGCAAGAGGGGTCTAGGTGGAGGTATCAGATCAGATCAGTGGCCAGCAACCCTGTTACACTTTCTTTCGTTTTGTAAACTCTTCCCATTTAAGCCCCTAGTTTCTCAGATCTGGTTATGCTCCTGCCTACCTCTCCCAGATTTTGATCTCCATCTGCCTCCAGGGACCTCTTTCTCTTATGTGTCTGAAAAACCACCTCTGTTTCAGTCAGGAAGAGAGTATGGATATAGATAAAAGCTTTTCACCATCAAGTTAGGACCATTTTTTCTGGCTTATTTTTGTCAATGTCCATCATGCAAGTACTGGCCATCACCAGCACACAAAGAAACCATTGATAACCTCTGGTGGCACCTCCATCATGTGCTGGGCCAGCATTCAGAGGGATGCTCTGTGTTCCAACTCTCTCTTCAGGTTGCCACTCCTGCCCATATAAGAGAAGCTCACAGCCCAGCAGCACCACCGTGCCAGGTAGCACAACCCTGCACCCCACTGCCAGGAAACCGCAGTGAAGCTTTCAATCTCAAATATATGTATTTTAAGAAAATCTGAGAAAAACTAATGGCTTACAAAACAAAGCACAAATATTTGCTTATTAGTCTGCACTTAACTTCACAATTCAGTCTTGCACCTTTTTATTTCACTCTTTTTTCTCTTCTTGCTTCATTGCAAAACACTGAATCAGGCTGCTTGGCAACTAATTCACAGCTGCAGTTGCTAAGAAACCACCGAAGGACGTAGATTAGTCTCCAGTAACCTGTGTCATTGTCAGAGATGTTTGTTTTGCATAAAGGCAATAACTGTACACAAAGGGATTTATTGAACTTGGATGAACAAGCAAATTATGCATTACTTTTCCTTCCAATAGCTTTCTCTGCTGTCACAAAGCTCCACACAAAGACTTGAGCATTTCCTCAGGGAACAGGATTTATTTATTCAAACCTGTGCACTCCATTCAGGACCAAACTGGAGAATGTTGTCTCAAAGGCTGCACTCCAGTCTCCCCAAAGACATGCATGAGGGATACTTGTGTCCTTTGCCCTTCCTCTCCAAGCATGCTCACCTGCCAAACGCAGCACCAGCCCTTGGCTTTCCTGGCAGCCAAGGAGGACGCCAGCCCAAAATAGCACTGCTTTTGGCAGCAGAGGGATTCTATGGAGCTCATTTTTCCCCATTCAGCTGCTGACTGCCGCCTCCAGTTAGCAGCAGAAGCAGAGCCTGCCCTGCCTGAACTGCCTTGCAACCATGCTGCCCACAGTGTCCTGTCCACCCGCAGGCTCTGTTGCCCTGCAAATCACCTCCATGCACTGCTGTTGGCTACAGCTGCCAGAGAAGCACTGAACAAACCTCTTCCAAACCCTCTGCCTTCAGTGAGGAGCAAATGCTTTATCAGCCATGTACTCCAAACAAGAAGCCTTACTACGTTGCTTTATATTTCCTTGAGACCCAGTTCCTCTAGCTGTCCTGCTCCAGCATTTTCTCCTACACCCAAGACTTGCCTGTTGGTAAAATTCCTGACACTTATTCAGATGTTTTTTGGATATCAATAAACAAACAAGGGATGAGCTGTTCAAGGATTACAGCAACTAGGGATTTGGAGATAAAGAACAAAAATACATGCAAATGGTATTAAGGACTAGGGCAGTCCTGCTCAGAGAGCTGAGGTAACACTGCCCATGCCACCTTATACAGTAAGGATCTGTGGTGCCTTAATATCAGCTGGTGACATAAGAACAGATTTGCAGAATTTTGTGCACAGAGTTCTGGAGATACATGCGCTGGTTTTCACTTTTTTCTTGCTTTTGTTTTGTTTTGTTTTGATGGGTTTTTTTTGAAAAAGTCTTAAGATGACAAAACAAGAAAAGTTTTCAACCATGAAATCTAGTGCTGGTAACTATACCAATGAGTTCTAAAATGAAAATTACAGAAATTTCCTACGTGGGGTGAACTTAAGTTCCATGGGAGTCACAGTATGGCAGATAGAAGTACACAGCAGCAAATAAAACTGGCACATTCTTTAGTGAAAAGAAAAGCTGTTTAGGTTTCTTACAGATTCAAGTCCTCATCTGCCTTCTCAGTGTAGTAACCTCAGTTACTCTGTTCCTTCATGTCACCAGTGTGCTGTGACCAGTTGGCTTCTTCCTGCATGAAGACCGGATGACTGCTACCAAATAGTTTGAGAAACAGTTGACTTATGACTATCTTTTTAAATGAGGCACTAATTAAGATCTCTTTCTTCTCTCCACCTATTGATTAAAAAAAAAAAAAAAACAACAAAGCAAACAAAAACAAATAAAAAAAAAACCAAAACAAACAAAAAACCCCACACATTAGGACATATTTCATGAAGATTTCTCTCTCCTTCAGACTCAGTTAAATTTGGCTAGCAGGTTGCAGAGTTACCAGGGTAGACGGAACTGATACACAGCTGGAAAGACAGACCATGTTATCACAGAAACTTTAATTCCTTAGGAAACCTGGCTAAAAGTTGATATACAAGTATTACAGTTACTGGAAAGAAGCACAGGTCTTGGAAGATAGCCGATCCTCAATTGAAGCTTAAAGGAAAAATGGTAAATGAAAGGTATTTAACATTATTTACAGCAATTCTGATGCAGGCACCACTATCACAATTTCTAGGAAAAGTCTTCTAGACCGCCTGTTTCAGGTACTTTGAACCATCAAGAAAGATGTCATTGTGGATTTAATAGAGGGAACTGTGCACTTACATTCTGTCAAAACTGATGAGGTACACATCATCTCACAAGGTGTTTTGTGGGGCTTGGTTTTTATTAGTACTGCTAGTAAGATTAGCACAAGATTACAACAGCAGTGTGATACAGCTACTCAAGTACCAGCATGGGAATTAAATTCACAGCTATATAGCTGTAAATTGAACTACTATGGTACAGACTCCTCACAGACGACATTCCACAAAACATGGTGCCATCAATCTCTCTTCTCCATTTCCTTCTTCTCCCCAGGAGATCTCTAATTGGGGATGTCTGTGTTATACTACCTTATGTTACAGTGTCTGGAGGCTGATGTAACTTTTCCAATATTCTGAAAATCCAGCTGATAACCAGTCCTAGGTCATTTTCTTAATTTACCATTGATTAATGAACAATCCAGCTGTTGCAAAATTCTCCCAGTAGAGTAATTTGGTAGGTCAAGGAGCAGGGCCAAAAACACCCACCACTTAAGTTAGAGATGTTTTGTAGAAGCTTCTACAAAATAAGTGTTACAAACATTAAGTTATCCATGTCCAAGTTGTGAAACAATGGCTTGTGTTATATTCCCATGTCAATTTTCTTTTAAAAAGAGAGAGGGCTGTAATTATCTTCTCTATTTTTGAAGTATGATCTCACTCTCCAGAGCTAGTTAAGGACAGAAGCAGCCTGAAACTGTAATGACAAGAACAGGAAGGGCATGTGTGTACTCTTTTCACTAGTCTGTGAAAGACTTTTAACACAAGTCTACACAATAACCTGGTTGATTGTCCAAAGCAAAACTCAGACCCCTGTCATGTAGTAGGATGTGCAAAGATGTTCAAAAAAGTATCAAATAAAATGTTTGGATCATATCACCAAAATATACTGCAGTTATTCCTTTGGTTGGAATATTTGTACCTAAGAAATTTTAAACAGTATTTTATGAAACTATGACAATTGTTACCAATGTAAAAAAATGTTACGTATGAAAAACATTAATTTGGTTTAAAATTATGTTACAGGGATATTATTCTCAGTTAAGAAAAAAAAAGGACATTATTTTTTTTAATCCCATATAATCAAAACCTTTTTGACACATACTAAACTTTAAATGTGCCAGAAGGTTTTAAAAAAATCCTCTGTAAGTCAGATGTATACATACTCACATATTCTATTTGGAAGTGCCTATGAGATTCCTGGCTGAATTTGATTGGTTTATTCACAAGCTTTTCTGGAAAAATTAGAAACTTCAAACAAGTCTTTGATCTTAAATCTTATTTCCTGTTCCTTCTAGAATTTCTTCTACTTTATCCCTCGGTGTGAATATACAGAAATCAAAATCTTGGCCAAATATCATGTGCTTGTATATGTCAGTTCTTATGGGGCATACATCACTTCCACAATTTCTCACTCTGGGGAACAATGCTTGATTCCTCTATGTACAAGACTATGATGTCAACACTACGATGGCATCAGCAACATTTGAGATCAAGATAAGAGAGGGGGAAAGGTATTAGTGCTTTGTTACTAAAAGGCAAAAAGAAGTATAAAGTCTTCATAGATTCACGGATAATGATGTGGAAAGGCAGGGTAGCTGGGACCACTAATGGGGGCAAGGACAGAGGAGGAGAATAGTGCATGAAAGGATAAGGATTTTCCATTTTCTATTCAGGTAGGAAAGTATTAAAGGAAGCCATTACAATGCCTAAATATCCTTTCCTTTTGCTGTGTCCCTGTGGCACTTCTTTGGCTTCTGTCTCTAGATAAGTCTGAATCAGTTATCACTCAGAGTGGACGCCAATGTCAAAACATTTACATCAAAGTGCAGCTAATTCAGACATTGGACCCTAAATAATTCTTGTTATATTTCTCTATACAAAACAATGAGTGCAAGGATGAGTATTACTGCAAAACACACCATTCCATCAAATCAGAAGACCTTGAACTACAGTTCATCCAACTGCTGGCTTTCTTCTAGAATTAGACAGAAGCAGTATATTAAGGTGAGTGTAATAATAATGGCCAGTCTTTGCGAGCGAAGATCCGGGGAAGGTCTTTCCACCTTCCAGCCTGCGCATTGGATTTTTTAGGTGAGACACAGTGTGCGCGGAACTGAGTCCACCCTTTAATCCTAAGGTTCATCTGCCGGGGCCAAGCGAGCTTGGACGGTGGCAGCGAGGTCCTTAGGACGTAGGTGGGTTGCCTTTAAGGGCTAACGAGCCCCACCTGCCCGGGAGTGGCCCTGACCGGGAATCAAACCCGGGTCTCCGCGGTGATAGCGCGGCGCCTTTACCCCTAGACCACCAGGGGCTCTTAGGTGAGTGTAAAATAATTTAAAAATACAAGGTTCAATATGTCAGTGTGGATACCTGTTTTGCACAAGGGTAATGCTGCTGAACTTGGTAGAGGGGCTTCACTGAATGTGCTCTAATATAAAGGGAATTCAAATAGGCATGAAAATTTAGTATTTCTTTGGATAAAGAAAGAAGTAAGTGCTGCTGCTGCTGACAATCAACCTGCAACAAAGCCTAGCCATAAATAATTGGATAAATGCTGACAGAAAGAAAGCTGTTACTTTTGGCCGTTGCTATTGGCATGGTCTTGTAACACACGTTGAAAGATATGGCTCAAGTTTTGCATACTGCATATCAAAAATAGGTGGCAATGAAAGGATACAATTTCCTTTGTAGTGTCTCAAGGGTATCTTATTTTGTTCTAGCGCATGAATAACTAAAATAATTGGCTGTGAAGACAACACACCTCATCAGGGTTCCAGATTTTAAGACTGTAATCATACAGCCTGGATTTGTGCAAAAACACAAACTGTAGAATGTCACTAAACAGTTCTTTTGTTAAGTCAACTGCCTCATGGTTGGGTTGGAATACTGTTCTGCTGGAAGATATCCAGCCCTGATTTGAAAATATAAAAAAAAAACCAAAACCCACAGCATCCCTAAGTTCATTTTTCACTGGATAATCATAGTAATTTCTAATCTAGTCTCAGCCTCAGACCGAATCTCTTATCTACAAATTAAAGAGTTCTCTGCAATCACAAATACTCTCTTCCATGCTTTTAAATCTCATGGACTGAGTCTCCCTGTATCAGCATGTTGCACAGGGAACTGCTGGCTGTACTGCATGATGTGGCTGAATGCATGGGGTGTGTGGTCAGCAATGCAGAGTGATCCCTGGCTTTCCTGATTTTACTGAGCACTCATAATTTGTACATCTGCCAGAGGTGCCACCTTCTGCTCCCACCTAAGGGGAAGAAATGCAAGGAGGTTCTGGATGCTAAACTTGCATAGAGAGTCTGACAATGGTCAGTGGCCCAAATGAATAGTGCTCACAGATCACAGGAGGTGGTCAGAAACAACAATATCCAAAGTCACTCACCAGCTCAATGCTGATATGTAGCCATCTGCACACATAAATCCCTCATAAGGCAAAAGTTTTCCAAAACAATTTTACTTATGAAATTATTTTCAACCGTCCACCTAGTTTTTAAAAATATTGGGCAGAGCACTTTCCAAATACCCTGACCAATGCCATTCACAAGGTCTACTGAGCTCCCCTCTTCTTACTGTCTGCCATTCTGATCACACATTCAAAGAACAAGCTCCTTTCCAGGCAGTTTCACATTCTAAGTTCATGCTCTGTCGATTATTCACCACAATACTTGAACCTGTCAGATTCAATGCCCTGCAAAATACAGTCTCGGGGCTGTACACTATGTGTAGGGTGTACACCCATTGTTCCACGATGAATGATGTTGTATGTGGATGTTAAAAGGTGAACAAAATCAAGCAGCTGTAGAACTGCTTGTCAGTATTAGGACACAGTCATCGGTATGGGGAATGCTTTTATTTCATTTGCGCGAGTATTGCCTCAAAATACTGTTAAAGGCCAGCTGCAAAGCTTCATAGTAAATATTACTAGACAGTCATGCCACATGTTATGTGTCTTCATAAGATTAGAGCTCACCAGGACCACTAGGGTGACCAAAGCTATTCCAAAATATCCTGTCTCAAATTACCATCAAGAGAGCTTCAAAGTCTGTTCTCAGGTATTGAGGCATTTACACTGTTCACCAGTTCAGAAAGAAGAGGATGAGCATAGTAAAGTGGAAATTATGTGATGAAAAATTATCTTCTTCTTTAGCACAGAAAAAAAGTGTTGCAAGAAAAAAAGAGGTTTTAAAAAAGAAAAAAAAATCCAAAATATTCCAAAAGGGAAAATACGGTGACAAATCAAAACCCAATAGATTTTGATTTTAAAATATGACTCCATATCTTTGTGGACATTGCTGTGCAGGTACCTCTCAGGAACAGCCCCTCAGTCAGAGCTCCTTGATAGTGATGCCCTAAAACTACACAGATACCAGAGCACTGATTGTCCCTCCCTTGTGCCTTAAAACATAGGACAGACATCTGAGCTGCACTCCTGGGAAGGCAAATCCTTCAGGCTCTGTAGTATACAGCAGTGTATTACAAATGCAGTGTAAATTGGTAGTCACTCCAAAATTAGTCTTCAAGGTCATATCATAAAAAAAGATGTGAAAACATCTATCTTAGCCAGTGCCCCTTTTTCAAAAGTGGCCAGTAACAGATGCTACAATGTTCAGAGAACTATGTGTGCCAGCACACCCTTCTATCATCAGTCTATTTGCTACACAGGAGTAAGCAGAAACAGATACAAGATCCACTCTTCTAGATTTAGTAGCAACAAAAAAAATATCCTTCAAAAACCTTTATATATTTTTTTATGACCCACCATGTCTAATGCCTATGAGTTCATCCTCTGTCTTACTCCTGAAGTGAAAAATTTCAAATTAGATCTAACTTCATCAACCCTGTTGATTAATTTTTACTGTGTGAGGTAAAAAAAGAATTATCATTCCACATTTATTTTATGTTCCTCTTAAATTTTTTTCAGGGCATTTTCCTCTGAGCTATGGCTTCTTTTCAATCCTTCTGTCTACTTGAGACCATTTCATTGATATTGCTTCCCTTCCCTATGGCATTTTTTGTCATACCTTTTCTTCTAGGCGTGAAGAGATCAGGATTGCCCACAGTGTACAAAAATGGATATGCTAGAGATTTATGTCATATATTAATGACATTTTCTAGCTTGTTCCTTACAACTCCCTTAAGGATTACAAGCGCTCTTTGTGCTCCTCTGACCACATCCAATTATTGGGCTGACATTTTGGGGCCTTCTTATGATAGATAGATAGATAGATAGATAGATAGATAGATAGATAGATAGATAGATAGATAGATAGATAGACAGATAGATATATGTACATAAATAATGTCCTCTCTCTCCATTTACCCCTCTTTCTCCCTCTATCCTACATGCATGTCTTCTGTACTTAGTATACTGAATGTTATGTACCAGAATTTCAGGATCATAAGACTACCCTGTAACTCTCCATAGTCATTTCAAAAAGTTATACCTTTTAAAACCTGATAAAAAATTGTTGAAAAAAATCAATATAAAGAAGATATAGCTGCCTTTACTGAAGAGTCAACCCTTTCTCAGATTTGCCTGTCTTGGTGAGAGAGAGAAAAAAAATTCAGTTGGCTGCTCTATTTTTTGTTAAACATGTGCCGTGTCCCTTATTACTTCTGACCTATGGAAATTTCCTGTAGAATTTGTAGAATGTTTTATAATCCAAACTTTTTAAGGAGCATTTTCATTCAAAGCAGTCCCTGCTTCACATCTGTCCTCTGGCTGACCAACCTAATTTTCCCCAACCTTATAAAATCCAAGTGTGAAACAAAGTCAAGGAGCACAAAGTTTTCCTAGAAGGAGTCAGTTGACTCGAAAGAGAACAATCTTTCTGTTATGACATATTCTGTTATAACATGTCCCCACAGATAAACAGCAATATCATATTGCTTGGGCAGTGGGGACTATGGAAGTACTGCCAACCAACGAGGTGTATAATGTGGTAGTGGCAAATTCTGTTGGAGTTATTAGAAGACTGTATCATCTCCTCAGCAATGAGAAAGCGACAAAGATAACTGGCAAGCCAGAGAACTGCAGCAAGTGAAAGGTTCTTGTAAGATGATCCCTTTGCAACTGTGAGTTTTGACCTCTGACAAATTTGAAAGACCAATTACAGATCCCCAAGGAGAACCTGGGAAAAGTTAGCAGAAATAAGTAGTGCCAGCTGGAAAAGAATCCACATCTGTACTTGGGCTACCAGGCCTCCCATGAATACCATAGAAAATTACAATTCCTTGAAATCACAAATTTGTCTACAAGCATTGAATTTTCATCCTGCCTCATAAAATCCATAGGATCTTCCCACTTGACTCCCTCAGGCCAGTTTTCATCCCTCATAGCTAAAGAAGGGCTTCTAACCTTTACTTTCCCATACCCAGCTCACTGTCACTGGGCTACAAGAAGCAAGCATCTTTTGTACAGCCAAATCAGCCCTGAAAACAGACAGAATCACATCTGCAAATGTTCCAGTGTATGGTACACATTCCATCAGCAGAACCAGGCTGATGGTACATATGTGCTACTACACCCCACTTCTACCATAAAGATGTGTCATCAGCTGTAGTTGAAAGCAGATATAAAAAGCATAAAGAAGTGGGAGGAGGGACTATAGTTTATCCTCATTTCATATGGATACAATGAGTTTTGAAATAACTTTGGTGGGCAGGTCTAACAAAAATTTACAGTACCTAGAAGTAAAGAATTTACAAACTATGATTAAGAGCTGTATGAAAATCACAGAGTACAGAGAAAAAAGATCATTCAGTTGGAAAAATGAGTCACAAATGCATATTTCTTTATTTTATGTTTCACTATATTACATAAACTGGAAAACAACAACAATAACAAAAAAATCCACAAATCCCAAAATGTTAAGTTTGCACTCCTGAATCATCTGTTCAGGTAGTGAAAGTCAGTGGAGTTATTTTGATTTATAAGCCCAGAGGATCTGTCATAAATGTTGCATTTCACGATGTTTTCAGCATTCTGACATTGTAAGATGAAACAAAAGCATCCAATAAACAGAAAAAAAGGGAGGAATTGTTACAAAGCATTTGCCTGTGAATGGTTTACGAACACTTGTGTCACTGAGTGTGCTGTATTGTTTTAAAATAAATTAAGATAAATAGGAGACAAGTTTTCCACTTTACTGCCCCACTACTGGAAAAAACATGATCACTGGACAAGAAGGTAGGGTGTAATGGGAATATTATGAAACCACAGAGATTAAACAAAAACCGATACCCTATAGAAGAGAACTTGGGAATGTTTGAAACAGCATTGTGGATCCCAGCTTGCAGTTTGCTTGAAGTGGCCCCACTGAAACCAGTGTCAAAATCTGCCTCTGATTTGAATGCACACAAATCCTGACCGACTCCAAACTTAATCCCTGTACAAGATACACAAGAACTTGCATTATTATACATAGGACTTATCCATGAAAGGCATTTCTAGCTCCCCACACTGTAAATGCTTGCATATTGAATAAACAATAGTCTGCATATCCCAGTAAAAGTGCACTGTCCACAGATAATGCTATATTTCTTCCTGACCTACCTACCAAGGTAGATTTAATCATGACTCATGTAGAAAATCCATGCTGCCAAATGATGGGGTAAGCCTAATGTTAAGTAGGAGGTGCTGTTGGCACAACATAGCAGGAAACAGTGGGTCAGAGGTTGCTTCCCCAGGATCTTGCAAGGAGTCCCAAGGATTTTTCCAGGACACTGAAAGGTTTAAACATGGTTCTGTGTTTGGGGGTTTCTTTGTGTTTGTTTGGGGGTTTTTTGTGTTTTTTTTTTTTTTTTTTTTTATGTTTTTATGGTTTTTGTTGTTGTTTTGTTCAGTTTTGGCTTGTTTAGTTTGGGGTTTTTTTCTCCTAGGATAAAACAGGTAGAATTTGAGTGGGTTTTTTTGTTTGGTTTTGGGGTGAATTTTTTGTTGGTTTTGTTTGTTTGTTTGTTTGTTGTTTGTTTTTTTCTAAAAACACATTCTAAAGGGTCAGAGTAATTTGGGGAAAAGATTTCAAGACTCAGAAATCTGGACATTGTTTTCTGGTACTAAATATGCACATACTAGTAATTATAAGTCCACAGTGTACAACTTTTTTTATTCAGTGCTAAATACTCTGGTTTTTCTGTGGAAACTTCAGAAATTGCTCCCATATCAAATATCCTTCTAAACTGATTTAGGTTTGGGTAATAAAACAGAACTGCTGATATACCATAATTTCCAGGAAGACTGAGGACACAGATGGCAGAAGAAAATGGAGCTGTCAGGAACTATGATCATTTATATAGACTGTCTATCCTGATGCTTTTCCACCCTTACTCTCTTTCTGCAAATGTGGAATGCCTGAGAACTACTGGTGTTCAAAACAACAATCTGCCTGGCCGCCTCCATACATAAGTGATTTGGAAGCCAAGGAAGAAACTGTAAAAAAGTATAATTAAAGTATTATTACAGATAAAGGCGACAGATTTATAAAAATCGTCTTCTGCAGTGAAGGACAGTGATGAGTAACACCATGACATCTGCTCTATAACACTTTAAGAAGTGCAAAGTCTTCAAATTTTGGAGTGGGGGTCTATAGCCAAGACCTGTATTTGGCAATAGATTCATATCAGCTCCTTTTTCTCCATTTAAGTTCAGCACTATATTTATAGGCATCAAGCTATTTTAAAAAGTGAGAAATTTAACCTAGTTATGATTTTCTTTGCTGAGACTGAACCCTTTAGAAACTAAAAAAGAGAAAAATGTCTTTAAACCATTCTCTCGAAGCTGCATGGAAAATTTGCAACAGCAACATTGCCAGAGGGCAGGCTTCTGTCGCAGTCTTGTTCTTTAGATAAAAGAACATAATTTAATATATTCTTGAAACATTTTTGGGTATAAAAATAATTTTTAAAAAAAGGGAAAAGAAAAAGCACTAACTTACAAGAGGTTATTTTCATACAATCTGAAACCAACCAATCAGTGGATGAAACCCCAGAGGATATAACCCCATATCCTCCTTACATGCTTTCAGTGACTTTGTCTGATCCTATCGCAATGCTCATAACAACTCTTTGTGTCTAACTTTTCTCACCACCACAGGAATCGGCCCAACTCAGCGACTTTCAAGAGAGTTAAAGACATGTACAGACAGGAGAGCCTGTCCACGTACTGTAAATGAGCAAGGTAGAAATCTCACACTGAAGAGATAATGAAGGAAAAAAACAACAGGAAAGAGAGAAGGATGCAAATACAAAGAAAACAGTCAAGTAAATGTTCTGGAAATATATATATGTTGGCCCAACAAATATTTTCTTTATTCAAAATCTGAAATTGTTGCTCTTGGATAAAAAACTTCAGAGAGTGTTGATGAGGTGAAACATTAGGTGACCTCTAACATTAAGGCCAAAATAGAGTAAAAGCAGTTGCAGGATTTGGAGTAACATGTGCAAGAGCTTCAGTCATCATATTTTGATCAGTCAAACTATTTTCCACAATTTCTAAAGAGAGGTAGTACTTTTCTCTGCATACTAGAAATCTATTTTATAGAATCCCATTTGTCCATCAAATCAGATTATTAATTTATGGGTGCTACAGTTTTACAGAAGCATCTGATATAGGAAGCTAATTTCCTTAGCTGTCCTATTTCAGTCTTAATGTGTTTCTCCTGCAGCGTAAGGGAGAAAAAAAAGTGCATATTTGAACCTAATAAAATACTATATAAGGACAGAAGAAACATTTGCAATGTGAATGCACTTGTGGGAGCACCACTTTGTCCACAGAAACAGTAGTTCCTGTGAACAGTAAAACTTTCTAGATATTGTGAACTATTTCCCCAATGCATTTATTTCTATCTGACATCTATTTATTGAGGAAACTGGTGCACAAATAAGGACATAGAGGCCTGGGCAAGTTTAAAAAATTTTTCCAAATGTTGATTATATTGATATTTCAGAATTGCTCCCACCTGTTTTTAAACCAGAACCATTCTGGGTTTTTTATGACAGGACATAAGGATGGTATGACAGGAAGGAGATCAAAACCAGAGCAGATTTTCCCTAGACACAGGATTTGCTCTCCAGTCTCTGCAGAACTGCTTTCCCATCCATATCTGCACCTACCTCCCTTGAACATCACCCCAGAAACTGGAATTTCACTCTAATTTAGCAAATGGCTGATAGACACCATTGTAACTCTCCAGAGTGTCAGAGGAGTGTTTTGGAGACACAAAGTCTCCACACACAAATTTCCAAACAGAAAATACAGTGTGTATTTGTCCTTATGATACATACATTCAGTTGAGAGTGTGAGAATACCTCTGAAGGGCAAGGAATTAATGACTGCTTTGTTCCATCATCCTGTCTCCCATCCACCTGCAGGACATCCTGACATCATTGTCACAGGCTGGCCAGCACAGGATGTGAGTACATGCTTGGTACCACTGGTTGGTTTTGCAGCTGATGCTTCTTCATCTGCAGCAGTGGAGGTCTGCAAGCACAGGTCTCTCCCCTCTCCTTCTCATTAGTAGTGGGTCACAAGGCACATACAGAATATCCAGCCCTCCTTCGCACCTTATACTCCTTTTATCCCTTCACTGTTCAGCATGTTTGTCTTCTTTTGCTTCGCACTTTATTACATACACTGAAAGGCAGCAATGGTTCAGATAATGAGACACTAATGCTGGGTCAAGGCCAGCCTTGTTCAATTTTGCTTTAAGCTGTTTCATATATTTTATAAACTTTTCATACATTTTCATTTCTGTTGAAAATAGAGTTCCTTGAGGTTCCTGTTGGCTCTGATAATTCATCAGCACAGGCTTAGCAAGAGGGGGACTCTGGGTTTCTCTACTAGGTCAATTCCAGACTCACTATAACGTCTTTGAAAGTAAATAAATGCTAGTTTTCTAAAATGTATTTGCAAAATGAAAGTGAGTAGTATGAAGTAAGAGGAAGCTTATCCACGACCCTAGTATATCCCTGGTATATATAATTGGTACATCACAAACTTGCTACAACATATGATGCCTCCCTTTTTACCTTTTGTAAGCTTTGTAGAAAGTAAAAAAAACAGTCTGTCTGTCTCTGTGTGCTGGATCCATTACATTACATTCATTCGCAGATCCCAGGAGTAAGCAGGCTGTGAGTGAAGGGGGAAGCAGAAGAGCTATAGATGAAGAGAGAGGGGTGGGAAGAGTCTGGAAGTCACACCTTTTAGGATTAGCTCAAATACAGGAAGGTTTGGTGAGAGAAGGACAGGAGACATCACCATTCCCCTCCCCTCATAAACCCCTACTTCTTCATTCCTCCTCTTCACCAATAGCCCCTTTCACTTTGTTCCCTACCTCATCTCTCAGCCTGCTCCCTCAAAAGACTCACTCAAGACCGCCACAAAAGAGTTTTCTCCTTCAAAAACAGGAGCAGAATAAGGCATCTGGTTCCATCCAGAAGCTCATGGTATTCTGAGTCTCATGAAAAGACTCAGATACACAGTGGTCTCTGGTTGAGGCTATGAACAGCTGGGATAAATCCAAGAGCTGCCTTGGAATTTATTTTATTTATTTCAAAGTGTAATCTATCCCCGGCCAACAGCAACAGAGGAAAATGTGATTCACAACCACCTTTTCTAGTGTGGTTGACTACTATTTTTCTCCCAGGCCAGAGATAGTTAACCTGTCCCAAAACAATCTTTTGTTTGTTTGTTTTTCTTTTTTTTCTTTTTTTTTGGCAATTCATTTTTTACCACTTTGATGTCAGTTCCAAAACTCCCATTTATTTCATGAAGTATAGGATTTGTCAGTGTGAGATACAGTGTAAGCCAGCAGACTCCCCATTTAACACACATGGGTAGGACATTCCACTGCGTGACTAAACCTCTCTCCATCTTTTCTAACTGAACCAGGTAGTACAGTAGCCACAGCGCATGGAACAACTCTGCATGGTGTGTATTTTAATGGGCACTGTAGTCCAGGGGTGGCAGCACAGCAGGTATCACATCACTTTCAGTGAAGCTGAAGGCATGTCAGTGGTTGTAGTAGGCTGGTTGTCACATCAGGTTGGCTAGCCATCCTCACTGGGCAAGAAGGGAGTTACACATCTGATTTCCTGATAGGTTTTGCCACGTGTCATAAAGTGCTATATTTTCCCTCACAATTTTTCAAGCAGTTTCTTTTATGTCCTCTCTGGTAGCAGACAGAGACATTCATTCAGTGTACAGCGACTCCTAGACAAATGAGCAGCAGAGGTTTTTGACACCCATGACTTCATATAATGCTGCACTGAAATTCATGGGGCAGCCTGAGCTTCCGGCATATCTACCTGGCAATGACAGCCCCATCTACCCTGTGATTTACAGTGCTGCTCTGTCAGGGCCTTACTGCCATAACTCCAGCAAAAACACTAGAGAAATTTAGATACCTGTTTTTGCCAAATAATTAACAGTATCTTTTTAGACAAAGGCAGGAGAGGTTAGAAGCTATCCAGTAAATTATCCAGGTGACTCCTGGCTTTCCATATCAAACTGCTGCAAAATGTTTCCTGAGTAACCAGGGCATTTCACTGGTAACAACCCATGGACTTTTGTTGACTCTAGATACTCAGACATGTTCTGCACACTTCGAACAAAAAATAAAGCTGTTCCAATGTACTTCTCATAAGCAACCTGTAGTAGGCATTAAATAAATAATTCCTTGAGCATGTAAATGAAAGTTGCAGGATAATATTTTCTCATGACTAATGGCATTCTCTTTGTGTTACAAGAGGGACGCTGCTATGACCCAGAACACTACACTTCAACAAAACAGCTATTTTCTTGTTCAACAAACTGAAAAACAAGTTATACAGGGTTTTGGTTGGTTATAACTCTGCATTATTTTTCACTTAAGTACACTTTGGAATGTGTATAACTCTGCATTATTTTTCATTTAAGTATGATTTGGAATGTGAAGCTGTAAGTAGAGTCAACAGATTATATCATATGACATCAGAAGACAAGGTAGAAGGGATCTATCAACAGCCCAGATAATTTCTTAAACAAAATAAGCTGATGAATTGAAAAAAAAAAAAATTCCTACATTGTTTTTTTGGTGGCATGGCAATCTGCTTGTTACTATTTTCAGGTGTATAGTCTCCACCAAAGTACCTAAAATAGGCTTCATACACATGACTTTCTGGGTCATGTGGTAGGAGAATGCATGTAAAGAGGGGCAAAACGTGAGTGAGGCAGGGGTCACAGCAACAGCACATGGTGACAGGCATGGAAAAATATAACCATCAGGCAAAACAAGCTACATTTACATCAACATCTCAGACAAAAACAAACTCCTATGAAACCAGGACATACTTACAAGCCACAGACACCAGATCTTGTAGTAGTAGCAGCTAATGGTGCTCATGACATTTCATTTATAGAGCCTGGATGCTGCTGGAGCATGGCTACTTGCAGGACAAAGGCATGCTGGGAGACTTCACAGTGTGTCAGTGAGACAGTCACTGAAGAGAAGCTGCATTTCCAACTAAAACTATCATAAATTAATAACAACTTGATGTCGTATCTAGTTCCCATAGTCTTTTCATTGACACGCTTGTGTCCTAACGTAGTCCAACCACATACCACTACTCCTCCATACAGATTAAATTCCAGATTTAATGAACCTCAGTATAGTGACTGTACTGTAAAGACTTTCAGATGCCTGGTTTAAACCTGTAATGTCTCTTTCAGAGAGCAGAATCAGTTGCCATACTGAACTCCAGGGTGATCAGGGCACCAGGGAATGTAGTGGAAGGGCTCTCATCTTTCTGACAGGACTCAGGAAGGAAAAGTGCTCTCCATCCAAGCAGAGACTAACCTTCTATCACAGATAGAGCTGGGATTTCCAGAACACTGCCTTAACTTGGCTCATTTTGAAATCAGGAAGCATAATTCCCAGTGGCAGTAGAGTTAGGCCAGTGAGATTCAAGTGAAACTGAAAATTAACGATGCCTGTAAGTTCAAGACAGTCTTCTGCATACAGAACAGTGCCTGCTTAGTTTTTGTCACTGTTCTGCATTGACAGGTTTGTGTATTTTCTTTGAGCAAAAGTCAGATCCTCACTATTAATGCAAAATGCTAGAGGCCAATCAATAATAAATAATAATAATGGCCAGTCTTCGCGAGCAAAGATCCGGGGAAGGTCTTTACACCTTCCAGCCTGCGCATTGGATTTTTTAGGTGAGACACAGTGTGCGCGGAACTAAGCCCACCCTTTAATCCTAAGGTTCATCTGCCGGGGCCAAGCGAGCTTGGACGGTGGCAGCGAGGTCCTCAGGACGTAGATGGGTTGCCTTTAAGGGCTAATGAGCTCTACCTGCCTGGGAAGTGTCCCTGACCGGGAATTGAACCCGGGCCTCGGCGGTGACAGCGCCGCACCCTTACCACTAGACCACCAGGGGCTCCCAATATATATATAGAGAGAGGCCAATTACTTCTTACTATTTATGTTTTGTTGGCTCTGTTACAGGTTTATTGGAGAAGTGATTCTGCAGAAAAACCTGTGAAATATAAATTAATATAAATGAAATATAAAGGCATTTTGTTCTTTTCTCACATCTGGCCTGGAAATTTCTTCTTGTGCTAGACAAAGGCTTAACTGCTGGAATATGATGCCTGTCATAATTGCTGAAGCACACCATGGGAAGGAGAACGCAAATTGTTCCCTGTTTTTTTCTTTCCTTTGTCCCATACTTTCTCTATTTTTCTTTTTTTATGTGCACTAACATATTTTTTTTCTGATCAGTGAGAAATCCTCTTAATGAATGAATCTACTCTGCTAAATTGTATGACATGTTCAGTTTTTTAAAATCTTCAGTGGCCCTATATTAAATATAGTCTCTCTTAACTGACAAACACACCTTTAGATTCAAAGTCAATATCTTTTGCAAGGGAAGAAAGGAGTTTCTTTTTATTGGATGAGCAGTGGAAAAGTTCCCAAACTCTGTAACATAACTGAGCCCCTGCCACATTTACATTAAACTAGTAGAACAGTTTATTCTACAACTCAAAGATAGAACCTCCTGCAAATTACCATTTGCAAAAATAATCTGCTCCATCCTTTGAAGCAGTTCTCCTTTTCTCCTTGGCATTAGGACAGGATACTTTGCACTGGACCCCAAGTAGCATGCCTGCAGAGAGCCTGAAAGAAGATGCGCAGTTCAGCTCTCTTTCATGTGTTGTGCCTCACAGGAAAGCAAGAAAGATTTTGTGCAGAAATTCCTGTCTGTAACTGAGCAGACCGAGAGAGGTCAACAGAATGAAAATAAGCTTTTTCAGAGCCCTAACTTTGCAGTCTTCTGCCACATTTCAAATATTTTCCAACTTTGGATGCTTGCCCATCTTTTCTGTAAGACTGATTTGCAGAGCTCAGATAGTTCCATTGGTTGGGTTTGGATTTTTGTAATGAGGAAAATATAAGTATCAAACTACCCACTACGCTATGATCAAAGAAAAATGTCATATGCACCAGCAGACATAAAATAGCTCCAGGAAAGATTGTTGCTGGTGGATATAGCCCCCACTGCTCATCTAAAGCACAATGCTGCCTCTGATCATTATTCCTAATAGCAATAATCCTCCCTAAATGGGTTTATTAAAGAGTCCTCAACCTCAATGTGGGTTGCTAATGACCTGGTGATAACAGTCCACTTTGCTTTATCTATTGCTTAACCCACACCTATTTCTGCTGTTGCCTTTTTTTTCTCCACATTAATCATTCTCTGAAAATGTTTTTAATATTCTATCTTAGAGCACAGATGGAGAATGCCTTGTAATTGTCATTCTGAGTCTGCTTATTCCAGATCTTCTGCACAAATATACTTGAAAATCAGCAGCCTCAGATACTCCTGCCCTCCCAGTCCTTCTACACAAGCAATTGTGATGGTGGCCTCTTCGCTGTACCTACGTTCTATGACTAGACATCACAGCACATTGTAGCATCCTGCTTCCTCGGCCGTCCAGGAAGAATCACCTTTTGGAGCTTACCAGGTTTTGGCCAGAAGCAGCTCCATATTCTCCTATAGAAACAGCATTGCTGGAGGAGGGGGATGAGGCCACACTTTCATTTGTGCTGGGTCTGATGCATGTGTCCTGATGGATGCCAGTGAATCCTGAAGCATGCCAGATTCCACTCTGATACAGTGTTGGGAAAAAAACTTCCGTAGTTTAACAATGGGTCCAGGCACCTGGAACTAATCTCATCTTCTGAAAAATTCTCATCTGCTGTAAAACAGCAGAATCCTACTCACACTGCACAACACAGCAAAATTTCACTATATAGTTCTTTCCATTTCAGCTTTATCTGAATTGTCTATTTTGCAGAAAGCATTAATGACCCCAGCCAGTAAGCTTCCAAAGGCATGGACCTGTTTTGATGGAAAAAAGGCTTAAAAGTACTCAGCTTTGCCAACCTCAGCTTTCCATTTGCTTCCCTTTCACAGAGAATGTTTTTTCCCAACAAAAATAAATCTAATAAAAGATATAAGTATGAAAGTATCAATCAGTAATGCAATTAATCATACTGTTGAATTCCTACCATCCTAGATAAGGTGATCAATTGACGTTTTGCAAAGATGCAGCAGCAAAATCCTAACATTGATTTTGTTAATAACTTTGCTGCTGTTTGGTTTTGAATACTGTTAATATCCGGGCAATAAAAAATTGTAAGTCAATTATGCAAAGAAAATGCACATAATATTCCCTATGTTTGTTTTGCTCAGGTAGTTTTTGTATATTTATAGATGAAACACACTGATGAAAATAAAATTTGAAGTACTATTCCACAAGGCATTGGGTTTAAGGATATTCGTCATAAGCAGTGATGTTGTTTGACACAATATTTTAAAAGCCAAGGTGCAGAGGCTTAGCTATATCATCTGCATTAACAAGCAAAGAGAAAATGTCACCTAAATCCAATTCAGAATATTCTCTCTCTCCGGCATTGTAGCAGAAATAACCTTTAAATAGGTATCATATCTTTAGGTAATTGACAGTGAAAAAGAGATACCAGTTAATCTACCCTGGGTGTCAATTAGACAGCTTCAATTTACTACCCTGCAACTGTTCACCATATATCTTCCTTTTGTCTTAAAATACTCTTCGTATTCAAAAGCTTGGGAAAATAAATCAAAGCCTGAGGAAGTCCTGGGGAGAAAATTTGCTGTGAACACCCAAGGTGCATGAGTTGCTTTTGACTTGTCTAGCTGTCTCTGGTGTTGGTTATGAACATGTGCTATTGTCTTGGAAGATCTTTAAGGTCAAAAGTAATGGAAAGAGAAGAGATTTCAAAGTGTGCCTGGAAGTCATTAAATCAAATTACAGAATAGTTAGGTAGATTATCTTGCCCATGTAACTGGTTGTCCAAGAATACAATTTTTCCTTCCAATACCAAAAGATATGAGGGTGGCAAATTACTAGGTGAGGCTGGTGAAACACTGAAAAAGGTTGCCCAGAGAGGTGGTAGATGTCCCACCACTGTAAGCATTCAACGTCAGGTTGGGTGGTGATCTGCACAACCAGATCTAGTTGAAGATGTCCCTGTTCATTGCAGGGGGATTGGACTGGATAAGGTTTAAAGGCCCCTTCCCACACAAACTATTCTATTATTGTATGACACAAAAAAATGTATCAGAAAGCAAAGAAACTCCTGTAACTCTTTCTGAAGGAATACAAGATATGTATTTATATAGCCAAGACCTGTCTCTGAACATCCCACTACAATTAAGAGTTGAATATGCATCCAAATATCTCAGTATACATGTTCTATTAAATCATTAAACTGTGACTGACATTTCAGAGCTTTGGAGTAATTTTGTTATTGTCATTAAACTGACATTGCAAGAATACACTCAAACTTATGTTGCCTCTCTACTGTTTTCATTTGAGCTGGAAACCATTAATTGAAAGCACAATTTTTATTTTTAAATCTTTGATAAACTTAAAGCACAGAGACAGTATAGAAAAAAATCCCAACAACACGCCCCAAATGCCAACCCCCCTCCCCCCCAAGTATCTTTAGCCCTTTAGGGAAGGCTTTATTGTAGTAAGATCAAAGAGTTGATCTTCACCTTTCACAAAAGCCATGATTTTAGTCACAAGTAAGGATGATGCCTACAATACGCTTATGTTAAACAAAGCAACAATTTGAAGCAGAGATAAGGTTCACCAAACCCACATTAAGACACTAAGTTCCTGTGAGCACCACAGACTGTGGTAAATCCCCAAATTGCATGAAATTTTGGTAGGCATTTTATCAAAAGGTGTTAATGCCCTGTGGTATTAGGTGTGCTAGTTTGGGTTTTTTCCCCTGAAGGGAGTAAAGGATGCTGGAGGCAATGATTTCCCAGGTTTCTAGGAGAGCACCGCTTGTTATGTTTTAGAAATACCCGTCTGTAGTTTCACATGGTGTTCTGAAAGGCTCCATTGATATCCGCTTTCAGAGCACAGTGACGTTAGTCTAGTTACTTGTCCTTTCTATTTGTCTTTCCATAAGTGGTTTTGCATTTATACCTTTCAGCATGAAGGGAAGCCTGTTTTTAACCAGAAACTCACAGTTAATGCTGGTGATAAGTCACTGTGACATGGAAGGAAAGTTAGGCAGTGGTAAGAGTCTCTCCAGACCACCCTCAGTATTTCAAAGCCATCTGTCTGCACACACACAGTTTTTAGTACTATTTTCCATAATCATGCAGCCACCTGGTCTCTTTTAAGAGTAGAAGTCTGGGGAGTTCTCTTAAATGCTCTGCTCTTCTTACAGGATCTTCAACAAGCCAAAAGCTTATGTCCAAGAAAAACCTTTCTCCTCATTACTACTTTTAAGAAGCAAGGATGCTGTTTTAAAATGATAGTTGTGTGCAATAGCAAATTACTTCATATGCTGAGAAATACCTCACAAACAACAGACAAACTGGTGTCTCTGCATTTTGGACACTGTTATTTAGCTCATTATACAGGTTTATTCCCAGTTTGAATGGTGTTTACACAGCTCTCACCACTAACAGTCTAATAATGATTAAGACAAGATATGTACATAAAATAGCTGGATGGTGTTTCTGGGAGGAGACACAGTAGTTAAAATCTATGCTCCAAATTTTAGGTTTACAGTGATACCAGTACCAGAGCTAGATTAAAATTAAGTCTTAAGAAAATTTCTTCGAGCTACACCTAAAAGAAGCTGATACATAAAGATCAAGTAGCTGCTTACTAAACAGCTTGGATTGACTTCATTAACAGAAGGAACTGTTTGTATTTCATTTCTAACTGAAATGTTTTGGAAGTGATGCCCACATGACACTGTTTTATAAGAATTATCTCAAAGGAAGTTAAGGCAAGTGGACAAATCCTCACAAAAATGAACTACACAAATTCTTACATATGAGACACTTGGTCACTCCTTGTACAGCCCCAGGTTTGTTGCTCTTTGCTATTGTCCAGCCTCTCTGTAACTTGGGATCAACCAGACTCACTTGCTTGTGTGAAAACCAAACAAACCCACTATGAGACACCTGGGTGCTTCAAAAACAGGTAGAAACAGATACAAAGAAGTGGATTAGGTGTGCCAACATAATTTAGCACTCTACTGCCCCTGTGAAGATTTGTTGTGCTTAACTGTCCAGTCTAAAGCTGCACAGATGACATATGAAGTATATCCACTAGTACAGCCTAGCGCTTACATGACTTGTAGTGGGGAAGCTGCATAGTTTTTAGTCCCTTAAAGTCTTAACAGCCTGTGATGAGGAGTTCAGCAAAACAGAAAATAGAAAAAGTAAGTGACTGAAACTGTTTTAGACAGCTGCTATATGAGGTAGCAGGTGGTAAACCTACCCAGAGGTCCCAAGAAATATCAATATTTTAAAGCTCTTACATTTCACAAGCTTCAGAGGAGTGTGTGGCACTGTCTGTCACTTTAAGAGAATGGATGCCATAGAAATGAGAATTAATGAATTAGAGAAGGGCTTTTAGCTTCTCTGAAATGTTTCTCTCACAGCACTTCCCCAGATCTGTTCTCCATCCTCAGCAGTTCATCAGCATACCAGGCCAACACCCCACTGGATTCCCGGTAGCTTCCCCTCCTCCCCCCTCTCCCCTCCATCTTTTCCAGGTCACAGCAAGTGAGACATAAATACTACTCCTTTCACCACTACCTCTGTGAATCACATATTTAAGAATTATCATGAAAATACACATTCAACACATAATCTTCACTCATGTCAACAATGACAACCAAAAAAAAAAAAAATTCTTCACACCAAAATCAAGATAACATTATCACAATACTGAATGGAAGTTGACACACAATCCACTGCTCAGTAATTGCCACAACTAAAACAGAAATTCCTCACTATCATTCTACTCTCTCACGTTGTTCAGTCCATGCTTTGCCTATTACTACTCCGCACTATCAACCTTATCTCAAATTCCTCATGCCCCATGTTAGGCCTCAAAAGGGACTCTGGTGGTTTGACCCTGGCTGAATGACAGGTGGCCACCAAAGCCACTCTTATCACTCTTCTTCTCAGCTGGATGGGGAAACATAATATAAAAAAGGCTCATGGGTCAAGCTAAGGACAGGGAGAGTTACTCAGCAATTGCTACTACGGGCCAAAAAAAGACTCAGCTTGGGGAAATTTTTTGCCAATTCAATCACAGCAGGACAATGAGAAGTAAATCCAAATCTCAAAAACATTTCTCCTGCACCTCCCTCCTTCACAGGTTTAACTTAATTCCAGATTCTCTATCTCTTTCCCCACAGCTGTGCAGAGGGACAAGGAATGGGGGCTGTGGTCAGTTCATCACACATTTCTGCTGTTCCTTACTCCTCATGGTGAGGAGTCATTTCCTTACTCTAGTGTGGGGTCCTTCCAGCTGAGGACAGTCCTCTGTGAACTTCTTCAGTGTACAAGCATCAATTGTACAAGCTTGTACAACTCCCACAAGCTGCAGCTCTTCACAAACTGCTCCAGCATGTGTCCCTTCAGTGATATGCAGTCCTCCAGCAACAGACTGTTCTAGTGTGGGTCCCACATGGGGTCACAAGCCCTACCAGGAAACCTCCTCCAGTGTGGGCTCCTCTCTCCATGGGGCCACAGGTTCTACCGGGAGTCTGCTTCAGCATGGGCTTCCCATGGGGTCACAACCTTCTTTTGACACATCCACATGCTCTGGTTTGGGGTTCTCATGACATGTAGGTGGATATCTGCTCCACTACCATCCTCCATGGTCTGAAGTGGAACAGCCTACCTCACCATAGTCATCACCATGGGTTGCAGGGGAATCACTGTTTCAGCATGTGGAGCACCTCCTCCACCTCCTTCTGCACTGCAGAGTTGCTTCTCTCATATATTCTCACTCCTCTGTAATTTGCTGTTGTTTCCTTCTGGCCAATAACTTTCCCTGCTTCTTGAATACATGATTCCAAAGATGCTACCATAGTCACTGATGGGCTCAGCCTTGGTAAGCAACAGGTATGTCTTGGAGCTGGCTGGTATTGGCTCTGTCTGACATGAGAGAAACTTCTGGCAGCTTCTCAGAAGTCACAGCTGTAGCCCTCCCCAGCTCTTGAAATTTTGCCATGCAAACCCACTATAACTGTGCTGTATAAAAAGCAGCAACGTAAACTTTAGCTCTGTCATGGTTGTTGCTGGTGTCCCAGGGTAGCATGGCATTTTTTGGAGTTGGTCATCTGTCACATCGGTTTTGCCTGTAACAGCCTGCAGTTCTCATGGACCTATTTTTTTTAGCTGTGTGATGCAATTCTTTGCTGTTCTGGGCATTGTTTATAGCTCAAGAGTGTTATGCTACTCTGGTATTCATATAAAGTCTGCCACTGAGACAAAGTTTGGCAATTAAAAAAAATGGTTTGTTTTTTTACCACTTACTGTTACATGGTTATCTTTAGAATTAAATACGCATCCCCACCTGATTCAGGTAAACAACCATACAATGGTATCTTAATATCACATCTCCTGGTCTTCTAGGTTTACAAGATGGATCTCTTTTTTTTTTTTTTTTTTCCGGAAAAGAAAAGCTACATAATGGTTGTTTTTTCATTTTTGGACCTAGTCAGGTGTTCTAGTCATTCAGTTGAGCTCCTGGCCCTGCACAGGACAATCCCAAAAATTATACTATGCACCTGAGAGTGTTTTCCAAACACTTCTTTAACTCCATCAAGCTTGGTGCTGTGACCACTTTCTGAGGAACCTATTCCATGTCCAGCCACTCTCTGGGTGAAAAAGCTTTTCCTAATATCCAACCTAAACCTCCCCTGACACAACTTCAGGCCATTCACTTGGATTCTGTCACTGGAGAAGAAGAGACCAATGCATGCCCCTCCACTTCCCCTTGTGAGGAAGCTGTAGACTCTGATGAGGTCTACCCTCAGTCTCCTCTCCTCCAGGCTGAACAGACCAAGAGACCTTGTCTACTCCTCACATGGCTTCTCCTTTAGGCCCTTCACCACCTTCACAGCCATACTTTGGATGCTCTGTAATATCTTAATAACTTTGTTATTAAGGGAAAAAAAAGGTCTTGAGAGTATAGTTCACTGTGTATTCACTGGGAGAAGCTATTAGATGTCTGGAAAGCTAGTTGAAGTCATCAGAACCTCTTTGGTATGGGCATAGGTGGTCCGTTGTGAGTGAAATTTTTGTTGTCTGGCTACAGCTGCACATTTTATAGTCAGGTGGGACTAGGCTGCCCAGGTTAAGTGTGAAACCCTATATCTTCAGCTGATATTTACATTGATTTCAGGTTTGATTTGCTGCAGTCCAATAGACATAGGTAGATGAAATCCAGGTCAGGTCATGCATTCAATCTCCTGCACAAAATTGTCACCTTGGGGAAAGGTTGAAAAAAGGAATGATCAGAAACTCCAGAGAAAAGGAGCAGCTGCAGAAGCCACAGACTTTTCTACTTCAAGTCTCATCCAATTTTGACTTGTCAATCAAGTCTGACATTCAAGCATGTTCAGGGTTAGGCAGTGTCTTTTGATGAGGCAAGTTCCGGTCGCTTTACTGGGGATAACTCTAAATCTCCAGGATGAAGGAGAATTTCCCTGTCCTGCAGTGTACCACAGAGAATGCCACCTAAACACTCAGACTGGTTGCAGTGGCTACTGTGGCCTGGGAGGCCACAGTAATTGACTAGTGTCATGCTGACACACCAGTACAATTTTGGGGATCAGAATTAATATGCCTGTATGTCCTGGAAAATAAAAAGTGGTTCTACCACTGTCCTGTTTTAGGCTGGGACAGAGCTAATTTTCTTCTTAGTGCTGTGTTTTGGATGTAGCAATGGGACAATGCTTAAAACACACTGAAGTTTTACTTATTGCTCAGTAATGTTTACCTTAAATCAAAGGTCTGTTCGGTCTCCAATGCTCTGCCCGTGAGCAGGTGCACACAAAGCTGGGAGGGTACACACCCAGGAGAGGTGACCCAAACTAGCCAAAGGGATATTCTATACTATAAGACATCAGGCCCAGTATCCAAACTGGAGGGAAACAGCCAGAAGGGGAGATCACTGCTTGGGGACAGGTTGGACATCAAACAGGAGGCATTGAGCAATTGCACTGTGCACAACTTGGTTTTTTTCTTGGATTTTATTCCTTTCTTTTTGTTACCTCCCTTTACATTGTTGTTGTGGTTGATTTTTACTTTATATCAACTATAAAGATGTTTTTATCTCAGCCTACAGGGTTTACATTTTTGCAGTTATCTGTGACCCACTAGGCTGTGGGGCTAACTGAGCATGCAGGTGCATGGTACTTCACTGCCAGCTGGGGTTAAAACACAATCCACAATAATCTTGCACCTCACTTTACAGCTACGCCTTTTGTTTTACTTATCTTCTCAGTAGTCTATCTAAAATCATATTTCTTGAACTTCACTTTGGGAAAAACACAGTTCTCCTGTTTCTCCAATAACACAAAAGACAGAAAACAGAGAAAGTGAGCAAGAGACTTATTTGAAACATTCAACTCTGCCAGCATCCACTACTTGTGGGCTCAGAGAAGAGTACTCCTTGATTTCCAGATTCTCTGGCATGACCCCATAGCACTCCTTGCCATTGGAACACTATTTGACTTAGAGAGTGTTCACCCTTCACTGGCCCACTCCATCATACAACTTTAATGGCCTGCAGTAACAAGTAATTCAAACAACTATGTTTCAGTTTCTTTGCTCTGCTGTTTCCTGGGGAAGTGAGACCTATTCAAACCCTCAATCTGTCTGTCTCTCTCCTTCACCTCCAACAGTTTCTTCAATTTTGTCCATCTTTTACCTGTCTGTCAAGTACAGCTGACTCAGAAATAAAAGTCTCCAAGAAATGTTGTGAAAATTCATATTTGTTTAGAAGACTTACTAAATCACCATTTGAGAGGGTGAATTAAAACCACTTTTTCTTTATAAAAACATCCAGATGGCCCATAAGCACACAGCTGCTGTCCAGCTGATCTGTGCATGCCCAGCTTTCAGATAATAGTAATGTACACGAGTACTCAACTGGACCAGTGTGAGGGGAACTGGGAAGGTACTGGGATGGGGGAATAGCACTGCAGAGAGCAATGAGAAGGTCATGGTAAGAAGACGAGATGCTGCAAGTAGACAGTAGTGTTCAGGGTATACACAGCACAAATCCTTTAAGAAATCAGGCTGGTTTTCAGTTTCAAGGATTATGGTATGACACATATAAACATAGGCAGTGGGGAGGAATGCAAAATACACACTTTGTGGTACACTGATGCAATAGACATACTTTTAACTCTGCCATATTAAAAAGAAGTGCACTATGAATATTGATTAGAGTGCAAAGTCATGTAATCCTATGGAAATAGTCTTGGTCTAGACAGTCTGACCAGACTTAGCTCATTAAAGAAGACACCACCCTCAGATCAGAATTTAATGAGGAGTTTCACAACACCCATGCAAACTTCGTAACTGAAGCATTCAGATGTTTGAGTAGATAGTGAACAGTGCTCCATTCTCTGCAACAGGAAGTCAATATTGTCTTCAAAATTAGCAAGAACTCAGAATCTCTGGAGCCTGAATTCTCAATGAGTTCTCATTCACTGTGGTATTGTTGACTAGAGAAGATTCACACTACGTGAAGTATGCAGCACCACTGACCTTAATCAGACTAGAAGTTATAGTTGATTTTTTTAGGCAGAATTTGGTCATCCAAAAGCCAACCATTATAGCAATGAAGCACTATGGCCCTTCATTAGCCTACTGCTAATCCCCTACAATTAACTAAGAAACGGAGGATGTCGTCCAGGGATAGAGTAGACAGTATAATGTCAGTTTCTGAGCAAGGTTTATGCCTGGTCTGAAAGTAGATGAGAGTCTTTCCCTCCCTCCCTATGTTAGGCAGGTTTATGAAGGAGAGCCTTCATGTATATAGAATAGTTAAAAGTTTGGTGCCTCATTCACAATACCATATTTTCAGACATTCCCTAAACTTTAAAATCACATTTCCTCCCCTTTAATTACCCTATCAAGAGAGCTGTATGGTTTTCTATTTCATAGATCTATTAAAACTGACTTCTGCGAAGCTTGCTACTTCTACTCAGCATGACTGGTATAATTCAGTAATTCTTAATAATTCATAATTCCTGTAATCTGGACAAACTCCTATCTGCATCATTTATGCATTTTTTTGCAATAAGACAACACCTGGCAATCTTGGAAAAGCTCTTTGTAAATCCAGACTTTGCATCCAATTTCAATTTTCAGAGTAAAACCATCATCCTGACCAGTTTTTGCTGAAAAGGGCTTGGTCTGGTAGTTCAATGCTTTAAACAAAGGGGTTGTATTTATTTGTTGTTAGAGAATACCCATGCCCACCAGCATTTAATTAAAGTCTAAATTACATTCAGCAATACCACAGAACCGTACTCCACCATTCTGGAAAGATAATGCTGAAAATCCAAATGGTCTCATTAATTAAGGTCTTCTTTACACTTCTGCATTAGCTCTTACTTTGCCATCATGTGTAAGGACTTTCTGGAGTATTTGTGACTCAGGTTGTTTGAGCTGTTTGAAAAGACCACATAGTATCTTACCTACTCACTACAAACTACAACCTGTAGTAATATGGTTGTAGTTCAGCCCTGTACACAGCTAAACACCGTGCAGTCTTTCACTCATTCCCCCATGGTAGGATGGGGGAGAGAATCATGAAAAAGGTGAAACCCATGGGTTGAGATAAAGACAATGTAATGGGACAGATAAGGAAGAAAAATAATAATTTAAAAAAGAATATGCAAAACAAGGGGTGAACAATGCAATTTCTCACCACTCCCCGACTGATGCCCAACCTGTCCCTGAGCAGTAGGTCCCCACTCACTAGCCAACTCCCCCAGTTTTACTGTTCAGCTTAATGCCACATGGTATGGAACATCCCTTTGGCTAGTTGGGGCCAGTTGTCCTTGCTGTGTCCCTTCCAATTTCTTGTGCACCCCCAGCTTCTTCTCTGTCAGGGCATGAGAAGATGTCAGTCTTTGACTTAGGGTGAGCCCTGTTCAATAACAATTAAAATATCAGTGTGTTCTCAACGTTATTCTCACTCTAAATCTAAACCACAGTACTGTGCTAACTACTAGGAAGAAAGCTAACTCTATCTGAGCCCAAACCAGGACAAAGAGAAATAATAGAATGTCATAGTGTAGTCAGTTTAGGGTACTCTATAGAGTCAAGGTATGACATAATACACATAGATGGGACAAATTACAGCACTGAATACCTGGCTTACCCTGAGAATGTAAATGCAAGCATCATGGTAGATGACAAGAAGGGAGACATTTTAATCCAGGGCTCATTTTCTGTTTCATTGTTTTACAGAGGGACCCCCTCTTCCCAAAGGTAGATTTCTGACTACCACAGCTATTCCTAACACCTTGTGCATTGAGCCTAATTTGAATAGGTTTAACGGATTAAAGAGACTGGTTCAGAAGATTAAAAGGAGTAGTTAAATAAAAATAATGGCCAGTCTTCACGAGCGAAGATCCGGGGAAGGTCTTTACACCTTCCAGCCTGCGCATTGGATTTTTTAGGTGAGACACAGTGTGCGCGGAACTGAGCCCACCCTTTAATCCTAAGGTTCATCTGCCGGGGCCAAGCGAGCTTGGACGGTGGCAGTGAGGTCCTTAGGACGTAGGTGGGTTGCCTTTAAGGGCTAACGAGCCCCACCTGCCCGGGAGTGGCCCTGACCGGGAATCGAACCCGGGTCTCTGCGGTGACAGCGCCGCGCCTTTACCACTAGACCACCAGGGGCTTCCAAAGGAGTAGTTATTGTCTTGATTAAAATACAACCCAAACATGGACAGTTCTAGCAGAGCTGAGTTACTGCTACAGATAGCAAGCAGCAGCAAGAACGAAAACCTTGGGAGATGCAGGTTCACCACCTAAAACCACCATGGATGACCTTGGGCAACCCCTTACCCCTTGGCTATGTGGGGAAAATAAGCATCATGCTACCCCGCAGGAATATAGAGATAGATTGAAAAAGCAATGGGAGTTGTATGTATGCATAAGACGTTTTTCCTGGTAACACTTTTGCTAGTTAAGGACTCAATGGACTACTGATCTCTTCTCTCTGGTGGCTGGTAACAGCATCTGAGGGAATGACATGGATCCAATGGAATGGTATGAAGCTGTGTCAGGGGAGGTTTAGGTTTGGATAACAGGAAGAGGTCCTGTACCCAGAGAGTGGTTGGGCACTGGAACAGGCTCCCCACGGAAGTGGTCACAGCACCAAGTCTGAGCTCAAGAAGCATTTGGAGGATACCCTCAGGTACATAGTGTGAGTCTCTGGGCTGTCCTGCACAGGGCCAGGAGTTGGACTACATGATCCTTATGGTTCTTTTCTGGTTTAGGATGTTCTATAACTCAAAAAGGCAAGATAAAATGCAACCCTTACAGTACAAAAGTGTATGTCAAAACTACATAGTTAACAGGGATGAGGAGAAGGCTGAGGTACTTAACACCTACTTTGCCTCAGTATTCACCAGTAGGACAGGTGGCCCTCAGGACAACTGTCCTCTGGAGCTGGCAGACAGGGACAGGAAGCCAAACAGCCCCCATGTTCCAGGAGGAAAGTCAGTGACTTACTGAGTTACCTGGATCCACACAAGTCCATGGGACCGGATGGGATCCATCCTAGGGAGATGAGGGAGCTGGCAGAAAAGCTTGCCAAGCTGCTCTCCATGATTTACCAACAGTCCCGGCTCTCTGGGGAGGTCCCAGACGATTGGAAGTTGGTGAATGTCACACCGATCCACAAAAAGGGCTGCAAGGAGGACCCGGGAAACTCCAGGCCTGTCAGCCTGACCTCAGTGCCTGGCAGAGTTATGAAGCAGATCATCCTGTGTGCAATCACACAGCACCTACAGGATGGACAAGGGGTCAGACCCAGCCAACATGAGTTTAGGAGGGGCAGATCCTGTTGACCAACCTGATCTCCTTTTATGATCAGGTGACCTGCCTGGTGGATGAGGGAAAGGCTGTGGATGTGTCTATCTGGACTTCAGCAAAGCCTTTGACACTGTCTCCCATAATATACTCCTGAAAAAGCTGGCAGTCCATGGCTTGGACAGGGGCACTCTGTGCTGGGTTAAGAACTGGCTGGAGGGCCGGGCCCAGAGAGTGCTGGTGAACGGGGCTGCCTCCAGCTGGCGGCCGGTCACCAGTGGTGTCCCCCAGGGATCAGTGCTGGGCCCAGTCCTGTTTAGCATCTTTATCGATGATCTAGATGAGGGGATTGAGTCCATCATCAGCAAATTTGCTGATGACACCAAGTTGGGGGGGGCACGTTGATCTGCTGGAAGGCAGGAGGGCTCTGCAGAGGGACCTGGATAGGCTGGAAAGTTGGGCTGATTCCAATGGGATGAAGTTCAACAAGGCCAAGTGCCGGGTCCTGCACTTTGGCCACAACAACCCCTGCAGTGCTACAGGCTGGGCACAGAGTGGCTGGAGAGCAGCCAGGTGGAAAGGGATCTGGGGGTGCTGATTGACAGGAGGCTGAACATGAGCCAGCAGTGTGCCCAGGTGGCCAAGAAGGCCAATGGCATCCTGGCCTGCATCAGGAACAGTGTGGCCAGCAGGATGAGGGAAGTGATCCTTCCCCTGTACTCAGTGCTGGTGAGGTCACACCTTGAGTACTGTGTTCAGTTCTGGGCCCCTCAGTTCAGGAAAGACATTGAGGTGCTGGAGCACGTCCAGAGAAGAGCAACCAGGCTCGTGAAGGGACTTCAGCACACGTCCTGTGAGGAGAGGCTGAGGGAACTAGGGTTGTTTAGTCTGGAGAAGAGGAGGCTCAGGGGTGACCTCATCACACTCTACAGCTCCCTGAGAGGAGGTTGCAGCCAGGTGGGGGTCGGTCTCCTCTCCCAGGCAATCAGCAATAGGACAAGAGGGCATGGGCTTAAGCTCTGCCAGGGGAGGTTTAGGTTGGATATTAGAAAGAAGTTCTTTACAGAGAGAGTGATCAGGCATTGGAATGGCCTGCCCAGAGAGATGGTGGATTCACTGTCCCTGGAGATTTTTAAGATGAGGCTGGATGTAGCACTGAGTACCATGATCTAGTAATCACAGTGGGGTTGGATCAAGGGTTGGACTTGATGATCTGGGAGGTCTCTTCCAACCCAGTTAATTCTATGATTCTATGATTCTATGAATATCCTAATGTACTGCCCACTGGTACATTTCCCATAGCCCATCATATTATTTCTCACATTCAGTAAGCTTTACAAGTTAAACCCATGCAATTAATCCCATTTAAAGACTAGTCTACTTAATTAATGGAACTAGGCTTCATGGAAACTCTTCTGACTGAGGTAGGATTATAACTGAGCTCCCCACTCTTTCAGGTTGAGTGACACAACCCTTCCACTCATACACAATACAGGTTCTGTTCTGGTGAAGTACAGAGGTTTAGAAATTAGTCAGGTATCTGCCAATGAGAACACGCACTGTAAAAGTTAATTAAAACCAAAACAAAAGAAAAGAGGGAATGGTTCTTTAATTTAAAAGAACCAGAAGTCCATGGGCTTGTTTTGGAATTACTTAAACAAGTAGCCACTATCTCAAAACCTGAGCCTTTTAAACAGTTTCACGGTTTGACAACACAAATCATGTAAATCCATAGATTTTCCTATGTGTGTTTGGCAAATGATAGTTGGCTTTTTAATCTTTTGTCTTCTGTTTTCATTTAATTTTTCCTTGGGGCTTGTTAGTTTTATCTGAATTGAATAGATGATAGAATTCAAGTTATGCTGCCATTTTATTTTTTTTTTTAAGCAATCAAACTTTACACTTGCATTGATATCATAATTAACAACTGAGTTTTGTTCTTGTATTATGTTAGCATATAGAACTTCAAACTAAAGAAAAATAGTAATGCACTTGTGGGAGCACCACTTTGTCCACAGAAACAGTAGTTCCTGTGAACAGTAAAACTTTCTAGATATTGTGAACTATTTCCCCAATGCATTTATTTCTATCTGACATCTATTTATTGAGGAAACTGGTGCACAAATAAGGACATAGAGGCCTGGGCAAGTTTAAAAATTTTTCCAAATGTTGATTATATTGATACTTCAGAATTGCTCCCACCTGTTTTTAAACCAGAACCATTCTGGGTTTTTTATGACAGGACATAAGGATGGTATGACAGGAAGGAGATCAAAACCAGAGCAGATTTTCCCTAGACACAGGATTTGCTCTCCAGTCTCTGCAGAACTGCTTTCCCATCCATATCTGCACCTACCTCCCTTGAACATCACCCCAGAAACTGGAATTTCACTCTAATTTAGCAAATGGCTGATAGACACCATTGCAACTCTCCAGAGTGTCAGAGGAGTGTTTTGGAGACACAAAGTCTCCACACACAAATTTCCAAACAGAAAATACAGTGTGTATTTGTCCTTATGATACATACACATTCAGTTGAGAGTGTGAGAATACCTCTGAAGGGCAAGGAATTAATGACTGCTTTGTTCCATCATCCTGTCTCCCATCCACCTGCAGGACATCCTGACATCATTGTCACAGGCTGGCCAGCACAGGATGTGAGTACATGCTTGGTACCACTGGTTGGTTTTGCAGCTGATGCTTCTTCATCTGCAGCAGTGGAGGTCTGCAAGCACAGGTCTCTCCCCTCTCCTTCTCATTAGTAGTGGGTCACAAGGCACATACAGAATATCCAGCCCTCCTTCGCACCTTATACTCCTTTATCCCTTCACTGTTCAGCATGTTTGTCTTCTTTTGCTTCGCACTTTATTACATACACTGAAAGGCAGCAATGGTTCAGATAATGAGACACTAATGCTGGGTCAAGGCCAACCTTGTTCAATTTTGCTTTAAGCTGTTTCATATATTTTATAAACTTTTCATACATTTTCATTTCTGTTGAAAATAGAGTTCCTTGAGGTTCCTGTTGGCTCTGATAATTCATCAGCACAGGCTTAGCAAGAGGGGGACTCTGGGTTTCTCTACTAGGTCAATTCCAGACTCACTATAACGTCTTTGAAAGTAAATAAATGCTAGTTTTCTAAAATGTATTTGCAAAATGAAAGTGAGTAGTATGAAGTAAGAGGAAGCTTATCCACGACCCTAGTATATCCCTGGTATATATAATTGGTACATCACAAACTTGCTACAACATATGATGCCTCCCTTTTTACCTTTTGTAAGCTTTGTAGAAAGTAAAAAAACAGTCTGTCTGTCTCTGTGTGCTGGATCCATTACATTACATTCATTCGCAGATCCCAGGAGTAAGCAGGCTGTGAGTGAAGGGAAGCAGAAGAGCTATAGATGAAGAGAGAGGGGTGGGAAGAGTCTGGAAGTCACACCTTTTAGGATTAGCCTCAAATACAGGAAGGTTTGGTGAGAGAAGGACAGGAGACATCACCATTCCCCTCCCCTCATAAACCCCTACTTCTTCATTCCTCCTCTTCACCAATAGCCCCTTTCACTTTGTTCCCTACCTCATCTCTCAGCCTGCTCCCTCAAAAGACTCACTCAAGACCGCCACAAAAGAGTTTTCTCCTTCAAAAACAGGAGCAGAATAAGGCATCTGGTTCCCATCCAGAAGCCTCATGGTATTCTGAGTCTCATGAAAAGACTCAGATACACAGTGGTCTCTGGTTGAGGCTATGAACAGCTGGGATAAATCCAAGAGCTGCCTTGGAATTTATTTTATTTATTTCAAAGTGTAATCTATCCCCGGCCAACAGCAACAGAGGAAAATGTGATTCACAACCACCTTTTCTAGTGTGGTTGACTACTATTTTTCTCCCAGGCCAGAGATAGTTAACCTGTCCCAAAACAATCTTTTGTTTGTTTGTTTTTCTTTTTTTCTCTTTTTTTGGCAATTCATTTTTTACCACTTTGATGTCAGTTCCAAAACTCCCATTTATTTCATGAAGTATAGGATTTGTCAGTGTGAGATACAGTGTAAGCCAGCAGACTCCCATTTAACACACATGGGTAGGACATTCCACTGCGTGACTAAACCTCTCTCCATCTTTTCTAACTGAACCAGGTAGTACAGTAGCCACAGCGCATGGAACAACTCTGCATGGTGTGTATTTTAATGGGCACTGTAGTCCAGGGGTGGCAGCACAGCAGGTATCACATCACTTTCAGTGAAGCTGAAGGCATGTCAGTGGTTGTAGTAGGCTGGTTGTCACATCAGGTTGGCTAGCCATCCTCACTGGGCAAGAAGGGAGTTACACATCTGATTTCCTGATAGGTTTTGCCACGTGTCATAAAGTGCTATATTTTCCCTCACAATTTTTCAAGCAGTTTCTTTTATGTCCTCTCTGGTAGCAGACAGAGACATTCATTCAGTGTACAGCGACTCCTAGACAAATGAGCAGCAGAGGTTTTTGACACCCATGACTTCATATAATGCTGCACTGAAATTCATGGGGCAGCCTGAGCTTCGGCATATCTACCTGGCAATGACAGCCCCATCTACCCTGTGATTTACAGTGCTGCTCTGTCAGGGCCTTACTGCCATAACTCCAGCAAAAACACTAGAGAAATTTAGATACCTGTTTTTGCCAAATAATTAACAGTATCTTTTTAGACAAAGGCAGGAGAGGTTAGAAGCTATCCAGTAAATTATCCAGGTGACTCCTGGCTTTCCATATCAAACTGCTGCAAAATGTTTCCTGAGTAACCAGGGCATTTCACTGGTAACAACCCATGGACTTTTGTTGACTCTAGATACTCAGACATGTTCTGCACACTTCGAACAAAAAATAAAGCTGTTCCAATGTACTTCCTCATAAGCAACCTGTAGTAGGCATTAAATAAATAATTCCTTGAGCATGTAAATGAAAGTTGCAGGATAATATTTTCTCATGACTAATGGCATTCTCTTTGTGTTACAAGAGGGACGCTGCTATGACCCAGAACACTACACTTCAACAAAACAGCTATTTTCTTGTTCAACAAACTGAAAAACAAGTTATACAGGGTTTTGGTTGGTTATAACTCTGCATTATTTTTCACTTAAGTACACTTTGGAATGTGTATAACTCTGCATTATTTTTCATTTAAGTAATGATTTGGAATGTGAAGCTGTAAGTAGAGTCAACAGATTATATCATATGACATCAGAAGACAAGGTAGAAGGGATCTATCAACAGCCCAGATAATTTCTTAAACAAAATAAGCTGATGAATTGAAAAAAAAAAAAATTCCTACATTGTTTTTTTGGTGGCATGGCAATCTGCTTGTTACTATTTTCAGGTGTATAGTCTCCACCAAAGTACCTAAAATAGGCTTCATACACATGACTTTCTGGGTCATGTGGTAGGAGAATGCATGTAAAGAGGGGCAAAACGTGAGTGAGGCAGGGGTCACAGCAACAGCACATGGTGACAGGCATGGAAAAATATAACCATCAGGCAAAACAAGCTACATTTACATCAACATCTCAGACAAAAACAAACTCCTATGAAACCAGGACATACTTACAAGCCACAGACACCAGATCTTGTAGTAGTAGCAGCTAATGGTGCTCATGACATTTCATTTATAGAGCCTGGATGCTGCTGGAGCATGGCTACTTGCAGGACAAAGGCATGCTGGGAGACTTCACAGTGTGTCAGTGAGACAGTCACTGAAGAGAAGCTGCATTTCCAACTAAAACTATCATAAATTAATAACAACTTGATGTCGTATCTAGTTCCCATAGTCTTTTCATTGACACGCTTGTGTCCTAACGTAGTCCAACCACATACCACTACTCCTCCATACAGATTAAATTCCAGATTTAATGAACCTCAGTATAGTGACTGTACTGTAAAGACTTTCAGATGCCTGGTTTAAACCTGTAATGTCTCTTTCAGAGAGCAGAATCAGTTGCCATACTGAACTCCAGGGTGATCAGGGCACCAGGGAATGGTAGTGGAAGGGCTCTCATCTTTCTGACAGGACTCAGGAAGGAAAAGTGCTCTCCATCCAAGCAGAGACTAACCTTCTATCACAGATAGAGCTGGGATTTCCAGAACACTGCCTTAACTTGGCTCATTTTGAAATCAGGAAGCATAATTCCCAGTGGCAGTAGAGTTAGGCCAGTGAGATTCAAGTGAAACTGAAAATTAACGATGCCTGTAAGTTCAAGACTAGTCTTCTGCATACAGAACAGTGCCTGCTTAGTTTTTGTCACTGTTCTGCATTGACAGGTTTGTGTATTTTCTTTGAGCAAAAGTCAGATCCTCACTATTAATGCAAAATGCTAGAGGCCAATCAATAATAAATAATAATAATGGCCAGTCTTCATGAGCAGAAGATCCGGGAAGGTCTTTACACCTTCCAGCCTGCGCATTGGATTTTTTTAGGGTGAGACACAGTGTGCGCGGAACTAAGCCCACCCTTTAATCCTAAGGTTCATCTGCCGGGGCCAAGCGAGCTTGGACGGTGGCAGCAGGTCCTCAGGACGTAGATGGGTTGCCTTTAAGGGCTAGATGAGCTCTACCTGCCTGGGAAGTGTCCCTGACCAGGAATTGAACCCGGGCCTCGGGCGGTGACAGCGCCGCACCCTTACCACTAGACCACCAGGGGCTCCCAATATATATATAGAGAGAGGCCAATTACTTCTTACTATTTATGTTTTGTTGGCTCTGTTACAGGTTTATTGGAGAAGTGATTCTGCAGAAAAACCTGTGAAATATAAATTAATATAAATGAAATATAAAGGCATTTTGTTCTTTTCTCACATCTGGCCTGGAAATTTCTTCTTGTGCTAGACAAAGGCTTAACTGCTGGAATATGATGCCTGTCATAATTGCTGAAGCACACCATGGGAAGGAGAACGCAAATTGTTCCCTGTTTTTTTCTTTCCTTTGTCCCATACTTTCTCTATTTTTCTTTTTTTATGTGCACTAACATATTTTTTTTCTGATCAGTGAGAAATCCTCTTAATGAATGAATCTACTCTGCTAAATTGTATGACATGTTCAGTTTTTAAAATCTTCAGTGGCCCTATATTAAATATAGTCTCTCTTAACTGACAAACACACCTTTAGATTCAAAGTCAATATCTTTTGCAAGGGAAGAAAGGAGTTTCTTTTTATTGGATGAGCAGTGGAAAAGTTCCCAAACTCTGTAACATAACTGAGCCCCTGCCACATTTACATTAAACTAGTAGAACAGTTTATTCTACAACTCAAAGATAGAACCTCCTGCAAATTACCATTTGCAAAAATAATCTGCTCCATCCTTTGAAGCAGTTCTCCTTTTCTCCTTGGCATTAGGACAGGATACTTTGCACTGGACCCCAAGTAGCATGCCTGCAGAGAGCCTGAAAGAAGATGCGCAGTTCAGCTCTCTTTCATGTGTTGTGCCTCACAGGAAAGCAAGAAAGATTTTGTGCAGAAATTCCTGTCTGTAACTGAGCAGACCGAGAGAGGTCAACAGAATGAAAATAAGCTTTTTCAGAGCCCTAACTTTGCAGTCTTCTGCCACATTTCAAATATTTTCCAACTTTGGATGCTTGCCCATCTTTTCTGTAAGACTGATTTGCAGAGCTCAGATAGTTCCATTGGTTGGGTTTGGATTTTTGTAATGAGGAAAATATAAGTATCAAACTACCCACTACGCTATGATCAAAGAAAAATGTCATATGCACCAGCAGACATAAAATAGCTCCAGGAAAGATTGTTGCTGGTGGATATAGCCCCACTGCTCATCTAAAGCACAATGCTGCCTCTGATCATTATTCCTAATAGCAATAATCCTCCCTAAATGGGTTTATTAAAGAGTCCTCAACCTCAATGTGGGTTGCTAATGACCTGGTGATAACAGTCCACTTTGCTTTATCTATTGCTTAACCCACACCTATTTCTGCTGTTGCCTTTTTTTCTCCACATTAATCATTCTCTGAAAATGTTTTTAATATTCTATCTTAGAGCACAGATGGAGAATGCCTTGTAATTGTCATTCTGAGTCTGCTTATTCCAGATCTTCTGCACAAATATACTTGAAAATCAGCAGCCTCAGATACTCCTGCCCTCCCAGTCCTTCTACACAAGCAATTGTGATGGTGGCCTCTTCGCTGTACCTACGTTCTATGACTAGACATCACAGCACATTGTAGCATCCTGCTTCCTCGGCCGTCCAGGAAGAATCACCTTTGGAGCTTACCAGGTTTTGGCCAGAAGCAGCTCCATATTCTCCTATAGAAACAGCATTGCTGGAGGAGGGGGATGAGGCCACACTTTCATTTGTGCTGGGTCTGATGCATGTGTCCTGATGGATGCCAGTGAATCCTGAAGCATGCCAGATTCCACTCTGATACAGTGTTGGGAAAAAAACTTCCGTAGTTTAACAATGGGTCCAGGCACCTGGAACTAATCTCATCTTCTGAAAAATTCTCATCTGCTGTAAAACAGCAGAATCCTACTCACACTGCACAACACAGCAAAATTTCACTATATAGTTCTTTCCATTTCAGCTTTATCTGAATTGTCTATTTTGCAGAAAGCATTAATGACCCCAGCCAGTAAGCTTCCAAAGGCATGGACCTGTTTTGATGGAAAAAGGCTTAAAAGTACTCAGCTTTGCCAACCTCAGCTTTCCATTTGCTTCCCTTTCACAGAGAATGTTTTTTCCCAACAAAAATAAATCTAATAAAAGATATAAGTATGAAAGTATCAATCAGTAATGCAATTAATCATACTGTTGAATTCCTACCATCCTAGATAAGGTGATCAATTGACGTTTTGCAAAGATGCAGCAGCAAAATCCTAACATTGATTTTGTTAATAACTTTGCTGCTGTTTGGTTTTGAATACTGTTAATATCCGGGCAATAAAAAATTGTAAGTCAATTATGCAAAGAAAATGCACATAATATTCCCTATGTTTGTTTTGCTCAGGTAGTTTTTGTATATTTATAGATGAAACACACTGATGAAAATAAAATTTGAAGTACTATTCCACAAGGCATTGGGTTTAAGGATATTCGTCATAAGCAGTGATGTTGTTTGACACAATATTTTAAAAGCCAAGGTGCAGAGAGCTTAGCTATATCATCTGCATTAACAAGCAAAGAGAAAATGTCACCTAAATCCAATTCAGAATATTCTCTCTCTCCGGCATTGTAGCAGAAATAACCTTTAAATAGGTATCATATCTTTAGGTAATTGACAGTGAAAAAGAGATACCAGTTAATCTACCCTGGGTGTCAATTAGACAGCTTCAATTTACTACCCTGCAACTGTTCACCATATATCTTCCTTTTGTCTTAAAATACTCTTCCGTATTCAAAAGCTTGGGAAAATAAATCAAAGCCTGAGGAAGTCCTGGGGAGAAAATTTGCTGTGAACACCCAAGGTGCATGAGTTGCTTTTGACTTGTCTAGCTGTCTCTGGTGTTGGTTATGAACATGTGCTATTGTCTTGGAAGATCTTTAAGGTCAAAAGTAATGGAAAGAGAAGAGATTTCAAAGTGTGCCTGGAAGTCATTAAATCAAATTACAGAATAGTTAGGTAGATTATCTTGCCCATGTAACTGGTTGTCCAAGAATACAATTTTTCCTTCCAATACCAAAAGATATGAGGGTGGCAAATTACTAGGTGAGGCTGGTGAAACACTGAAAAAGGTTGCCCAGAGAGGTGGTAGATGTCCCACCACTGTAAGCATTCAACGTCAGGTTGGGTGGTGATCTGCACAACCAGATCTAGTTGAAGATGTCCCTGTTCATTGCAGGGGATTGGACTGGATAAGGTTTAAAGGCCCCTTCCCACACAAACTATTCTATTATTGTATGACACAAAAAATGTATCAGAAAGCAAAGAAACTCCTGTAACTCTTTCTGAAGGAATACAAGATATGTATTTATATAGCCAAGACCTGTCTCTGAACATCCCACTACAATTAAGAGTTGAATATGCATCCAAATATCTCAGTATACATGTTCTATTAAATCATTAAACTGTGACTGACATTTCAGAGCTTTGGAGTAATTTTGTTATTGTCATTAAACTGACATTGCAAGAATACACTCAAACTTATGTTGCCCTCTCTACTGTTTTCATTTGAGCTGGAAACCATTAATTGAAAGCACAATTTTTATTTTTAAATCTTTGATAAACTTAAAGCACAGAGACAGTATAGAAAAAAATCCCAACAACACGCCCCCAAATGCCAACCCCTCCCCCCAAGTATCTTTAGCCCTTTAGGGAAGGCTTTATTGTAGTAAGATCAAAGAGTTGATCTTCACCTTTCACAAAAGCCATGATTTTAGTCACAAGTAAGGATGATGCCTACAATACGCTTTATGTTAAACAAAGCAACAATTTGAAGCAGAGATAAGGTTCACCAAACCCACATTAAGACACTAAGTTCCTGTGAGCACCACAGACTGTGGTAAATCCCCAAATTGCATGAAATTTTGGTAGGCATTTTATCAAAAGGTGTTAATGCCCTGTGGTATTAGGTGTGCTAGTTTGGGTTTTTTCCCTGAAGGGAGTAAAGGATGCTGGAGGCAATGATTTCCCAGGTTTCTAGGAGAGCACCGCTTGTTATGTTTTAGAAATACCCGTCTGTAGTTTCACATGGTGTTCTGAAAGGCTCCATTGATATCCGCTTTCAGAGCACAGTGACGTTAGTCTAGTTACTTGTCCTTTCTATTTGTCTTTCCATAAGTGGTTTTGCATTTATACCTTTCAGCATGAAGGGAAGCCTGTTTTTAACCAGAAACTCACAGTTAATGCTGGTGATAAGTCACTGTGACATGGAAGGAAAGTTAGGCAGTGGTAAGAGTCTCTCCAGACCACCCTCAGTATTTCAAAGCCATCTGTCTGCACACACACAGTTTTTAGTACTATTTTCCATAATCATGCAGCCACCTGGTCTCTTTTAAGAGTAGAAGTCTGGGGAGTTCTCTTAAATGCTCTGCTCTTCTTACAGGATCTTCAACAAGCCAAAAGCTTATGTCCAAGAAAACCTTTCTCCTCATTACTACTTTTAAGAAGCAAGGATGCTGTTTTAAAATGATAGTTGTGTGCAATAGCAAATTACTTCATATGCTGAGAAATACCTCACAAACAACAGACAAACTGGTGTCTCTGCATTTTGGACACTGTTATTTAGCTCATTATACAGGTTTATTCCCAGTTTGAATGGTGTTTACACAGCTCTCACCACTAACAGTCTAATAATGATTAAGACAAGATATGTACATAAAATAGCTGGATGGTGTTTCTGGGAGGAGACACAGTAGTTAAAATCTATGCTCCAAATTTTAGGTTTACAGTGATACCAGTACCAGAGCTAGATTAAAATTAAGTCTTAAGAAAATTTCTTCGAGCTACACCTAAAAGAAGCTGATACATAAAGATCAAGTAGCTGCTTACTAAACAGCTTGGATTGACTTCATTAACAGAAGGAACTGTTTGTATTTCATTTCTAACTGAAATGTTTTGGAAGTGATGCCCACATGACACTGTTTTATAAGAATTATCTCAAAGGAAGTTAAGGCAAGTGGACAAATCCTCACAAAAATGAACTACACAAATTCTTACATATGAGACACTTGGTCACTCCTTGTACAGCCCCAGGTTTGTTGCTCTTTGCTATTGTCCAGCCTCTCTGTAACTTGGGATCAACCAGACTCACTTGCTTGTGTGAAAACCAAACAAACCCACTATGAGACACCTGGGTGCTTCAAAAACAGGTAGAAACAGATACAAAGAAGTGGATTAGGTGTGCCAACATAATTTAGCACTCTACTGCCCCTGTGAAGATTTGTTGTGCTTAACTGTCCAGTCTAAAGCTGCACAGATGACATATGAAGTATATCCACTAGTACAGCCTAGCGCTTACATGACTTGTAGTGGGGAAGCTGCATAGTTTTTAGTCCCTTAAAGTCTTAACAGCCTGTGATGAGGAGTTCAGCAAAACAGAAAATAGAAAAAGTAAGTGACTGAAACTGTTTTAGACAGCTGCTATATGAGGTAGCAGGTGGTAAACCTACCCAGAGGTCCCAAGAAATATCAATATTTTAAAGCTCTTACATTTCACAAGCTTCAGAGGAGTGTGTGGCACTGTCTGTCACTTTAAGAGAATGGATGCCATAGAAATGAGAATTAATGAATTAGAGAAGGGCTTTTAGCTTCTCTGAAATGTTTCTCTCACAGCACTTCCCAGATCTGTTCTCCATCCTCAGCAGTTCATCAGCATACCAGGCCAACACCCCACTGGATTCCCGGTAGCTTCCCTCCTCCCCTCTCTCCTCCATCTTTTCCAGGTCACAGCAAGTGAGACATAAATACTACTCCTTTCACCACTACCTCTGTGAATCACATATTTAAGAATTATCATGAAAATACACATTCAACACATAATCTTCACTCATGTCAACAATGACAACCAAAAAAAAAAAAAATTCTTCACACCAAAATCAAGATAACATTATCACAATACTGAATGGAAGTTGACACACAATCCACTGCTCAGTAATTGCCACAACTAAAACAGAAATTCCTCACTATCATTCTACTTCTCACGTTGTTCAGTCCATGCTTTGCCTATTACTACTCCGCAACTATCAACCTTATCTCAAATTCCTCATGCCCCATGTTAGGCCTCAAAAGGGACTCTGGTGGTTTGACCCTGGCTGAATGACAGGTGGCCACCAAAGCCACTCTTATCACTCTTCTTCTCAGCTGGATGGGGAAACATAATATAAAAAAGGCTCATGGGTCAAGCTAAGGACAGGGAGAGTTACTCAGCAATTGCTACTACGGGCCAAAAAAGACCCAGCTTGGGGAAATTTTTTTGCCAATTCAATCACAGCAGGACAATGAGAAGTAAATCCAAATCTCAAAAACATTTCTCCTGCACCTCCCTCCTTCACAGGTTTAACTTAATTCCAGATTCTCTATCTCTTTCCCCACAGCTGTGCAGAGGGACAAGGAATGGGGCTGTGGTCAGTTCATCACACATTTCTGCTGTTCCTTACTCCTCATGGTGAGGAGTCATTTCCTTACTCTAGTGTGGGGTCCTTCCAGCTGAGGACAGTCCTCTGTGAACTTCTTTCAGTGTACAAGCATCAATTGTACAAGCTTGTACAACTCCCACAAGCTGCAGCTCTTCACAAACTGCTCCAGCATGTGTCCCTTCAGTGATATGCAGTCCTCCAGCAACAGACTGTTCTAGTGTGGGTCCCACATGGGGTCACAAGCCCTACCAGGAAACCTCCTCCAGTGTGGGCCCTCTCTCCATGGGGCCACAGGTTCTACCGGGAGTCTGCTTCAGCATGGGCTTCCCATGGGGTCACAACCTTCTTTTGACACATCCACATGCTCTGGTTTGGGGTTCTCATGACATGTAGGTGGATATCTGCTCCACTACCATCCTCCATGGTCTGAAGTGGAACAGCCTACCTCACCATAGTCATCACCATGGGTTGCAGGGGAATCACTGTTTCAGCATGTGGAGCACCTCCTCCACCTCCTTCTGCACTGCAGAGTTGCTTCTCTCATATATTCTCACTCCTCTGTAATTTGCTGTTGTTTCCTTCTGCCAATAACTTTCCCTGCTTCTTGAATACATGATTCCAAAGATGCTACCATAGTCACTGATGGGCTCAGCCTTGGTAAGCAACAGGTATGTCTTGGAGCTGGCTGGTATTGGCTCTGTCTGACATGAGAGAAACTTCTGGCAGCTTCTCAGAAGTCACAGCTGTAGCCCTCCCAGCTCTTGAAATTTTGCCATGCAAACCCACTATAACTGTGCTGTATAAAAGCAGCAACGTAAACTTTAGCTCTGTCATGGTTGTTGCTGGTGTCCCAGGGTAGCATGGCATTTTTTGGAGTTGGTCATCTGTCACATCGGTTTTGCCTGTAACAGCCTGCAGTCTCTCATGGACCTATTTTTTTAGCTGTGTGATGCAATTCTTGCTGTTCTGGGCATTGTTTATAGCTCAAGAGTGTTATGCTACTCTGGTATTCATATAAAGTCTGCCACTGAGACAAAGTTTGGCAATTAAAAAAAATGGTTTGTTTTTTTACCACTTACTGTTACATTAGGTTATCTTTAGAATTAAATACGCATCCCCACCTGATTCAGGTAAACAACCATACAATGGTATCTTAATATCACATCTCCTGGTCTTCTAGGTTTACAAGATGGATCTCTTTTTTTTTTTTTTTTTTCCGGAAAAGAAAAGCTACATAATGGTTGTTTTTTCATTTTTGACCTAGTCAGGTGTTCTAGTCATTCAGTTGAGCTCCTGGCCCTGCACAGGACAATCCCAAAAATTATACTATAGCACCTGAGAGTGTTTTCCAAACACTTCTTTAACTCCATCAAGCTTGGTGCTGTGACCACTTCTCTGAGGAACCTATTCCATGTCCAGCCACTCTCTGGGTGAAAAAGCTTTTCCTAATATCCAACCTAAACCTCCCCTGACACAACTTCAGGCCATTCACTTGGATTCTGTCACTGGAGAAGAAGAGACCAATGCATGCCCTCCACTTCCCCTCTGTGAGGAAGCTGTAGACTCTGATGAGGTCTACCCTCAGTCTCCTCTCCTCCAGGCTGAACAGACCAAGAGACCTTGTCTACTCCTCACATGGCTTCTCCTTTTAGGCCCTTCACCACCTTCACAGCCATACTTTGGATGCTTTGTAATATCTTAATAACTTTGTTATTAAGGGAAAAAAAGGTCTTGAGAGTATAGTTCACTGTGTATTCACTGGGAGAAGCTATTAGATGTCTGGAAAGCTAGTTGAAGTCATCAGAACCTCTTTGGTATGGGCATAGGTGGTCCGCTAGAGTGAAATTTTTGTTGTCTGGCTAGCAGCTGCACATTTTATAGTCAGGTGGGACTAGGCTGCCCAGGTTAAGTGTGAAACCCTATATCTTCAGCTGATATTTACATTGATTTCAGGTTTGATTTGCTGCAGTCCAATAGACATAGGTAGATGAAATCCAGGTCAGGTCATGCATTCAATCTCCTGCACAAAATTGTCACCTTGGGGAAAGGTTGAAAAAGGAAATGATCAGAAACTCCAGAGAAAATGTGAGCAGCTGCAGAAGCCACAGACTTTTCTACTTCAAGTCTCATCCAATTTTGACTTGTCAATCAAGTCTGACATTCAAGCATGTTCAGGGTTAGGCAGTGTCTTTTGATGAGGCAAGTTCCGGCCGCTTTACTGGGGATAACTCTAAATCTCCAGGATGAAGGAGAATTTCCCTGTCCTGCAGTGTCACCACAGAGAATGCCACCTAAACACTCAGACTGGTTGTAGTGGCTACTGTGGCCTGGGAGGCCACAGTAATTGACTAGTGTCATGCTGACACACCAGTACAATTTTGGGGATCAGAATTAATATGCCTGTATGTCCTGGAAAATAAAAAGTGGTTCTCACCACTGTCCTGTTTTAGGCTGGGACAGAGCTAATTTTCTTCTTAGTGCTGTGTTTTGGATGTAGCAATGGGACAATGCTTAAAACACACTGAAGTTTTACTTATTGCTCAGTAATGTTTACCTTAAATCAAAGGTCTGTTCGGTCTCCAATGCTCTGCCCGTGAGCAGGTGCACACAAAGCTGGGAGGGTACACACCCAGGAGAGGTGACCCAAACTAGCCAAAGGGATATTCTATACTATAAGACATCAGGCCCAGTATCCAAACTGGAGGGAAACAGCCAGAAGGGGAGATCACTGCTTGGGGACAGGTTGGACATCAAACAGGAGGCATTGAGCAATTGCACTGTGCACAACTTGGTTTTTTTCTTGGATTTTATTCCTTTCTTTTTGTTACCTCCTTTACATTGTTGTTTGTGGTTGATTTTTACTTTATATCAACTATAAAGATGTTTTTATCTCAGCCTACAGGAGTTTCACATTTTTGCAGTTATCTGTGACCCACTAGGCTGTGGGGCTAACTGAGCATGCAGGTGCATGGTACTTCACTGCCAGCTGGGGTTAAAACACAATCCACAATAATCTTGCACCTCACTTTACAGCTATCGCCTTTTGTTTTACTTATCTTCTCAGTAGTCTATCTAAAATCATATTTCTTGAACTTCACTTTGGGAAAAACACAGTTCTCCTGTTTCTCCAATAACACAAAAGACAGAAAACAGAGAAAGTGAGCAAGAGACTTATTTGAAACATTCAACTCTGCCAGCATCCACTACTTGTGGGCTCAGAGAAGAGTACTCCTTGATTTCCAGATTCTCTGGCATGACCCCATAGCACTCCTTGCCATTGGAACACTATTTGACTTAGAGAGTGTTCACCCTTCACTGCGCCCACTCCATCATACAACTTTAATGGCCTGCAGTAACAAGTAATTCAAACAACTATGTTTCAGTTTCTTTGCTCTGCTGTTTCCTGGGGAAGTGAGACCTATTCAAACCCTCAATCTGTCTGTCTCTCTCCTTCACCTCCAACAGTTTCTTCAATTTTGTCCATCTTTTACCTGTCTGTCAAGTACAGCTGACTCAGAAATAAAAGTCTCCAAGAAATGTTGTGAAAATTCATATTTGTTTAGAAGACTTACTAAATCACCATTTGAGAGGGTGAATTAAAACCACTTTTTCTTTATAAAAACATCCAGATGGCCCATAAGCACACAGCTGCTGTCCAGCTGATCTGTGCATGCCCAGCTTTCAGATAATAGTAATGTACCACGAGTACTCAACTGGACCAGTGTGAGGGGAACTGGGAAGGTACTGGGATGGGGAATAGCACTGCAGAGAGCAATGAGAAGGTCATGGTAAGAAGACGAGATGCTGCAAGTAGACAGTAGTGTTCAGGGTATACACAGCACAAATCCTTTAAGAAATCAGGCTGGTTTTCAGTTTCAAGGATTATGGTATGACACATATAAACATAGGCAGTGGGGAGGAATGCAAAATACACACTTTGTGGTACACTGATGCAATAGACATACTTTTAACTCTGCCATATTAAAAAGAAGTGCACTATGAATATTGATTAGAGTGCAAAGTCATGTAATCCTATGGAAATAGTCTTGGTCTAGACAGTCTGACCAGACTTAGCTCATTAAAGAAGACACCACCCTCAGATCAGAATTTAATGAGGAGTTTCACAACACCCATGCAAACTTCGTAACTGGAAGCATTCAGATGTTTGAGTAGATAGTGAACAGTGCTCCATTCTCTGCAACAGGAAGTCAATATTGTCTTCAAAATTAGCAGAACTCAGAATCTCTGGAGCCTGAATTCTCAATGAGTTCTCATTCACTGTGGTATTGACTAGAGAAGATTCACACTACGTAGTATGCAGCACCACTGACCTTAATCAGACTAGAAGTTATAGTTGATTTTTTTAGGCAGAATTTGGTCATCCAAAAGCCAACCATTATAGCAATGAAGCACTATGGCCCTTCATTAGCCTACTGCTAATCCCCTACAATTAACTAAGAAAGCGGAGGATGTCGTCCAGGGATAGAGTAGACAGTATAATGTCAGTTTCTGAGCAAGGTTTATGCCTGGTCTGAAAGTAGATGAGAGTCTTTCCCTCCCTCCCTATGTTAGGCAGGTTTATGAAGGAGAGCCTTCATGTATATAGAATAGTTAAAAGTTTGGTGCCTCATTCACAATACCATATTTTCAGACATTCCCTAAACTTTAAAATCACATTTCCTCCCCTTTAATTACCCTATCAAAGAGAGCTGTATGGTTTTCTATTTCATAGATCTATTAAAACTGACTTCTGCTGAAGCTTGCTACTTCTACTCAGCATGACTGGTATAATTCAGTAATTCTTAATAATTCATAATTCCTGTAATCCTGGACAAACTCCTATCTGCATCATTTATGCATTTTTTTGCAATAAGACAACACCTGGCAATCTTGGAAAAGCTCTTTGTAAATCCAGACTTTGCATCCAATTTCAATTTTCAGAGTAAAACCATCATCCTGACCAGTTTTTGCTGAAAAGGGCTTGGTCTGGTAGTTCAATGACTTTAAACAAAGGGGTTGTATTTATTTGTTGTTAGAAATACCCATGCCCACCAGCATTTAATTAAAGTCTAAATTACATTCAGCAATACCACAGAACCGTACTCCACCATTCTGGAAAGATAATGCTGAAAATCCAAATGGTCTCATTAATTAAGGTCTTCTTTACACTTCTGCATTAGCTCTTACTTTGCCATCATGTGTAAGGACTTTCTGGAGTATTTGTGACTCAGGTTGTTTGAGCTGTTTGAAAAGACCACATAGTATCTTACCTACTCACTACAAACTACAACCTGTAGTAATATGGTTGTAGTTCAGCCCTGTACACAGCTAAACACCGTGCAGTCTTTCACTCATTCCCCCATGGTAGGATGGGGGAGAGAATCATGAAAAAGGTGAAACCCATGGGTTGAGATAAAGACAATGTAATGGGACAGATAAGGAAGAAAAATAATAATTTAAAAAGAATATGCAAAACAAGGGGTGAACAATGCAATTTCTCACCACTCCCCGACTGATGCCCAACCTGTCCCTGAGCAGTAGGTCCCCACTCACTAGCCAACTCCCCAGTTTTACTGTTCAGCTTAATGCCACATGGTATGGAACATCCCTTTGGCTAGTTGAGACAGATTGTCCTTGCTGTGTCCCTTCCAATTTCTTGTGCACCCCCAGCTTCTTCTCTGTCAGGGCATGAGAAGATGTCAGTCTTCGACTTAGGGTGAGCCCTGTTCAATAACAATTAAAATATCAGTGTGTTCTCAACGTTATTCTCACTCTAAATCTAAACCACAGTACTGTGCTAACTACTAGGAAGAAAGCTAACTCTATCTGAGCCCAAACCAGGACAAAGAGAAATAATAGAATGTCATAGTGTAGTCAGTTTAGGGTACTCTATAGAGTCAAGGTATGACATAATACACATAGATGGGACAAATTACAGCACTGAATACCTGGCTTACCCTGAGAATGTAAATGCAAGCATCATGGTAGATGACAAGAAGGGAGACATTTTAATCCAGGGCTCATTTTCTGTTTCATTGTTTTACAGAGGGACCCCCTCTTCCCAAAGGTAGATTTCTGACTACCACAGCTATTCCTAACACCTTGTGCATTGAGCCTAATTTGAATAGGTTTAACGGATTAAAGAGACTGGTTCAGAAGATTAAAAGGAGTAGTTAAATAAAAATAATGGCCAGTCTTCACGAGCGAAGATCCGGGGAAGGTCTTTACACCTTCCAGCCTGCGCATTGGATTTTTTAGGTGAGACACAGTGTGCGCGGAACTGAGCCCACCCTTTAATCCTAAGGTTCATCTGCCGGGGGCCAAGCGAGCTTGGGCCCGGTGGCAGTGAGGTCCTTAGGACGTAGGTGGGTTGCCTTTAAGGGCTAACGAGCCCCACCTGCCCGGGAGTGGCCCTGACCGGGAATCGAACCCGGGTCTCTGCGGTGACAGCGCCGCGCCTTTACCACTAGACCACCAGGGGCTTCCAAAGGAGTAGTTATTGTCTTGATTAAAATACAACCCAAACATGGACAGTTCTAGCAGAGCTGAGTTACTGCTACAGATAGCAAGCAGCAGCAAGAACGAAAACCTTGGGAGATGCAGGTTCACCACCTAAAACTACCATGGATGACCTTGGGCAACCCCTTACCCCTTGGCTATGTGGGGAAAATAAGCATCATGCTACCCCGCAGGAATATAGAGATAGATTGAAAAAGCAATGGGAGTTGTATGTATGCATAAGACGTTTTTCCTGGTAACACTTTTGCTAGTTAAGGACTCAATGGACTACTGATCTCTTCTCTCTGGTGGCTGGTAACAGCATCTGAGGGAATGACATGGATCCAATGGAATGGTATGAAGCTGTGTCAGGGGAGGTTTAGGTTTGGATAACAGGAAGAGGTCCTGTACCCAGAGAGTGGTTGGGCACTGGAACAGGCTCCCCACGGAAGTGGTCACAGCACCAAGTCTGAGCTCAAGAAGCATTTGGAGGATACCCTCAGGTACATAGTGTGAGTCTCTGGGCTGTCCTGCACATGGCCAGGAGTTGGACTACATGATCCTTATGGTTCTTTTCTAGTTTAGGATGTTCTATAACTCAAAAAGGCAAGATAAAATGCAACCCTTACAGTACAAAAGTGTATGTCAAAACTACAAGCTATGTAAGATAGAAGCTCCTTAAAATCAAGACAGCCTGAGCCATGTACAAAGGCTGTTTAGCTCCAAAGAGTTGTTCTGATCACTGTCTTACAAGGATACATGCAAACATCCATACTAATTGAGAACCTAAATATTTTGGGCTGTAAAATTTGATAACAATATAACTCAGAGATGACTATTAACTTCCAATTTCATAAATCCACAGCTACAGTGAAATCCTGCTCAAGATGAATAATTGTGGGAAGAGTCAGTCACACTGCCTTTGGATGGAACTAAGTAGAGTTGGGCTCAAGAAGAGGTACATAAACAGATTAGGGAAAATAATTAACAATTGCTGGCTTGCAATTCACATGTGTGTCGTTCCATAAACATGCTCACAGTAAACTCATTCCTCCCACCATTTTTTCAAATAATGTATTTCTTTCTCCTGATCAGTAATTTCAGGCACACCACATTCTTGGTATTTTCCTTCCTGAGACAGACTGACCTTCTGCTGCTCGTACCTCATCTGCGCATCACAGGGTGACATGACAACCACAAGCTTTCAATGCTGCCAGGCTGTGAGAGCCAAAAAACTGAAGAGTGGTTTTCTCAGTGCTAAATAGCTGTATTGATAAATTACAGATATTAAACTTCCAGTAACCAATAGCATTCAGCACTTATTCCTGGTTTCGTTGACTTGCAAGCTGAAGCGGTTTCTAGTGTTTCAAAATATATGCAATTGCATCTAACTTGCAGTTCAGCTCAGACCCTGAATTAAGAAACAGTACAACCCATCTGTTCATGACTTTTTTACACACTGAACAAAATAAAGCATAGCATGGCAATCCAGAGAAAAGTACCTTTCCCCAAGGCAATTGAATAGGTCTTAATGTTCAGAGTTTTGCAATGGTACTTTGTTCACTGAAAACTAAAAGAGTTTTTGATAGGCAAGACTTGCTTTGTGGCAAATCTATTTCCTCTAGTTCAAATCAAATAAAACATTAAACCTAAGCATATTGTTCCCAAACAATATTTCAAAAATAATTTTTTAAATTTCATTTTGTAATAATCTTATATTCCTAAACTGAATACTTTACAATGAAAGTTCAGCAAGATTTCTAAGAAACAGTAATAAGTATTAGCCTATTAGTATTAGTATTAGCCTATTAGTACTAGTAACTGCTACTGTTGGGAGAAAAAATAGACAAATATTAAACAGAAATAATTTTTCAAGTCTGAAACAGACACAATAAGATGTCAGGATAAATACAGGTAAAGAATCATTGTCCAGTTTAAGCTTAATGATAATCAAATAAAGATGAGTCAGGGTGTATTCATTCAAAAGCAGAGCACAAGCCCCAGAGCAAGTCTGGTTTCTAAATGATGTAGCACCAAATGACTGCAAAGGAAGTAGGCTGGCAAATGACTGATGGATTGTTTTAATTAGTGGACTGTGCATTTTTGTTTCCTCAAAGAAATCAGCGAAAGGTACTAGCACTAGCTTTTTGGCTTTTTGGCCTCAGGAAGTAACTTCTTAAACTCTGACTTATTTGACTTTAGAGTAAAACAAGGTCATTAAAGAGAGTGTTTTCTGTGCCATTTCTTTTTAAAAAGAATTTTTAATAATATCGAGCTCATAGGAAGTTTCTATCTTATTAAAACATTTGATACTACTACAATAATCTTCTTCAGACCTGGTTTTCCTCCATTAAAGTTCAATGAAACACCATCAGCCGCCTACCTGCTTTGTAAGATCATGAACCAATTGCACAGAGATTGCTTCACAAAGTGAAGAAAGCTTTTCTTAAAACACTGCAATACACCACTCTTTCAGCATCAGTAGGCAAGTAATCCCTCAGCTGGCCCAGCTGAGAGCAAAATTTGTAAGCTGTATGCCCACAAGTGCTTTTTGTTTGTGCTGCAGTAACACTTAAAGGTACCATCTAGGGAATAGGACCTGTTGGTCTAAATACTGTGTTTCTCAGATATGGGAGAGATAGGTTATTTAGGAACAAACTGAACTACAGTCACATACCTTACAGTAGGAAAAACCAGAAGCAGAGATCAATAAATACCATGAGTCTCAAATTTTTTTGTGTTATTTGCGTAGTTTCCTAATGTCAATAGCAATCGCAGAACTAAAAGTGAATCAGAATGACAATGCTGCTCATTACAATAAACCTTTTCTGAAGTAAGGCATTGTTCCCAGAAAATCCTAACATTCTTCCAGTTTCCTCATCATCCTTTTAGCCTAATGTACTAGCATCAGCATACATTTCAAAAGTTCCACTTTTTTTACTATCATCAGAGGACTGACCTGTAGCTTGCACTTGTCAGTTGCAACCAGCACTGAAACCTTCAGCAGAAAGACCAGGTAAGAATGTGATGGTCAGGTTTATGGTGCTGTTTGGTTAATGGTCCTCTTTATTCATAAAGAGGACATATTCATTATTTATATCATACTCACTATGCATTAGTACAGTCAAAACAGGAAGTGAATACTAATTGAACAACAATCAGTCAATTGCCATAATGCAAGTCAAAGGCAGAACACCATAAAGAGTGTGTACAGGAAAATAAGTTAAATCTGATAACACAGTACAAGAGTCATTAAACACCCTAAAGACTCTTAATAGCACACTGTGATTAATGCTTGCTTTAATGACAAAGCCTGGTTATCTAAATGTCTTTCAAAACAAGTTTCCAGTAAATAAATCCAGAATAACAGAATTTGTTTGTAGAATAACCTCTGTTAATGAAGAAATACAAAGTCCACAAAATTAATCCCTTCCACAGTCTTCAAGTTGAGGTTTTGTTTTTGAAGTACACCATAGAGCTCTCGTTTTGTTCCTTATATATGTATTTTTATCATTTCCACCTTTAATTCTGCCAATTCCACAATTCATATGCATAACACTATTCATATTGATACACAAATACAGTGTTTTGGGCTCCAGGCAGAAAATAAAGGTCAGAACAAGCTAGCCCATTTATTGATAAACTACGGAACGAAAGGAGCTGAACAGTGCTGTGTTAACATTTCTCAGATCTGAATTGCTGTGTAGCCCAGAGAAAGGTTCATGAAGGGAGGTTGAATCCAGGCTCTCCAAAGAGAAGTCCAGGGATGAAAAGCCTGAGTTAAGAGTAAAATCAGCAACCCAGCTGAAGTGCATGTACACCAATGCACACAGCATGGGCAACAAACAGGAGGAGCTGGAAGCCATCGTGCAGCAGGAAAACTATGACATAGTTATCATCACAGAAATGTGGTGGGATGACTCGCATGACTGGAGTGCTGCCATGGATGGTTACAAGCTCTTCAGAAAGGACAGGCAGGGTAGGAGAGGTGGAGGGGTGGCTTTATATGTTAGAGAGTCTCTTGGCTCTGTAGAACTTGAGCTCACCAATGATAAGATTGAGTGCCTGTGGATCAGAATCAGGGGGAAGGCCAACAAGGCTGACATCCTAACGGGAGTCTGTTATAGACCACCCAACCAGGATGATGAGGGTGATGAAGTATTGTACAAGCAGCTGGCAGATGTCTCAAAATTGCCAGCCCTTGTTCTTGTGGGCGACTTCAACCTGCCGGATGTCTGCTGGGAGCTCAACATGGCAGAGAAGAGGCAGTCTAAGAGATTCCTGGAGTGTATAGAGGATAATTTCCTGCTCCAGCTGGTAAATGAACCCACCAGGGGTGGGGCCCCACTAGACCTGTTGTTTACAAACAGAGAGGGGCTGGTGGGAGATGTGGTGGTCGGAGGCCATCTGGGCCACAATGACCATGAAATAATAGAGTTTGCAATACTCAGGGATACAAGGAGGGCCACCAATAAAACCTCCACACTGGACTTCTGGAGGGTAGATTTTGGCTTGTTAAGAAGACTGGTCCAGAGCATACCCTGGGAAAAAACCCTTGAAAACAAGGGGGTACAGGAGGGATAGACATGCTTCAAGAAGGAAGTCTTGAGTGCACAGGAACAGGCTGTACCAGTGTGCCAAAAGGCAAGCCGGCGAGGTAGAGGACCAGCTTGGTTGAACAGGGAGATTCTGAAGGAAATCAGGGATAAAAAGAGAGCTTACAGACTATGGAAAATAGGGCTGGCCACTCAGGATGAGTTTAGGAATATAACTAGGTTATGCAGAAAGAAAATTAGAGAGACAAAAGTGCAATTTGAAGTCAATTTGGCTACTTCTGTAAAGGATAACAAAAAGCACTTCTATAAATACATTAATAACAGAAGGAGGGGCAAGGAAAACCTCCATTCCTTGTTGGACGGGGGCGGAAACATAGTTAACAGGGATGAGGAGAAGGCTGAGGTACTTAACACCTACTTTGCCTCAGTATTCACCAGTAGGACAGGTGGCCCTCAGGACAACTGTCCTCTGCAGCTGGCAGACAGGGACAGGAAGCCAAACAGCCCCCCTGTATTCCAGGAGGAAATAGTCAGTGACTTACTGAGTTACCTGGATCCACACAAGTCCATGGGACCGGATGGGATCCATCCTAGGGAGATGAGGGAGCTGGCAGAATAGCTCAACAAGCTGCTCTCCATGATTTACCAACAGTCCCGGCTCTCTGGGGAGGTCCCAGACGATTGGAAATTGGCGAATGTCACACCGATCCACAAAAAGGGCTGCAAGGAGGACCCGGGAAACTCCAGGCCTGTCAGCCTGACCTCAGTGCCTGGCAAGGTTATGGAGCAGATCATCCTGAGTGCAATCACACAGCAGCTACAGGATGGACAAGGGATCAGACCCAGCCAGCACGGGTTTAGGAGAGGCGGGTCCTATTTGACCAACCTGATCTCCTTTTATGATCAGGTGACCCACCTGGTGGATGAGGGGAAGGCTGTGGATGTGTCTATCTGGACTTCAGCAAAGCCTTTGACACTGTCTCCCATAATATACTCCTGAAAAAGCTGGCAGCCCATGGCTTGGACAGGGACAGTCTCTGCTGGGTTAAGACCTGGGTGGAGGGCCGGGCCCAGAGAGTGCTGGTGAACGGGGCTGCATCCAGCTGGCAGCCGGTCACTGGTGGTGTCCCCCAGGGATCAGTGCTAGCCCAGTCCTGTTTAACATCTTTATCGATGATTTAGATGAGGGGATTGAGTCCATCATTAGCAAATTTGCAGATGACACCAAGTTGGGGGGGGCACATTGATCTGCTGGAAGGCAGGAGGGCTCTGCAGAGGGACCTAGATAGGCTGGAAAGTTGGGCTGATTCCAATGGGATGAAGTTCAACAAGGCCAAGTGCCGGGTCCTGCCCTTTGGCCACAACAACCCCCTGCAGCGCTACAGGCTGGGCACAGAGTGGCTGGAGAGCAGCCAGGTGGAAAGGGATCTGGGGGTGCTGATTGACAGGAGGCTGAACATGAGCCAGCAGTGTGCACAGGTGGTGATGAAGGCCAATGGCATCCTGGCCTGGATCAGGAACAGTGTGGCCAGCAGGAGCTGTACTCAGTGCCGGTGAGGTCACACCTTGAGTATTGTGTTCAGTTCTGGGCCCCTCAGTTCAGGAAAGACATTGAGGTGCTGGAGCACTCAGAAGAGTAACGAGGCTGGTGAAGGGACTTCAGCACAAGTCCTGTGAGGAGAGGCTGAGAGAACTAGGGTTGTTTAGTCTGGAGAAGAGGAGGCTCAGGGGTGACCTCATCACTCTCTACAGCTACCTGAAAGGAGGTTGCAGCCAGGTGGGGTTTGATCTCTTCTTCTAGGCAATCAGCAATAGGACAAGAGGGCGAAGTACAGAGGTCTAGAAATTAGTCAGGTATCTGCCAATGAGAACATGCACTGTAAAAGTTAATTAAAACCAAAACAAAAGAAAAGAGGGAATGGTTCTTTAATTTAAAAGAACCAGAAGTCCATGGGCTTGTTTTGGAATTACTTAAACAAGTAGCCGCTATCTCAAAGCCTGAGCCTTTTAAACAGTTTCACGGTTTGACAACACAAATCATGTAAATCCATAGATTTTCCTTTGTGTGTTTGGCAAATGATAGTTGGCTTTTTAATCTTTTGTCTTCTGTTTTCATTTAATTTTTCCTTGGGGCTTGTTAGTTTTATCTGAATTGAATAGATGATAGAATTCAAGTTATGCTGCCATTTTATTTTTTTTTTTAAGCAATCAAACTTTACACTTGCATTGATATCATAATTAACAACTGAGTTTTGTTCTTGTATTATGTTAGCATATAGAACTTCAAACTAAAGAAAAATAGTAATGCATTGTTTGGACAAAACTGGATGGTGTGAGCCAAACACGATGACCTAATTGTATAGAATTTTCTTTGCTTTTTTCAGACAAAGAAAAAAATAAATTAAAAGTTCAGTATTAGCTTTCATTCAGCTGCATTTTTTAACTTTCTTGGTCTAGATATTTGTTCTGTATGATGTCTAAGTTGTATAGAAATGATGTATTAAAAAGGAAAAGAAACCTTAACAGTTTGTTACCCAATATTCAAGATAAATGAAATCTCTTTTCACAAAGTACTTTCAGCACTGAGCTTATCAGATCACTACTGCCTGAACATTTGCAAGACCGAGGGCCTCCGGCTACAAAGCAAAGTGTTTCCTGAAGTGATTAATGTCAGACTGTGAGGAAGGAAAACAGTGTAGCACTTAAAATTAGAACAGAAAATACCAAAATGAAGATCAGTTAGTTGCACTAATGCCAATGCTGACGAATGTAAAGATACAATGAAGACAATAGCATGTCATACAGCACGAAAATTAAGCCCTGGAAAGCTAACTGTTTATGCCAAGATGGTAAGCTGATTATGGTAAGCTGAGTATTCTTATGTTATTCTTCTAGAAAAAAAAGTATTTGTGGCTTATATTCAAATTTGCTCATCCAAATGTATTTGTTGTACAAGCAGTGAAGTCCAGATATATAATCAAGAGTGGGCAGTCTATAGGCTGGTTGTAGAGCCTCAAATTCTCATGTGATGCCCTCCTTTTCATCTGTGAGAAACGGAGAGTTTGCTTGTAATTATTACATATAGGATTCTTCTAGTGAAACTCCTTCAACAGGAATCCCTTTCGACTCTTGGTTTATTATCCAGCTCATACACTGGCGCAAGTCATGGCAACATGTCCCCCTGTGTTCTGTCAGGGATTGTACATAGAAATATGCAGCATTGCAGAGTAACAGGACAATTGATTCGGATTCTTAAGAGAGTTCACCAGCTTTGCTACAGGCTTACTAGCTGACTTCAGAGAAGCTTTTTCAGAGATGTTTTTCATTTCCTTGTATTTAAAGTGATGATTTAATTCAATTTTGCCTGTATTCATTCTAGTTTATCTGTTGGGAGCCAAACTCAGAGACCTCCTTACCTGTGGTTAGTTAGCATATACCTCAGTAAATCCCAAATATTGCCTGAAGTTTGTAAGAGCAGATATTAATCTTCCACTACTATGATGTACATACTTTGCAAAACAGACCCAGGAGTCCTGGCAGTCTCCAAAACAAGGCATTGTAGTTTATCAGGAAAAGAAAGCAGTTTTATTCTAACCATGCTCATTTTCAAAGTTACACCATCAACAAGAACATAAGAGGATGCCTACATTAGCATTTTACTTCATATGAGACATATTTCTGAAACCAATTTTGTGACAGTCCCTACTAGGAGTATTTTGATTTGCACTGCAGGTGGTCTCAGAGAATAATATTGAACTCCTTTTGGATGAAACTAAACCAGAGGATACAGTCTGAGGAAACAGCTAATACTTCTTAAGCTCCAATGGGCTTTCAGCTCATAGGAGCTTCTCAAAAGTGTTCGTATATTTATATATATATATACATATATAAACAGAGCAGCCATGAAGTGCACATAATTTGGGTGGTGGATCTTCAACACTAAACAACTCAGTACATATAGACATTAGGAATGATTCTATAATTGTATTTTAAAGTATTTAAAAGTTACTCAGCCATACTCATTATTTAAATAATAGGAGCACTAAAATTTTTAGCCAAGTTAAAACTCTGCAGAGAAGAAGGTATTTAGCCACATGCGAGGGCCTCAGCAGAACCCATCAGTTCTTCTCCTGGAGAGTTAAGATCTCCATCAAGCACCTGGTAAGAAAGCTGAGGTATCTGTGTACACGTTCAGCCTCTGCAAAGTCCCATTATGTTTCTATGGCTTTAATCACCTTACCTAAATTTTTCTCCTACATAGCCAACAGGAACTGTGTCTGCAGATGCAGGTCTCTGGTTGAGAACTGCCAACTTCAGTTGCCAACTTCTGAAATAAAATATATTTGAATTCAGAGTTGGACCCTGTCCTTCTGATTAGCATGTATGCTTCTCAGAAGCACTTACCAGGATTATCAGTTAAGTGAATCTCAGCATCCTCTGTCACCCCACTTTCTTTCTCCTCCCTCCTTCCCTCATTCCCGCTTGGTCTGCTGGTTCCTACTCCCTCCACATGTGTTAAAGTCCTTCCAGAGCTGATTCACATCGCTAACCTAGTGGAAAATTCTTTTCTTTTCTCTTTCTGAGGTAGGTGAGGGTTGACTAAGCTAATGTTCTGCAGGATGAACTAATGAAACCAATTCACAGGGAAAATAAGGGACAAAACCAAAGTGAAGATAGAAAATACATAGCCACAACAGATAAAAAGAGTAGCTTTCACATTGGGTCAAAATTTTGCTTGAGTATGAAGTGTTGCTGTGAGTAATATCTGTGTTCCCCTTTCTGTCTTAAGGGTTGTTGGGAAACTGAAGAGCAGGCAGCAAAGAATCACAAAAGTAATAATAATAAAAAAATACAATTGTGAACAACTCTAGTAGAGTGAGTAGTGCCGGATGCTAAATCATTTTTTTTTATCTAGCTGGGAAACACACAGCAAGAAGCAATAGGTCAAAGGCAAAGTCAGATATACATATATATAGCCTCAAATACTCAAAATAGCCTAACAATGTGGTTTACTAAACTCTGGAATGAGCTACTAAAGGAATGGTAGATTCTCCTCTCCCCATGCTTTTGAATCAAATTTGTATGCCTTTATGAGGGAAAGTCTGAAAGATATTCATCTCAGCCAAGCACCAGTATGCAAGCAAAATTCTGTGGCCTGAGTAGGGTTAGTTTAGAAATCCAGTGATTTGTCCCAGACTCCACAGAACTGTGACTGACACCAACTGAATTAGAAACAGGATCAGTCTGCATAAGTTCATTAACTTAGGGAAAAGAGATCTAATGAATAAGTGACTCCACAAACACCCAGCACAATGATTTTTATTTGCACCCTCAAAGGCTCCTTACTCCAGCTGCTTGTCAGGCAGAGGAAGCCTGTCATTCACTCCTTTGTAACTCTACCCATTGTCTAAAAAGCCTTTTCTTCTATGGAGAAACCCCTTATTTTGGTCTTACGGAGAAACTTTTAAGAACTGAGAGAGGGAAGAAGAGCCTTTAGCTCAAAACAAAGGGAAATAGAGATTCTGCCAGCAGGAGGCTAACAAGTAAATGACAATTTCTGTATTTCTAGGATCTGAGCACAATCTCCGCAGGCAGTGTCAAGCCCTGTGTCAGTTTCCTGCCCTGCCAGCCTTCCATAATAGGTCATGAGGTCTACCCTACTCCTCCAGAAAACCGGCTCAGCTAGCTTCCAGGCAGGATGTTCCCTGGCAGGGGCCATTTGGCATGCTACCCCTCCACCATCCTGAGGCTGGCTGAAGGCCTAAATAACAGCAAGTTATAGCTGTGCTGAAACAATCAAGTACCAATAATGGCAGAAGCAGAGCAGGAGCACGTGCCATGTGGACTCTGTTTACCATTTAATGTTCTGCATTAATAGTCGTTATACTATGAAACAATGTAAGGTCTGCACCAGATGAAAACATGACTTGAATTTGTGCTGTGCGTTACAACCCCAGAGAAGATTGAAGATGGCTGCACCAAGGCACATTATTTAGCATCAGAAACTAAGCTAGCTGCAAGGGGTTCTTTCTTTAAGCTTTCTAGGCAACTCCTCTTCATTGGCTGGGAGAAGAATGGAGAAATTGTTTCTCTGCTAAGCAGGTCTACTAAAACCATCTCAGCAAAGGCCAGGAGGAATCTTCTCCCACTAAAAACAGAAAAAGAGAAAAAAAATAGCTGACTCAATTACAAGGTGGAGGAATTGCACAGAAAAGAATTCTGACATATGTGTCCTCCTTCACCCTATGGACACCTTACAAGAGAGAAAAGATCATAAGAAATTGAATCTGCCCAGTCAATAACACTAAGACCTTCTTCAGAAGCACAGAGCAAGGTGACAGAACCTGAGACTCAGCAACTGTGGCATTCATCTAATTTTCTCTGAGAATTCAGAGTCGTCCTGAGTTGTCTTCTTTCATCATTTTTTTAATGACTTTCTTTTTTCTGTCTGCTCCCTTTAATTTTTTGAATTTCTGGACAACTGCTTCTGTAACAGAAGAGAATGGTCACAGAACAAGCAAAGAGGTACTTCAGTCTCAATTCTGCTGCCCTAGATGCAAGTTGAGTTCTGTGATAACACATTGCTGGGAAGTCACCTCCAGTGATCAGTGCTACTGGTTTCAAGAGAAGCATGAATTTTTGCCCAATTCATGAAAGAAGGAAACTCTTTCATACTCAGACCTCAGAGGGGAAAAGAGTTGAAAAAGAGTCATCAAGAGCTTTTATTGTCAAATTCATCAGTGAACTAAGCAAGAGTTCCTCTTCTACATGTCCCAACAAAAATACTCTTTATTTTTACATGGTCTTTTAAGACATGCTGCATAATCATTCTTTGATCATTCTTTGATACAAATAATTCCCTTTATGCCTCTGTAAGGCAGTAAATAAAAGAATAGCCCTTTTTGTGATAAGAACATCTAAAAAAGTAAAAAATGTTCTTTTTTATGGAACTGACCTCTTCATGAGTAAAAACAAAAAGATCATTTATTTTAAGTGATCCTCTGCCAGCAGTCCATATGCCTGTTACCAGTTTCAAACACTTTATGTTCCCCCTCCAGAAAGGCTTTGTACTCTTTCCCACTCATTAGAAGATGGTTATTGTAAATAGCACTTCCAGTATTAATATTAAATGCAGAAAGAAATATGTTCAAACCAAGTTATGGCTGTAAGGCAAACTCACATAAGCCAGGAAATTCGTAAGTCAAATCCAGCCCTTAGCTAGCACTGTTGTGAAAACAAATACGTGGGAGTTAGCAAGGTGCCCAGGGTCAGTACAAAGAGTACACTTCCTGGCTTTTGTCAGACTATGTCAAAACATCCACCTGACCTAAACACTAGATCTGCCATGTTTAAAAACAGCCTTTTATGCTGGGAAGAGGGAAAGGTGCACCTACCTTCCTGTTGTGGCTCTCCTGGCTTCAGGGAGGCTCCCAGGCTCCCAGGAAACTGAGAGCATATCCCAGTGGTGACCCACTGACTCCTGGAATGGACGCCATGCCAGCACCTATACTCGCACTGAGTGTCCCCTGGGTAGTGATTTGTTTAGATTGTTCTTACAGGGAGAAAAAAAATCAAGATATTTATCACAGGCATGCCAAAATTCCCTTTGTCTTCGTCTCATGAGCATCACAAGTTCCTTTGGTGGGAGTCTGTAAAGGCTGAAGGACCACGCTGCTGTGCTGCTCAAGGGAGAAGGGATTTGACTGGGCAAAAGGTCTGCCAGGGCCAGCCTGAGACACTCAGGTAGCAGCTCTGTGCATTCCTGTGGGTTCAGAAACCCTGTCTCTGGCCAGCTAGAGTTACCAGCTTAGCCCCTCAACTACTCCAGCAGCATACCAGTAGTTCAAGGAGGCAGGAAGAGGGTTAACAGCCTGATAAACGTTCATGACATTCAAAACATTAGATTACTTTGATGAACACTAACTTGACAATCAATATTGTACAGATTTTCCCATTAGTCAAAAAGACAAACTGGGGCAGATGAGGAGGGAGTGGAATTTTCCTAGAAATAATTTAGTTTTTGTAGGAATAGTTTTTCTTGTTCCCAAATGGATGTTTTACATGTAAAATTGGTAGGATCTGATATTCTTTTCTAGATCAAGAATGTGGTAGCTAATCTCTGCATTGCCCAAGAGAAGGGAGGAAAAACCTTTTGGCCTAAATCCTTTTCTTTTAACCAACACATTTGGGAAAAAAAGTTTCAGTATTGTAACTAGTATTTGATTTAAACTAGGTTAATTAAATGGACTCAAACCTCATATCATTAAAAACACACTGTACATAGTTGTATTCATGCTAATTCCTGTCAGGTCAAGTTAAAATGAAAAGAGGTTGAATCAAGCTCTGCTTAGGCTGTTGCTGCAGCTTTTTGGACCAGTTCGGCTAGCACGCACCTTCTCCAAACTAAGTGCAGATCTCATACAGAATACCCTGCGGACACAATAAATATTTAATTTTATGACACATAATTTATTTGACTCAGGAGACTGACAGAAATACAGGTGGTCAGCTCAGTGCAAGCTGAGAGAAAACAGGTGAGTCAATGTAGTACTGAAGTGTTAGCTTATTATTTCATATGCCCAGTTTTTGAAGGAACACATCTTTTATAATCTAGGAGAATAATGAGGAGACTGCTTATGGAATGAAATGTTCCCAGCTTCTAGTTAGAAGGAGAGTAGTTGCAGTGTCATTTGTAGGGATCTTAATAATTTTTTTCATTTTCAAGACAGCTATATTTGTGCTGTATAATTTTCATTCATATGCCAACAAAAAAGGACATTTTATTTGTTGTTTTCACTAAACATTTTCCTTCACTTTAACCCTCTATTGAATCAAGCTGAGGGAAAAATAAATAATGAAGAAATGCTAAGCTTTGAAAGTGACAAAATACAAAATGTGAGATTTTTTAAAACTTTCCACGTTTTCTTTAGTTTTTTTTTCTCTTTATATAACCTGTTGTTCTTTGAAGCTGTGCAAACTTACAGCTTCTTCAGCTGTCATTTATGCATTTCATTGGTGCTTTTCAGCAAAAAATAAAGAAATAATAAAATGATTATTTGTTCAGAAAACCACTAAAATGCTGTAACCCTTTACTCATGGCCTGGAGCCTCTTTTTTTGTATTTCAGGTAAGAAAAAGAAAGTCCCCTCTTCTTTCAGCTTGAAGACTAAGTTAGAGACAATATCATCTAAGTGCACACTACATCAAAGCTGAGACTTCAACTAATTCCAGAGTTATTTATTAAAATGCAAGTTTCTCATTGGCAAACTATCACTGAAAGGCCTCAAGAGGAACGTGAAGGCAACGAGGGGAATTCCATTATTCCCACCCCCCCAGACTTCTCCCGGGCACAGGACCAACACCAAGAAAATAAACTAGTCACCAAATACAGCACAATGGGCTTTTTCCTCATTAATTACCTTTAAAATTCCCAGCCAAGCACAGAGATTCCACACAGGATTTCTATGCTACGTTTTAACACCGGTTCAGCTGAGTGATGAACCTCAGAAAATAAAAAGCTTCATAATGGAGCTGCTGACACAGCAAAGAGCATCCCCTCACAAGTGGGTAGTTTACGAGAGGCCGGTTCACCCCATCCATCCCCATCCCAACCCGGCCGAGGCGTTTCTCCCTTTGAAAGCTGCCTTTTGTGCGGCTCACACCCCGACGGACTACTCCCGGCCAGGCTGTTTGCTGCTGTTTGGAGACTTCTGCTGCTTCCTACAGCAGATGGAATTTATCTTCATGTAATTATTTGTTCTGGGAGCTTTGATCTTCACTTCCCTTGTAACTGCAATGTAGTCACACTTTGAACTACAAGAAAGTACCAATTTAAGGCTCTTGCTGCAAACAGCATAATGGTTAATCCGAACAAAAAGGTGTTAATTGGTCTCCTGGTGATTCTAAGTCGCAGTCACAATAGGGTCTTATATTTGTTTACCACCTCCTTATTTCCTCCTTATCCCAGTAAAAGTGCATTAGATCTGATAACCTTTTAGGCAAGCTCCTGGTTTCTCAGGTCACAGTTTAGGACAAAACTCAAGTACCTAGCAGTGTCAGAGGAGCGGTTCTGGCCTGACCCGGTAAGGCTACAGACCAGTAGCTTCACAGTAAGCCCTCAGAGACTGCCTACTGAAGAAGTAAAAATTAAGATGACTCCAAAATTCTCCCTGAAGCACAATAAAAACTCTGTACGAGATGAAAGCTGTTTCCTCATATAATACATTCAAACCTTTGGCCCTGATAGAGATTTCTTAGAGCTAGGGAGGAGCATTATTCTGTTTCATTTTTTGATCTATCTCGTCCTTTTCAGTAGTTCAAGCAGTTTAAACTGAAGTGCTTTAAAATGAAGAAAATTCTTAAATAATACAAAATCATGAAAATTGCTCATCACTCTGGACTGCACTGATGGATTTTCAAGAGCTTTTTTTGCTTTTTGTCTTACACAAACAAGGTTCTTACTTGCAACATAACCACTGAATTTCGGCCATGGTCAGGTATATCATATTTATCTTAAAAAAAAACAAACAAACAAAAAAAAAAGAGTGACATATGAATGAAGACACTGAAACTGATTTTTTTCAAGCCCTTAGGCTGTTTCTTCAGTGTTCTCAGTGCAATGTCAAAAGAATCAGACAGAACAGCAACTTCAATGCTTAGATTGCATATTTCTGGAGTGCACAGAAGTGTGCTGTTCATCAAAAGGTTATGCAAACACGGAATGGCAAGGGACCACACTCCACCTTGCTCTTCTGACCTCCAAGGGACATTTCAGCTGTCTCAATGATGAGGAAATTGCCAGCTCTACCTCCCACTTTTCTCTTTCATATTACCACAGGCAATAAAAATATTTTTATTTACTTCTGCTAGGCCAGCTCTTCCCATTGACCAGTTCTCCCAAGGCAAGTTTTCCTGTTGTCCTCTTCCTGTGATTACAGCACTTCAGAACCAAACACTTCGGAAGTCCTGCTGAAAACACTGGGAGAGCCAGCACTGGCTGACTGACAACAACTCTTGAACCCTTACTGAACTCCCACTTCCTCCCAGTGTATAGGGCTGCAGATTTATTGTGGCACAAATGCTGTCAAGGTACATCCCTGCCAAAAGCACTCTTGAACACCCTCATAGCCTCCCTGCAAAGAGCCTGTCTGCCCTCCCCAACCCATGTGGAGAGAGTTTTCTCCACAAGAATGGCTCTTCTTCCCCCAGTGAAAGGCTGCCCTTCCTCTCACCTAGAGAAGCATCTGTATTCCACGAAGGGAATATTAGTTGTGAGAGAGGAAGCAGTGTTTGGCAAGCTTGATGAAAATAAGGCGACCTCTGTACAAGATCTAGGCTGCGGGAAAGAAAATTTTTTTTTTTTGCTGAGCCACGAGCAATAAGTTCACATATCCAGACCCAGATTACTTAGTGACACTTTTCTATTAGTAAAGGCTTTTGTGAGTTCCTAACACCTGTGTGAACACTCAGTTGCAAACTACTATCCCAGGGTTATAGCAAAATGGCAGCACTGAAATGAAAACACCACTACGAGGGTTTATGTGAGAAAAACATTTGTTTTTCTTTTTCACGTTTTTTTGCATGATTTCTTACAATCTCCTGAATACAATCCAGACCTTTGGCAGCTGCAAGCCATGGTCGTAGGCATGGATAATTTTTTTTCCAAAATATCTGCAGTATTCTCATTTCATCACAATGCCCCCTGACAGTGAGGGGAAGGGGAGAAAAATCTGTCTAATTTGCCAGCGACGTTACAACTCAGAGCCTTTGCATTTTAGATCTGGGGAAGCTGACAGTCATTCTGAAAATGTTTTTGTTCTCACAGTTAAAATTTGAATCTATGTCTTCTTTTTCTAGCTCCTACTGTCTGTTTTATGCTGAACTTTTTTGCTTAATCTACTTCCATTAGATAACTAAATATTAGTATGATTTTATTATGTGATAGTGTGGGGGCAGTGTTTTGTTTGGGGGTTCTTTGGCAGGTTTTTTTGGTGCTATTTCTTCTAATTCGCTTTGAAATGGAAAAGCTTTTAGAACAGATTGGGCAATATCATTCCAGTTCTCCTGTTCCCAGGATATTTATAGCTCCACCTTCCTACAAAAACATGAGGCTTTACAACAGTGACTTGATACAATAAATCTAATCATAATGATAAATCACACTTAAAAGTTGCACTTCGGGATTATGTAGATTTAGCAATGAGCCTGGGTGGCAAAAAAGAGTCTAATTCTTGCTATGACAGGTGACCAGCCAAAGTTTAATACCTTTGAATTCAAAGTACAATTCTTAGCTGGGAAAACAGGTCCCTTATTGTATCTTACATAAACATCCCCTTGCAAGTTAAGTGTCTGCAAAAAGTCAGTCAAGAATTTTTTTCTCACCTGGGCACTTTGTGGTATGTGATTGAAGCCCACAGCTCATATCACAGCATAAACATGTAAGGAGGTGAATGAAAATTGTGTGATTACTTGGAGTAGGGTAAAAATGATGGAGACAAGTTTTCTGCTGTTTTACTGTGTCAAAGTCAAAGATAGCAGAGAATTTCATTCATGTCTGGGGCTTGGGATCAGGGTGTTTTCTTCTCTGAGGAAAAGGGCTTCTGGCAGTAAAGTTCCATCCTCAGCTTCTTTGCTTGATTTACCCTAATTTATAAAAATAATCCAAGGGAACCATATGTTTCATAGCTGCCTGTAGCACAGTAAAGAACTTCACTGCCTTCATTCTCCCAGGACATACACAAAGGTAGGAACCTGAGGCAGAGGCAGGAAACTAAGGCTCAAAGAGAGTAAACAATAGTTAAGTGTCACTCACAAAGTTCTCGGAAAACAACGATGTGTGGGTTCTGTTCAGAATCTAATGCACAGTTAAATCAGACCTTCTTCTCATCCTTCTTTCCAAGACTTTCAGTCTTAACAAGCAATTTTCCTAACCTTATTTTTAATTACTGATATCTCCTAAGTCAATCTGTATCAAAACCCCTGAACAAAGACAGCAGTAAACAAAGGCATAACCAGTGACAATGCATTCAAATTCCTTGCACTGCTGCTGCAAATGGCAGTGAGACACCACGGTCATAGACATGGCAGATATCTCAGGAAACTATCCTTCTTTGATCTTCTAGTACCGTTCCATTCATCAGATGAAGAAGCAACTGAATCTCTCAAGCCACCCTTCCTCAAACAGTACTAACGTAATTAAAATTACAAAACATTAAAAAATAATCATTTAGTGTTGATGTTTTCAGGGAGATATGCCCAGAATTGAAAATCTGTAAGGACAGGTTGTCTCTTTCAAGTGTCCTAATGCTTCTAGCTGCCAGCACGGGAATTCAGCATTTCTGGCAAAGGACAAGTTAGAAGGATAGAACAGTAAATTTACCATAATTTACACCATATGGTAAATTAAAACAAATTTTTGATAGTTAAATTATAATTGGGTTAGTTCTGACTGGCATGCTTCATTCAACCTCTGAAAGCCTGTGGCTTGTGCCATGGCTATTAGTCTGCATACAGTTATTTCAAACAAGGAAAGAAACCCTATTTTATTTTAGAGGAAGTATCCAGTGAAAAGCTGGATATAGTCTGTAGGGACAATGCTCAAAGAATTCCCAGATTCAGGATAAGTGGTAGCCTGTGAAGGGCATTATGTGATTCTTTCCATAAAACATGTTTTTCCCTCCACACCTCCTACACACCACAATATTTTCATAGCCTTCATCAACCCCTCCCCATCTTTTTATATACATTTTGCCTATGTCCCTTCCGGCTTCATCACAATGTTCTTGGTTTACTAAATTTTTCTTCACTACACCACAGATCTCAAATACAGGTTACACTCAGACTGCAGTTAATCTACCTTACCTACATCCTCCCCACAGCATCCCAGAGTCCCCCAGCTTCCCTAGCTAGACCACACCATAACCCCCTCAGTTCTTCCCCATGTCCCCTGTCTCCTGCAGTGACAACTTCAGGTGTCCCTCTCTCTCCTCTGCTCCCCACAGCATCTTCAAGATCCCTCCCCACTATCCTCCTACAACCACAGACTCAGCTGCACATTGACATTTGCCAAGGAGCAATCTGCACACACCATAGCTGGTGTGGAGCCACCCAGGCACTAGCTGGTATGCATGTGGCAAAAGGTCCGACCACCCAGGAATTCAGGAATGAAAACAAGGTGTACATCAACAGGCCTGGCAGCTGCTGCCTCTCTGGAACCCGTGTGACACACTGCCTACCAGATGACTGACAGTTTCAACAAACGGCACCAAGGATGGCATCTGGCTCACAGGCCTCTGCTGCCCCTGCCAGGTCCCATTAAATTCATCAAGAGTTTTGCTATCTGTTTGCATGGAAAGCAGTATTAGATCCTGAAGAACAGAAGGGTGCCAACCTCCTTTTCCCACGATGTTACCTCCACATAGTGCTCTTATAACCTGACTGCAGCCTTACAACCACCACCTACCTCCCTTCTCTTCTCTGGTGCCCTTGCTCTTGGAACATGTCCCATGCACAGCCACAGAGCTCTTTCTTCAATGTCTTTGGAGAAGTATTCCTTGTCCAAGATGCAAACAAAAATCTCATCCTGGGGATTTGGATGCAGAGGGGCCAAGTCCCCTGTCTCTCTGAGTGTGCTTCCACAAGACACTGTGCCCATTTACTTTTATACATGTCTCTGCCGTCTGCCTACTATCCAGAGTGTACAAGCTTTTTGGGGACAGCGACTGTCTTTTCTTTCTGTTCCTGTACAGAATCAAACACAATGAGACCTGATCTGCTCAGGACCACAGCCACCAAAATATTTTAGTTAGCAATTCAGTAAAGTCTTACCAGACATTCAGTTTACAAACAAAAATGCCTTAAATTAGAAAAAAGAAGCTCTGCCATCGCAAGCTTACTGGAAGTTTACGTTTCCTTTGAGTTACTTGCTCATGGTGAAGAAAGGTTATTCAGTGGCAATGGGGAGTGAGCCCCTTTCCCAACTATTGATAAAAGTCTTGATTCAAAATTTCCAATAGAGCATGTAGGGAAGCCCCTTCATCTCCACAGAGGTGAATTCATGCTGCTCTTACCAAAATGAAGTGGTATTTTTTATTTCCTGTTATCATCTTCACTTCTAAATCCCCAGGAACAGTTTGCAAGCACATTCCAGAGGGGATATTGAATACTATGGGAACCAGTTCTTTCATACTAGCTATTTTTTGACAAGCTAGTATGAAAGAACTGGTTCCCATAGTAGTGACTGCAAAAGTTTTCCCCTCAAGGCTCATATAAGGGGGGAGCATGTCCCTTCCTACACCCACTTTTCTTCCTGCAAACAATGACAAGAAAACCCACTGCTTCCAGCTAGGCTCATAAATCTCCCTGTTAATACCTGACAGTGTTGTTTGCCTTGAAGAAGGAACAAACGCACATGCCTGAGATCAGCATTCCTAACCCACTATCAGGCCTTTAGAAAGGTGCCAGCTGAATTATCTAAAAATAGCTCAGGTGCCCATGAGAAAAAAGTTATCTGCCAAATTCTAACTAAGCTAGAGAGGCTCTTGCCTAATATACCTCTAAGATCTAGTCTGAGAAGCAAGCATTCACACACCTCAGAGGTTTGCATATGAACTCTCTGAAGAGGAGGCATTCAAAGTGAATCCATTAGGGTAAATACTTTGTTACTGGGACAGCCAGTTCTCTTTAAACTTTTCATCTTTGAGGCTGTCTGTAACCCAACACATCTGCATTAGGTCTTGCATTTTACTGTGTAAGTATTTCAGGATCATGATGGTCTTCAGTACAACACCTGTCACACAGCATGGGTACTAGTTAATGCTGCCAGATTGACCATAGAAGTTCTCTTATTCCTCCAATCATGCCAATTAAGTGACTCCTTTCAATCCTTCCACCATGATTCTTCATGTATAGGCAAGACAACAGACATGGCTTTCTGATTAATCAAGTTACTCACAAGTCCTCTTTTTTTTTCTTCCCATAAATCCCAAGCCCTAGCCATGCCAAGCCAACAGATATACTAATCAGTGCCTTACCGCATTCTCCAAGTCCATATGCAACTTGTTTTGTTTCGGTTGTCCATGTAAAATATCTCTCTTGTATACTGTGTACTTCTTGAACAAAACTTCCCATGGCTCATGCAGCCATGTACACATGGGAATGGCTATATTAGCAATGCTGAAGGATGTCGTTCACAACATATTTTCTTCCTGGTAAAGCTGGTTTAGAAGCTCTAATTCCTCCCTCCCAAGAGCTGCCTATTTCTTTGCTATGCCACAGCCTTGAGTGCCCTCAGTAAGCTATGCACTCCTGTCTGCAACTTGTTTTGCAGCTGTTCCATTAGCACTTCTATCACCACCACTGAAAGGGTGGTGGTTTCAGAGGAGGGTAGGAAAGAATGACATCATGAGGGGCTGAGGAGGAAAAGAGATTTCTCAAGCTGACTTTGTTGTTGAAGAAAACATATGGAACAACATCCTCAGATAGGAAAGATTTTTCTTACCTGCCCTTCTGTCAATTACCATCTCTCCCATATCCATAACATGAGCCAGCACAGCTACACAAACATGTAGGATATCACAGAATAATCAGTTTAGCTACTGCTAGAGGCCTCAGATCACACTCGTTCTTAGGAAATCTGCTTGGTAAGAGAAGAGATAGTACAGCTTCTCCAGGCTGACATTGCCAAGCAAGTAGTTCTTTTGAACTAACTTTTTGAGACAAAGGGTTTTTAAAGCTACTTTCAAACTGTACTATATAGTCACAGATGATGTGTTCTTCAGTGGTGTTCTTCACAAAGATGTTGCACCAGCATAACAAAACCCACTCCACTGCTATCACCAGATTAATTCAGAATCAACTATTGTTAACCTAAAACAGGTTGAAAAACAGGTACAGTGCCTCTGACCAGAACCCCTGCATGTTCCTCAGCCCCACCAAAATGGCACGTCTTACCCAGCCAGTGCCCTAAAGCCCCACATGAAAGTCCATTTGAATGTGCAGTCTATATAAATAAGGTTGTGCAGAACATCCAGAAGACACTGCGACTCTAGCAGATGTGTTGTGCAGTGTCTTCGGAAATGTAAAGAATTCCCACCTCCTAAACACATGAAATATACTATGCTTGCATTAACAAATGGTGCAGAGCCTGTGCAATACCAACAGCAGATCAGTAGATTCAGGTGTCCCAGTGTGCCTAACTGGAGCTACTGCACAGAATTATGGAAGCCCCATAAAAGTTCCTCTGTCCCAGCTGTCCCCCAGCCCCAGGCACAGCTGAAGAAAAATCAGTTGAAAGGCACAAACTGTTCAACTTCAATGCAACCACGCAATGTGCTGCCTCTGTTTGACCACATCTATTTATTCCTCTAGTCCTGGACAGGATAATCTAGTTGTTTCCAGATAGCTTCATATTTTCTAGAAGAGCAAAGGATGGAAGTTATGAACACAGGTGAGCAAGGGACTGTGGGCATTGCAGAGTCCGAGTGAATTACTTCATGCTTCATAAATACTGTGATCTCTTGATCTGGTTACTGGAGAAAGCCAAATACATAGCAAGAGAATGAAACGTTGTTGTCCTTTAAGCAGAAATGGTATAAGAGAGCAGTCATATTTTGTTCAGCTACACTCTCTCCTTAAGTAGATAGCTCAGTTAATTCCAGAGAATCAGTGGGAAAATTCTTATTGACCCTAATGGAGATGTAATCCAATAATCAAAACCAGTTTGCTCTTCTTTAGACTCTGTTTTGACCAAAGATTTTGTGATATAAAATATGGTGGGACAGACAAGTTACGGACAGAATAGAATTAAACAGAACAACATTCTAAACTGAATAAATCTCAAAGATTTTGTATTTTTGTGTGCATACAACCCATGCACTATTGAACTTACACATCTGAAAGGATTGTATATCAGAAAAACAGAACACTAGTATCATTATGATAAACTTCCCTTTCTTTTACTTGCATAACCCATAATTTTCTTGAATCACATTTACTGGCTGATAATGTATGAGTTATAAATACAAAAAAGCTCAATTGAAAAACTAAACCAAAAGTCACAACAACAACAAAAAAACCCACCATTCACTATGTAAAAAATGACCACTAAGACTCCACTATTGTGGCAGGAATTGATGGAGACATTCCAATAAGTTTTTTTGACACCAGAAGGAGCTGAAATAGAACAGTAATACAAATGCCAGAGCACAATTGTTATCAGCCTTTGGCTCTCAGCTCTTTGTAGAACCAAGATTATTAGAGATTAATGAACGATTCTGCCTGCTTATACACAAAACTGCACAAATAAGAGTATCTCAAGGTACAAAATATTTACTAGATCAAAACAAGAAAGGAAGGTACTCACATTTAAATGACAAAACTTAGTAGAAGACAATACAGACAGAACAAGTTTTTCCAAGAAAGTTTCAAGGGAAACAAGGGAAACTTCCAAGAAAGTTTCAGGTGGATAAAACAAATATTCAGGAAATAATCTCACCCCCCAGACAATGAAGGGACAGGGCCAGAAGAGGAAAAAAGGACCTAACTCATTCTAAATACAAGATAGCTAGGAGGCCTTTCCAAAGTAAGCATTCTTATACTAACAATGAAAGGGCAAGATATAGTAAAGTAAAAATATATGGTAATGGAAAGAGTATAGAAAAAGAAACATGGCTGAAGGTAATGACTGCTGAGGAAAGAAGTTGCTTGTAGGGAATATTTTAGAAGATCCAAGTGGTAGCTTTACAAAGCTCCACAGAGGCTGAGGAAAAATGAGGAGCAAAATGTGTTTAAAAAAATCCCAAAACCTAAAAAAACACCCCAAAACCAACCAAACAACCTAAATACCAAAGCTCTTTTGCTCTCCCCTAGCTTTCTAGAGGCACTTTGAAATCATAAACAAAGTGTTCTACTACAAGAAAAAACTAAGATACTCAATGTGATTGCCACCAAATAGCAAGAGATATTTAATCATTTACTTCAGTAAGCTGAATGGATTTTGGTCAAATTTTGGAAGAATAAATACTGTTAAATGAAACATAGAATTCCACTCTGACCAGCCCAACTGCAACAATATTGAGCTGCATATGAGAAAACCCTCCCTTTAGAGCCCTCTGTATTTGTGTACCCATTTAAAGAGATATCTTCTTCTCTCAGAGGGGCCAGATATCTACTATGAGCACAAGAGCATTCTGCAGCACTACTTACATAGCCCAGGAGAGAGAGGAAAGCCCAGTCTGGGCACACTCTGGGTCACCAGAAATCAGAAGACAAGCAAAGAGCAATCATGTGGGTTGTGAGATGTTCCTTCCCAGGATTACTCCAGTGAGCTGCAGTGATTAGAGTCCATATGAGTTCAGAAAAATATCATTCCCTTAACTGTGCTTTTGATTGACACTTTCTCACCATGTCATCTGAAGTCTATGCATTTATGTGTCTCCTTCAGGTCTTGTTCTCATTATGCACTAATGACATCTGCAGGACTGACTCCACTCCACTCACCTCACAGCTCCCACCTATCTATTTGCCAGTGTGAACAAAGCCAGACAGCAGCCAAGACAAACTCATGCCTCACGATCACACAGTTTTGCATCCCTGAGAGGAGACAAGCCTTATTAGGAGTCTGAGTTCTCTGAAATGGAGGTAGTTTCCTCCTACTTTACACAAGTTAAAAGTTATCTGAACTTTCTCCCAAATTATGCACAAATAAATAGGAAGAGAACAAATAAAAAGTCTAGCAATCTACACGTTCCTCCAGACATAGGTTTCTCTTTTGAAGGTAGGATGACCTCAAGATCTCAGTTGCAATGAGGTAATTGCAGTCAGATGACTCACAAGGTTTTCACTGGAATCAGGATCTCTCTACCACACACTAAAATTTCAGGCCCCTATGATGAAATTGTTTGAACTCCTAGTTTCCATTTCTCCTTCTGCATACAAAGGGTAAAAGGGCACTTGCCTGAGTTAGGTCTGTGTAAATATGGGCCCTGTAGTAATTTTATTTTTAAGCATGTAGCTTAAAAAACCAAAGGCCTGGCATCACACAGAATAAGCTGAGTTGGAAGGGACCTACAAGGATCATCAACTCCAACTCCTGGCCCTGCACAGAACCATGTGCAAGAGTCACGCTATGTGCCTGAGAGTATCATCCAGATGCTTCTTGAACTCTCATTCTTAGCCTAAACCTCCCCTGACACAACCTCAGGCCATTCTCTCAGTTGCTGTCACTGGTCACCACAGAAAAGAGATCAGTGTCTGCCCATCCTCTTCTCCTCACAAGGCAGCTGTAGACTGCAACGAGGTCTCCCCTCAGTCTCCTTCAGTCTGAATGGACCAAGTGACTTCAGCCGCTCCTCACATGACTTCCCCTCAAGGCCCTTCACCATCCTCATTGCCCTCCTTTGGACACTCTCTAATAGCTCAATATCTGTCTTACATTGTGGTGCCCAAAACTACACACAGTATTCAAGGCGAGGTCAACCCCAGCGTAGAGTAGAGCAGGACAATCCCTTCTCTCTACTGACTGGTGATGCTTTGCCTGGTGCCCCCCAGGACACGGTTGGCCCTCCTGGCTGCCAGGGCACTGCTGACTCAGATTCAACTTGCCATTGACCCAAGACCCCCCGGTCCCTTTCCATGGCACCGCTTTCCAGCATCTCATTCCCCAGTCTGTACAAACACCTGGGGTTGCCCCATCCTAGATGCAGGATTTGGCTCTTCCCCTTGTTGAACTTCATATGGTTGGTGATTGCCCAGTCCTCTGATTTCTTGAGGTTTCTCTGCAGGGTCTCCCTGCCTTCAAGGGAGTCAACAGCTCCTCTGAGTTTGAGGACAGTGCTGGAGAAAGTCACGTTACAACTTAAAGCATAACAGATTTAATTTGGTGCTATTCAATTCAAAATTGAAATCAAATACAGTAGCAGAGCAATCTGTCAAAGAATACTTGTTTCACTAAGCAGTAGAATCCACTTAAAAGTACATAACTCACAAACATATGAAACAAATGACGTTTTCATTTTTTTCATTCCTCGTATCTTAAGACTGTGGGATATCATACATAAGATACAATATTATAAATCTGAAAAATTAAGAGTAAGAGGCAGTGTCTATGGGTTACTCTGTTCATTTAAGATTGTTCTGCAACCTTACTTCTTCCCCACAGCTTGTGTCTCAGCCACATTTGCCTTAGTAAGAATTACATAATGTGAAATTGTTATAGGTTTAAAGAATGCGCAGGGGAATAACTGACTAAAGGATTAGTCATTGTACTCCTGTAATCTACCAATAATAAAAAGTTACTGCCTTTGTCACTAAAAACAAAGTGACATACTAAACTATAGCAGGTGATTTTAAAGAGAGGGCAGGCTGTGTAACATATTGGCTTTTCAGAAGAACAACGGAAATAATTTGTCATTCCGAGTTTCTTCTGGTGACTCTACAGTGTAAGTCTTGCAGGAGAGTAAGTAATTTGACTTGGAATTTCTCAAGTTTATCCATGCAGAATAAAATAGTTCAGAAGTGTGTAGACCTCCTGTGTGCCAATGTTGATTACTTGATGCTTTGAGGAAAATTACACTGTTCTATTTTAGCTTTTTGATTATAAAAGAGGAAACTTCACTTTTTTTGTAGGTTGAGGGTTTTAGGCTTTTACTTGCATTTCTTGCTGTTTTCAACGGCAATGATTGAGATGGGTTAAAATTTCCATTCTCTTAGTCAAAGTTTATCACTTTTCAAGAGGAAGACAATCACAAAGATTGGCCAACAACTTGAGCCCAAGTAGTTCAATAGCAGTTTAAATTAGTGGGCAGGGCTATGCAGTGTGGTACCTTTGGCAAGAGGGAAGCCGGAAAGGCAGGAACATTAATCTCCTTAGTCACTGCAACCAGAGCCGGCAGCAACCATGGCTCAGAGACCTCAGCAAGTAATTTCCTTTTCTCCTACTCCACATCACACCCTTTCATGCATATTCTATTCCCAGTCTCATTTGGGCCCAAGGTGGCAAACAAAATTTTCAGGACTTAATTTGGTGTTAAATTCCTAACCTTGCCATTTTAAACCACCAAAGCACCATACCCAAGCATCAACTCTCTTGATCCTGTTTTAAAGTCCCCTCTGCCCCTCTGTTCTCTCCAGGCTTTAAATGGTTCTCACAAGTTATCTGTGCAATGTGAACATGTACATCACACATAAGACCTCTCACACAAGAATGCACATTTGTCACGTGCTTTTCTTGTATTGCTGAGCCTGTGTTTTCCTCATAACTCTCTGCCTGTCACTTTATGTTAAGCCTGAGTATTAAATTTCTGGAGTGAGGAAGAAGTCTTATGGGTAACAAAACTATTTTATCAAAAAGAGAATTGTGCACAAACATGTCAAGGATATCTTTGACTGTAATATTTCATATTATAGTTTTTCACTGTATGATTTGAAATCAGGAAAAAAATTACACTTGGGAACTATTTATAGCCTATATATATTAACTATAGGCTATATATATAAACTATAGGTTATATATATTAAATGCAAGCCCATCAATTTTGTGTTTCAAGGTGTTACTCTAAAGCCAGCTAGAAATTAAAGACACATAGATCCATGCTGTTGCATGATTAGCAACACTTAATTTCTCAGTTTTGCACTCCACACTGTTTTTCTACTGCTGAATAAACATCAGATTTTAGTTCAATTTAGCACCAAAAAAAAGTGTGAAATAGGATGGGAAAAAGGATACACTTTTCTTGTTGTGTTCTTCCCATACATAAAATGTAGCACAAAAATATTATAGAGGAAAATACATACTCAAAGATACCAGGAAAGTAGCCCACTGTAGTAAAATAATATTGCTATAATTTCACATGACGTGTTAGTTCCAAAATCTTTGATTTCTTGCTGTCACACTCAGCATATGTCACCAGGCCAATGAAAAGTCTTATCTGAATCCCTGGGGAAAGGACCAAACTCTGAGATGGGAAATAATGTGGTGGGCCAGCAGTGAAAATAGGTAGCAACAAAAGCGAACCTGCCTCAGGGCTTGAAGAGAAATCCAGATTTCCCAGTCCTATTAAGTTCACACTTATTAAAGAGTTGTGCAAGTCACTTGCCCAGACTGTGTTAGATGTTGCTTTTAACATTTGCCCGTTAATAACAGGAACTGTTTTCTTACTGAGGTAGATCACACTTCTGCACAGCTTTTGTATCAAAGGTGCTAAAGGTCTCTTTTCATATAGTAAACCACACCCAAGAGAATGAGGAGCAAACTCATCTGATGGGAAGAGCAAACAAGGAGATGGCGGAGACAGCACTCCTGTACAAAGCTCCCTGCCATCAGACTGGGGAAGGTACTTCTGACTCTGGCATGATAGCATGTGACAGCAGTGGTGGAACAAGCACAGATCTGGCCACAGCATGCAAATTCTACATCCTGGGAAACTCCATGGCTTTTTTCTTTTTAAATCTGAATGACTGTTTGATGAAAGACTAGAGCTGCACCTACACACTGTCAGTGACATTCTTCATGGCACTCACCTGTTGGGAAGCCCAGACGACAGCTTTTGTTCTACCTGATCTGAGGCTGGGTTCAGGACCTGACAGTGAGAGCCCCTATCAGTAGGCTGCTCTCTGACTTGAATGTGCTCATCTTCTCTCCTCATTGCCTTTCAACGGGGAGTATGCAAGGAAGGATCATCATATACATTGCCTGTTCTTAAATTCTTTCCATGGGCAACTAGTTCCAACCTAATAGCAAATAGGGTCTTTGGTGGGATCCAGTAAAGTCAGATGTATATGCTCCTCCATTTCATCCTCCCTCTGTCCTCTGGAACCCAATCCTGAAGTCCCAATTCTTTGTGAGAAGTCTTTCCTAACTATATCTTCAACAGAGCTGCTATGTTTCTCAAGAGAGATTCCTTTTTGAGAAATCAGCATTTTAAAATACTATTTATCATGACAGGAAAAATTTCCAACTCAGCCTTCATAAGACGTTTCTCTGAGAAAGACAGATGCTTGTCTTTATACTTTGCTGATACCATTGAGCTTGTCATGCAAATAAGGTCTCCTTGACTTTGTGTGCAAGTCCCTAATGTTCAGACCCTGGGTTCTTCCTATGTAGCAGCAGTCTGTCTCAGGCAGCAAGGTTCCTGGCATCCCACCAGAGTCCATGGAAAGGTTGTGATACACTTCAGAAGGCTCTGGTTTAGACTCTGACTGCATAAGCAGCAGGCTGGGATGGTACAAGATATACCAACCTGCATTAAAAAAAAAAAATCACAGCATATTAGAATTCAAAACCAAATAGTACCTAGTGATTATCCTAAAATTAGAGTTGTGTGGTTCTCTTGAGGAGTCCCAGATTATTTCAAGAGTATTCCTAAGAATATCCAGTCCTTAGTACAATATTGAAAACAAAATAGATTTGTTCTTCAATGAAACCAAATGTGGTGCTTTCTGCACCTATAAGGAGATGGGGGTTAAAGATGGCAAGTGTCTTGCCATGCTCCAACCCTGGAGCTGGCCGAAGAACTGCAACCATAACTCTGGACAGACAGCTGCCCACAACAGCCTGTTCCAGCATGCCCACAGTTCAGAACAGGAAGGAAAGATAGGGCTGAGCTGTCATAGCTGAGACTCCTCCAGGCTTTTAGTGCATCACAAAAGGGCCATAGATCCTTTACAATCCCATGGCCCTGAAATACTACCAAGAAAATAACTGATTTTCAGTGACTCAGATAGTCAAACATGAATAATTCAATTAATTACTCTTCTACATCCTCCAGTGACCCACAACCCAGAACCTCAACCTTAGAAACTTGGTCTGCTTGAGTCTTGCAACTAACAAATCCTGGGATAGCCACAGCAGGTAGTTTTGCAGTACGTAGAATTGTCCTTCTGACCCTGGGTTCCTGATAGGTCTAGGCAAGCAGGCTGCCTTTTTCCTTACGAGCCATCAGGAATGACTGCACTGAAGGGCAGTAACTCCATTGAACCAACCTCCTGTTGGAGCAGCATCAAGCACTGAGTCCCACAGTGCACCAAACCTGTAGGGCAATACTCAGGGAATTCAGGCTCTTCCACCACACTGAACATGTGAATTGTTCTGCACAAACTGGACACTGACAGCATTCCAATAAGGAGACAAAAGATTGTACAAAATAAGGCTGGGAGGGGCAGAGAGGGGTCACCTCATCTGTCACTCTGCCCCAAGGCAAGCTCAGCTCTCCCTAAACCATTCCTGACAGATTTTTGTCTAACCAGTTCTGAAAAACATGTCAGACATCCCATAGCCCCCTTAAATGGTAAAAATAACTTCTGGTCTTCCACAACTCAGGTCAACACATGTTCTAACTATCTCAAAGTAAAAAGATGAAGGGGAAGTCAACTTTCAAATGTCCTAATAGGATTTAACCTCTCAGTTTTATGAAAAGCCCTCATGAACACAGGAATGACAGTACAGTCTCTCTGACATACTGAAAGAGAAGGAGGCCTTACAGAGCAGCCAAAAGAGTGTAAATCAGAAGTTATATGCTCTGAAATTACAGCTATAACTCTGGAATACTATTCCCTTTGCACTGATGCTGCTGCTGGCACTTAGACAGTACCTGTGATCCACCTGAGTGCAAAGTACATTGGCCCCTTTGTGTTCTGCAGAAGAGTCTTCAGCTGCAACACCAGCAAAGTTCTCAGCCTCAGTGCCTGGTAGGATTGGTTTTGAGGGAGGTCTCCGAGGTGGCCCCAGAGTCTCATATTCCTTCATAATCTTGCTTGAGAAGACACCAGGAACAATCAGTGTAGACTGGTGGTCTCATTTCCAGAGGGTTTCCCCTTCTCTGTGAGATAGGAGGGAGACCATTATCCTGCAGTAGGTCAATGGCTTTAGCTGATGGTGGAGGAAAAGCAGAATTAAAGAATATGACTCTGCATGGCAGTATTTCTCCATTCAGCATGGTTCTGTGTGTATGTGCATCTCCATGCACATGTTAAAAAATGTGAACAAGACTCAAGTCTCAAAGAGGCCAACTCCCAGTTTCAGTCCTTTCGATAATTCCTAACTTCCATTCCGCTGACTGAAGTGGATGAGAACGTAAAACATAGGGCCTATTTGATTTCAAGATAATGTTCAGGACCTGGGGAGGGGGGGGCGGGGGGAGAAAATTTAAAAAAAAAATAAAAAAAATTAAAAAAAAGGAGAGAGAGGAAAAAAAAAGAGAAAAAAATAAAAGCGTTGTTCCTTTATATCTTTGTCCAAAAGAAGGATAATACATTCATTTTTTAATGTGGCCTTTCTCTCCACCAGCTGCACATTGGTGCTGTTGAACACAATCAGAGTTTCACCCTCAGTCCCTCAAAGTCAACATATCTTGAAGTTGTCTTCAAAACGGCCCTTATGTAATTTATAACATTTTGGAAGACTGCAAAATAGAAATTAATAGAACAGTTAGGAGAACAGATGATTGATTTTAGCATAATTAAACAAGTCATTCTTAGAAAGAATGGAAAAGATAGAATGACTAAAGAAAGTAGTGGAGTTTATAAAGGAGAACACAGCAGAGTGGAAGAGAAGGTTCTCTGTGACCAAGGGATTGATTGGCCTCATCCAGATAAAACACATGAGGAAACTGCATCCCTATACTTCTCCCTGGAAAGAATTGGTTAGGTGAGACATAGCTGTGAGTTACTCTTGGGCAGAAGAGTAATTCCTGAGCTACATGACTGCCTTGAATTCCTTGTGTAGTACTATCTGCACAGCCCTGGATGTCCCAAATCTTCCCCCTCACACACGGCTGTGAGTTGCTTTTGCAACATCAGTGACCTGAATATATGAGAGCAAAACTCTCAGAGAGAATTAGATTCAGGAGGCTTGAAGCTTCACAGGAATCTGAAAGAGCTCTTCATGGCCCACTAGAGCCAGTTAAAAGGTCATAAATAAAAGGTTATTGACCTGTAGATTTTCTTGAGACTCAGAGGGCACCATGACTTCAGCCCTTGAGTTCTTCTCACAACACAAGGATCATAAAGGGTTTTGCAGGTCACTGACCCCACAGTGTATGAAATCAGCAAAATAGCTGGTAGATTTACTCTGCATTTTATATGATTGTAATTGAGTTTAAATAAAGTACTAAGGAAATATCACAAATTGAGAAAGCTTAAGAAGAGCAAAAGTAATTCTCACTTTAAGAAATACTAAATGACAATCTGCAGCATAAATTATATAACCAGTTGAACTAAAGATTGTAAGGTCCTCTCTGATCTCACAGTCCATGAATCTCTGTTGTTCCCCTATAGCAGAGCTAAGTCTTTCTGTGTCCAGTTTTAGTTTTTCTTATATTCCTTCAATTATTTTCTCATGACCTTCCCAAAATCTATGCAGTTACCATTTCTTCAAAAAAATACATCTATGCAACAAACCATATTTTATATATTACATACAAGAAGGGTTTGTTTTTGGCATGTTGCCAAGAAAGCTTGAGAACACAAGTCTCTCTATTACTTTGATCATGAAAGACAAGTGGCTCCAGTTACTTGAAACTTTATTTGACAGGATGGAAGTAAGATAGGAAGTGAAATGTTAAACTGCACCATAAATATCAATGCTTGAGAAACATATAAGCAAAACAGAACAGAAGAAGTGTTTTTTTCAAAAGGCAACACAAGAGGAGGGAAAGACTCTGGTATACATTTTATCAAGTATCCCTTTAAAAGCACTGCCCTCGTGCAAGTGCAAGTTCTGATTGTTGCTGTTTTCAGAGCACCCTCACTAATTCTAGAGAGCCACTCACTGGCAATAGCAGATGGCTGGTGTTTAACAGTGCTAATCAGCATCAAAATGCTGCTGCAGCTTTATGAGCACCTTTTCACCCACATTCTTCCTTCACTGCGATTAAATCCTTGAAGTCAACAGAATTAGTCCTGATCCAGGCCAGTGGAAATGAGCACAGAATAAGCACCTTTTCCTTCAACTGATAATCCTTGTAATTGTCTTCTCCTAACAGAAGAGCAAAAGGTACTGCCTGAAGAAGTTACCACAACTTTCAGCTAGACTGAATATTTTACACACAAAGGAAAGCCTGAGAAATGACATCAGAAGTGGATGCCTTTTTTGGTTTGGTTTTCCTGACATTACTAAGCAACTATATTTTGTCTTCAGGCTAAAAGCATATTATATAGATGAAAGGCCAATAGCTTATCTAGCCAGCCTGATTACTACTAGGATAGGACTGAGCAAGAGCAAATTTTTGAAATGGAAATAGTTGCAATATTTTAAAGGATTCAAAGAGCTGAGGAATTCTTTGTGCTTTTGTTTGTACGGAGTACATGTTTAAAGACCATTGGCAGCCAATATACTAAATGAGACAGAGCAGACATTGTTGTGACTGCCTTTTTTGTGATATTCTCAAAGTCAGCTGGGTTAATAGCCACAGAACTACCCATCTTTCCTCTAGCCAAGAGAAGATACATCTGAAGTAGTAACCACTATTATGGACCTCATCATATGAGAAAGCAATGCAACACAACACATCTGCCATCGGCATTTTCTGCTTTGTATTCCAGAAAATAATCCTGTGTAGAAGGACACATAACATGGATAGCAAGCCAGTAGTCATCAATTCTTTCCCACAGAAACTTTCACCAGTTTTCATTCCATATTACCACTTGGCAAATGCAAACTAGTTCATTCCTTTTTCATCAAGGGGCACACAATTTCTAACTACCTCACCTTTACTATGGAGGAGGAGCAGGAGTGGGAACCTGCAGATCAGCTGATGCAGAGTAATCTGTTATCTCCAGTGACTTCTTTACATACCCATAGTTTGAGAACTCTCATGCAGTTCTGCAATACTGACACCAGCCTACTGGGAAATCCATTTTCAGCTCACATATGGAAAACAAGAATTCAGTCAATTCTAACCAGAAATCTATGAGCCCAGAGATTAAGCCAGCAACATTCCTGCTATTGTATCTAAGAAAATCACTTTCAGCTATTAGCCTTTTTAATTCTTCTAGTGAAAACTTGATCGAAATTCCTTTGAGATCAAAGTACACATCAGTATTTCCAGTATGAAGTCTGGAATAATGTATTAGAAACTTAAAGCACTGTTGTAGAAATCTGTGATACAAAATCAGTGATAGACACTGTTGCCAAATCTGGCTGGTTCACCAAATAAAAGGCTGACGCATTTCCCTGATCTGTTTTCAGTGTATTTTGTTCTGAGACAATTTTGGAGAAGCAAGGAAAATAGAATATTCCCATCACATCCTTCTAAGGAGAGTAAAAGAACTGGAAATGCATCAGTAGGCATCACAATGAGCATTTAAGAATCAACAACCCTAGTTTGATGTCTGTAGTTCCTCCATACCAGTATAGCAGAGAACCCCAAAAATGTATCTCCACTTGATCTTTCCACTGTTTCTTATGCTCTGACATCTGACAACACTTCTTTGTTTCTTTCTTTCTCATGCTGGACATCTTGCTCGGGGCACAGGAACTTTCGCTGGCACATCTGCATGCACCAGACAGATCTCATTGTGTGAGCTAAGATATACTGACATATCTTATTACAATAGTAAGAAATTACATCTTGCTTTTATTGTATTTAATAATAGCTAGAGATAGTGCAACCACTGATCCTTGTAGGTCTGGATCTTTTCTATTTGTGTTGTTCTCCACCACCTACAACTGAATGCCTCCACTTTGTTCCCTTCCCGGTTCAGCAATACCCATTGATCCTCTCACTTCCTTCTATAACCTGGCCATTACTAAGAGCTGAAAGCCTTCGCCTCCATAGCTCATTATTTACTAAGTGTTTTCAAATTGCATCCAAGAGCAGAGCCAACTGACATACACTCCGAAGCAACAGAGAAAGAGAAGGAGAGCATTTTCCTGAAGAAAGAGCCACAAGATCTCACTGTGTTCTTCCATAGCTGTTCCAGTTAAACATTTTCCTGACGCTCTCTTAGTTCTTCTCAATGCCAGGCTTTTAGAGTTGGGAATTTGGGTACTACTGCTGCTGATGCAGTATTTGGGCTAAACCCAGGCACCAAGTTTTGAGTATTTGAGCCAAACCCAGTTGCTGTTCAGCAGCTCCTGAAGAGGTAAAGGTTCATCCTAGTGTCATCATCATCATGGCTAGGCTTTGCGAACGAAGATTTGAGAAGGGCTCTACCCTCGCTTGCTACAAGCGTCATCCCAGTGTACTGAGTGGTGACTGGAGCAATAGGAGTATTTTCAGACAGATTAATCCAACAGCACTAGAATATAACTATTTAAACTGTTCTCTGAATTGAAGTAACTGGTCAAACCTGTTCTAAAAACAGCTTCTGGCTTTGAGAGTAAGCAACACAGTCAAGCTGCTGCTGGAGGGGATCAGACATTTCAAATGGAAGTATTTTACACTAGTTTGGACTTTCTCCAGGAAACCATAAATGATTTTTTGGACAGGGTAAAGTCCTTCAGCTATCTCCCTTAATCAATCGCTACTCTTAGTCTGCAGCATGCAATACATTTTTTCCCCACCTTAGCAAAACATATCATTGCAGGTAGATTGCATATTCCCACCAGGTACTTTAACATAAGCTGTTAACGACTTGTGAATTCCTTATGCAGTCAGGCAGAGAAGACTTGTTTCACACGAAGCAGGTAAGCAAAATTTAAACCATATTCCAAAAATGAGGGCCATTGAGAGAAGTTAAATTAACATAAGTATATACACCTAAGCAGGGGAGAGAAAGCATGAGAAGAAAATAGCAATACATTGACAGCCTTCAGTGCTTACTTGGAAGACTTATTTTCAAGAAACAACTGGATGTGGAACTTATTGTCATAGTCTAGTTGACAAGGTGGTGATCAGTCAAAGGTTGGACTCAGTGATCTCAGAGGTCTTTTCCAATCTAAATCATTCTGTGATTCTGTAAGACAAGAAAACCAGCTCAACCCAGGAGTCCTAGAAAGAGGTTGTCAGTTAGGAAGTTCTTGGAACTACTTACAAACCTTGACCTAGGGCATCCATTTAATATAACAAGGTTCTTGGCCAATTTCGGACTTGTTCAATTGGACTGTCAAGACACACTGCAAGACTTTAATCGCATAACAAAATATCAGTCATGAGAATATCCCTTCAAATTTCATGAGCCATCATGTGAATCCAATTTCACCCTGCATTTCCAGTTCAAACAACAGAACTACATGGATATCTGGATTTAAACAAGTCCTCTCTTTATGTAATAGCAACTTCTGTTGGAGTAGAGGGATGATACAAATGGAAGGTTTTTGTAAGACTTTACCAGAATCTCACTTCACTGGAACAAGGAGTAAACTGGTATTTGCAATCAATCTGGTTCCAGTAATTAAAGGCATCTTCTAAATCTCCTCCTTAGTGGCAATAGACTCTATTTACTGGTTAATTAAAGACTGTTTCTTAAGCCCTTTCAGAACAGACATTAAAAAAAAAAAAAAAAAGAGTGAGAAGGCAAAGCTGAAATTATTGGTTAGGCTCTAACCAAAAGCAAAGATTTACATTTATCCACTACCTCATGTGTGCCTCTGTTTTGAAATGTCTTGTTTCCTTTAGTACAGCTGAGGGTGAGAAAGAAGGTGCACGTGTCCTAACAACTTTTTGGACATAACTATGCTTACAGAGTCCTGTGCCCCAGCTGGAGTAAGCAGTGGACTATAGTGCTGGCACACTTGGGCTGCAGTGCTGGCTGCATGGCAGGTCACTCCATTATCAGTGCTGCAGGAGACTCTGAGCATACTCCAGATACTCCTAGGGAGGTACTGTATGAGAGGTGAAAGTACACTTAGGGATTCATTAGCACAGTTGGAATATTAGCACAGCTTCATGAAAGTCAGATGATCAAGGAAAAAGTACGTATATGATATCTTTAGATGTCAAGATTATTTCACTTAGAACAAATTTTCCTGTGTTTCATTCTAGCCATTCAGCTCATTAATTTTCAGAGTAAGGGTGGTCCAGAAGTCTGGATTCTATTTAAGGGCTCTGGAAAACCAGGATTTGTTGCTATCCCACACCACAAACTTCTTTTGTAATGCCTTGTTATCACACTATAAGACAGAAAAAAATACAGCTTGCATGGTTACACCCCTGTGACTCCCTCTTCTGAAGTGATTGCTCAGAAAAATCACCTACACAAGATTCTCCATCCCTGTTTGCCAATGCACAGCACAGAGACTTCCCTTGTGGACTTGTTGTAATATCAAATGCACTAGGAACCGTCTGGTTTCTGGCATCCATGTCAGGGGGCACAAAATCAGTATATCAGCTAGGAGCGCATGTTCGGGCTGTTCTTAAATCCTAACGTTAAACTGCAAAATCAATCTTTCCAAAGAAGGACTTTAAAAGCGTTTTGCTAATGCATCTAATCAGTTATGGTAAGTTCTTGCAGATTCAGTGCTGAATTGTCTGATGGATATCATTCAGTCAGGCAGAACTGAGTCTTCTTCCTGCCCCAAGCCAACAAGTAGTATCGCGCCCAGGTCAGTGTAGTCCAGGCACAAGATGTTATTGCTTTAGCTAATATAGTTTAGCCCTCTACCAGGCTTACCTCATCAGATTTAGAATATTAGTACCTATTTCCACACAACTTTCTGTCAGTCCAGGCCAGGAACAGAAAAAGTGATGGTCTAGCCACAGAATAATGTAGGGCCTTGTGATTTATTTCCAATTTGTTGTTAAAAAAATTCTCCAGCACTCCTCCTCATATACATAGTATTCTGAACATTTGCAGTAGTTTACCGCATAATATAATATTTAATTTGATAATAATTCTCCACCTCACAGCTAGATTTGAAAGATTTATTCAAATGCAATGCAGATATTCTGTTCTGTCCTGTGCAGCTTCTTACAACATCCTTATCGGCACACAGTCAGCACCCATGGGTGCTGCAAAGGACAGCTGGCTATGAGGGAACGGGATGCTTTCTAGGTGTACACCTGTAATTCTGTATGCACATATCCACACATGCTAATAAGCTTTGGTTTAGAGAAGTTGATGAAATGTGAGCATAAAGCA